>NC_141693.1:1264515503-1264988503 GCF_964263255.1 Lissotriton vulgaris
AAATCTATAGTAAATCTAACTAGTTCATAAAGAGTTCGCTAAACAAGGAAGGTTTCCTACCACCAGCATGTGCAGAAGGACAATTCAGGAAGACTTCTCTGTTTAGGCATATAGTCTAGTCAAATTTAAAATAAGGAAGGGGCATGGACTGGCAAATCAGATGAGTCAGTAAGCCCACTTACATAATGTAGGCATCAGCAGGATTCAAGAAATCTCCACTGCAAAAGGGAGCTCAATTTGCATAGGAATAGGTGCATCCACAGCAAAGGAAAAGATGGAATGCCCACAAATCAATAGCAGACAGCGGCAGCAGCCCACTCTATTAAAGCATAGCAAAGCATAGCCCTGCATAGTCGGTTCTTCCTCCAGAGGCCTTTGTAAGTATTGTACGTCTAGTCTGAGGAATGAGGACATCAATAGTCACCCCATCATGGTCCGATGTTCATGTGACCATCATCCGCTCACAAGGTGCAAAAGCAGATGCTTTGGAGTAACTTCTCAAGATAATTCATAAGAATTGATCATCTGTTCCAGGCGCACAGGTTAGTCCACACAGAATGATTCACAAAAGTTGCTTTCCATGTGCTGAGGTTAGAAGCTGAAGGTTCCACATTAAAAGTAAAGTATCAAATCCCCTTCTCACCAGGGAAATTCCCTTCTCACCAGTCCATGAAGAGGAAAATACAAACCTAAGAAAAATGTATTTTATGCATATAAAGGCAATGCATTTTAATTAATAAACAGATATGAAATTCGGCTCAAGCATAGTGAAATTCATTTGAGCTTTCATGTAAAATAGTTGAATAACATATGTTGTCAAAGAATGTTGCATAGAATCGCTCAATACTAAATGTAGCCTACTACCACCATTTTCAAAAGTGTCTACATTTAAAATATTTTTATAAAGCACATAAACATTGTCGTTTTAGGAAGTTCAAGACTCTATTAGTGTGAAGCATCTACACAGCAAGCTTCATTCATGTAAGTACATGAAGAAGAAATTGCACCAGCTTTTCATTTTCTGTGGTGCAATACAATACAAGCAATAAAAGATGGCTTACATTCATTATAAGTGTTTACACAATTGTATTGAGACTCAAGCATAACATCTCATTTTAGTTTATTAAAAATTCATAATAGCGAGAGTGTGGCCAACCGCCGAGCAAGATGGCCACAACCTAGAGCGGCTCCTACCGAACACACCCGTTCTCAATAAAATCCGCCCACTGATCCGGAGCTATTGCACATCAAGTAGCTTTTTATGGCACCGGAGCCCACCCGGAATATCCTGACCGATACAACAGGCGTAATCAGCCATGCGTAGGAGTAGGCAGAGAGCGACTCGATATCCCTGACAAGGGATGCGACTGCACAGCTCGTGTAATGGAGTGGGGGCAGCCGAGCTTGGGCAACCACCGGGAACAACGGTGTGGGAGAAAAATGCCCTGCGCAATACTCAGAGGGGTGTGCAGCATTTGAAGAGCCAGAGTGTGCTCCGGGCCAGTGAATGCTCTGTTTTCAGTAGCAGCAAATGGCAGCGACGATTGAAGGCATGGTGAGTGGCGCACTTGGCGATCCGCTTGCCTCGCAGTGCCCGATCGCGTCCCATTCCAAAGGGTACCATACAGATGCAGATTTACTCTATTTTAGGCACCACATCCTAGGTTTGCAGGGCCATAGGAAGACTTGAGGGGCTAGTAAAGTGCCTGGTGGCTAATGTGGGAAGCCCAGATGAAGCTTAGGTTGGCGCCCAGGAATGGGGCTCCTGGTTGAGTGTCCCATTCCTTACTACTTGAATTTCAAAGTGCGCCACACAAGACACGACAACATGGACAATCTCTGCAGTCCTCCTGGTGCTATGGCGAGTGTGGGATCCAGGCCATAGCTCGCTCGACAGTAAATCTCTGTAGCGCACACTTACTGCCCGCAATAAAGCTTAGGGGTTCGAGCGTGAGCGCTTCAAAGTGGCCGCCTCCTACTGCATGGGCTATTGCTCTGGCCAGGTGTGGTTGTACATTTCCCATCCTGCTAATACCTTGTGTGGGGCGCAATGATGCCACAGGCACCTACAAACTAGTGGGTCCACACAATAGTCTATAGCTCACTCGAACACTGATGGGCGCAGGTGGGCCCTGAGGAGCTCCGACGACCTGGGGACTGCGGAAAAGACACGTCACCTATCGAGGAGAGACCACCCATGTGGTGGAGGGCCTGATGCTGAGGGTACAAATTGGACAGCAGGCTCTCCAAGCCACCCTGGCACGCAGACATAGGCTTTATACCCTGATATTGCGAAAGATAATGAATCATCGGATACTTTTATCGAGTATCTCCAGGGTCCATCGAGACACATAATGGCAGGGGGTCGTACTACCAAGTCCTCTATGCAGGCCAAATAGGATAAATACGCCTGGAATAAGGGAGCAGGCCTGAGGGAAAAAGAAGAAGATGACCCACCAGAGAAGCAACAAGAGGGTGATGGGTCATCAGAACTGATCCTCCAAGACATAATGACAGCCATCACGATGGTAAGGGCTTCACTTGAGACCAGGATTGACTCTGTATCTACTGAGGTTTCCCTAATATATGCGTAATATGAACTCTAGAATTAAAGAAGTCGAAGCTACCTCCAGTTCCTTAGTCAAGACACATTCGCCCTTCAAAAATGGGTGACTGAATTACAGACCCGCAGTGATGGGATGGAGGCCCTGCTTGACGAGTACAAAGGGCGTTCGAGGCGCAACAATGTGTGAATTCTTGGAGTTCCAGAGCGCGTCCAGGGACAAACAGGCGATCTGTTTGTAGAGGATTTGGTCACGAAACACCTACAACCCATGTCAAAATTCTTCACGACTGAGCGGGCACACAGGGTGCCCGGAGGCAGACCCAAACCTGGAGCACCCCCACGGCCCATAGTAGCAAGAGTTTTCAATTAAAGAGACAGAGATATTATTTTACAAACAGCTCAAACTACACCACCAATTGAATTTGAAAATAAGAAGGTGACTTTTTTCCCTGACTTTACGCTCAGCACCCAACACCAACGACGTAGCTTCCTCAACATCAAAAGAGCCCTGCGTGAAAAAGTCAACAAATACTCCATGCTCTTCCCTGCCAAACTGCGAGAGGAAGCGGAGGGTAAGGCATGTTTCTGGCTTGACAGAGGGCAGTTAGCAGGGAAGAAGAACCACCAGAACTCACGAGATAGACAGGGCAGACTCGGGCGGAGCAGAGCATGGGGTCTACACCTGGGGAAAGTCGGATGGCTGGCGGCGAAAGAAAATAACTGGTCTGTATCCTTAATTGTGACAATACATAGTCTACCATCACTCTTTCTTTGGGCCACTGATGGTCTTATCTCCCACGAAGGCCACAAACTTCTTGTAATGCAAGATGCTACAGACTATCCCGCCCTAGAAACTTGACACTGCACAATGGATAAGTCAACTGGGTGGTCTGGAAAAACGAACCATTGTTTCAAAACCTCTTTGAAATCATGGAAGAACGGGTGTGGAGTTGGCCCGTGTTCCACAAGTTTTAGGGGTGGGCAATAGGCGCTCTGCACTGTTGAGGTGGCAGGAGGCTCCGATACCGCCATGCAGGGAGGCAGGGAGGGGGGAACAGTTATTATTTGATGGGGGGTGGGACTCCGGTCACTGAGAAATTACGACACACTTACATTTGATTGACTTGGGGCACAGTTTGTTCCACACGGAGACATGAGGGGGGAGGGTTTCTTTTGTTAGGTTTGTTCAAAGTTCGGTCAAGGTTGATAAGAAGTGTTGCTACAGTGCCACTGCAATGCTGGCACTTGAGATAATTAAGCCTGCGCTGGACAAGACTGATCGCACAAAGGCAGCTAGCCAAGAAAGTGGGACACCTGTGGGGACTCCTCTGATAGAACAGATAAGTACGCCATATAGACATGGGACTACCATCAACACACAGATTTAAATAACAGTCCTGGAATGTTAATGGGTTGGGGATAAGTTGAAAAGGGGCATAGTGCTTCAATTTGTAAAGGGACACTCACCTGACGTGATTTTACTTCAAGAAACACACATACTTATTAACGCATCCCAGGCTCTGACAAGATGGGGGTTCAAAATAGTGGCACACTATGCCTTTGGCTCTGGATCCCAGGTCATGGGGATAATGACCCAAATTTTTTCTCAGATGACGACTGATCGCATATGGACAGACAATCTGGGTATATTTGTGGCCATCTCAGGTTGTTGGGAGGGGCATACATTAAATCTAGTCTCTGTATACGTACCAACTGGCCTCTTTAACATCAAAGATATGGGTGATCTCTTACTCTCATTGCCTAAGGGGAGACTCATGATAGGGTGTAACTTCAACTCAATCGTCTTTGATAGGCTAGATTGTTGGCCCTCTAGAGACCTACCGCCGGCTCGCACACAAATCCTTAATTTTCTGGGAGCAATGGATCTTGTGGACACCCGGAGGGAGCTCCATCCGACGGAACAACAATACACATTCTACTCTGGGACCCACCGCAGTATGTCAAGGATAGACTACATTATAACACCGGTGGGCCAACTAGAACATATTGGAGAGGTGAATCACCTCGCAAGGGGCGTATCAGATCACTCGCCCATCTGGGTCTGGCTGGAAGTGGGGGGGCCACAAAGAGAAAGGACAGCCCTGATTAATCCCTGGTATCCAAAGAGCCCTCAGGTACATGACACAATTGTGCGCGAGACAGAGCTTTACTTTCTTGAAAATGGGCACTCTGTTGACTCAGGGCAGGTATTGTGGGGGGCCTACAAGGTCGTAATACGAAGGACAGCTATCTCTCAGATCGCCGGCGCCCAGAGAAAAAAACAGTCAGTGCGACTAGAAACTGATATTCTGGAAATGGAAGGGAAACTCCGGGATGCGAACTCAGACGAGGTACGACATGATCTGCCAGTTAAAACAAAAGAATACTTACCATTGGCCACTGACGCTGCCAAAACACAACATAGAGTGACAGTTAGTAAAGTCTATGAGGTGGGTGACAAGGCTGGGAGGCTGCTGGCATGGCTAGATCGTAGAGAACAGGCTGACAGAGTGGAAGTAGAACTCGTACATTTATTGCGAGGTATTTCCTTACCTAAGCTCTCAGATAATAAAAGGCTGGACCTAAAAAATGACCTAGAAAGCACAGAGGTAGAGAAAGCCACACAAGACCTATGAGAGGGCAACGCATCGGGCCCCAATGGCTTGCCCATTGAACTATATAAATTTTTCCCGAGTAGATTCGCACCAAACCTAACTAAAATGTTTCAAGAGAGTTATGAAGTAGGATTGCTCCCTGCCGACCAGCATTTAGCAACCATAGTGGTCATCCTCAAGAGTGGGAAACCCAAGCATTTGTGTTCCTCTTATAGGTCAATATCATTGCTTAACACATAAGCCAAGATCCTGGCTAAAATACTTGCTACTCACTTACTACACGTCATCACTACGCTGGTACACCCTGACCAGTCTGGTTTTATGCCAGCCAGAAATACCTCTCTTAATTTGCAGAGATTACATAGGGTGCTGGACCGAGCTAACACGATACAGGAAGACACAGTGGTGGTATCTCTTGATGCGGCCATCGCATTTGCTACGATCAAATGGCCCTATATGTTTGCAGTTTTGAGGAAGCTGGAATTTGGACCAGGCTTTTTATGATGGGAACATCTCCTATATGCGGAACCGCTGGCCTAAATAGTGATCAATAATCAAACATCTTCAATATTCACACTTGGATGAAGTCCCAGACAGGGCTGTCCCCTCTCCGCATTGCTCTTCGCCCTCGTATTGGAGCCCTTGGCAATATGGATATGAAAAGACCCTGTTATTAGAGGGCTCAGATGGGCTGAAGACTCAAAGGACTGCATTTCATTGTATGCCAACGATATTTTACTATACATGGCATCGCCGGCAGCCTCCCTGAATAGAGTGCTACATATCTTTATAGTCTTCGGAAGGTTTTCAGGATATAAGATTAACTGGTCCAAGTCTGTTATTTATGTTCTCAGTAGTATATCACCATCCTTACTTAAGTGATTCACTATTACTGAGGCTGAAACAGGATTCAAATACGTGGGGATCCAGGTTTCTAAGAATCCGACTCTCTTCTACGAGCGTAACCTCCTCCCCCCTTTGCAAAGACTCCGGATTGATGTCTTGCACTGAAAGTCACTTTCACTGTCCCTGCTGGGGCGGGCATCCCTATTCAAAAAGATGTCCCTTCTGCGTTTCTTATATGCCTTGTAGAACACGCCACACCCAGTGGGAGCAGAATATTTTAAATCTGTAGAAAGTGATCTAAGAGAACTTTTGTGGGAGGGGAAACCACCACAAATATCGATTCAAAAGCTGACAAGAGGATGGTATGATGGGGAAATAGCCCTACCAGATATCAAAAAATATTACTGGGCGGCACAACTCACTGCCATAAATCAATGTACTTATAGTCTGCAGGGAGATCCTGGATTTTTTATGGACAGATGGCTGGTCCCAGGGGGAGGCTTTACATTTGGGCTTTATGCTAACCCCACTAAATTGAAATTGTCTGGACCAACGGGACCTGCGGTCCAGGTGTGGCAGACTGCCAAGACGAGTTTAGGCTGGGAGTGTAGGATTACACCTGCTACCCCACTTTGGGACACTGAATTGCTAGGCAATCTATGATACACTAAAGGTTTCGACCAGTGGGATTTAATAGGCATCTCTACGGTTGGTGATCTATGGAGGTTCCTTTACCCAACTGCAGGAGGAATATGACCTGGCGAGACAGAAAATTCAGGTATCTACAGATTCTATACGCACTGCAAGCGGCCATACCAAAGGGAGAGATGCCACCAGAATCCTCCCCGTTAGAGGATAGGATATTAGACGGGAATCTCCGGGACAAGTAAATTTCGTTGATATATAAAAAGCTTATTAACAATATGCCTGATCCTCTACTCCGACTCAGAGCTAAATGAGATTGTGACGTAGCGGGACTGGAAGATGAGGAATGGCTCGAGGCACACGCCTCTCCCAAAGAAACAACCATTTCCTCCAGGCTCAGGCTCATACAGCTCAAGATACTCCACAGAATATATCTTGCAGGGTTGATGCTGGTGAAGATGGGTCATAGGACTGACTCAGGATTCACGATGAGATGTGGGCAAGAGGTTACTTTCG
Organism: Lissotriton vulgaris; assembly: GCF_964263255.1. Lineage (NCBI taxonomy): Eukaryota > Metazoa > Chordata > Amphibia > Caudata > Salamandridae > Lissotriton > Lissotriton vulgaris. The sequence goes on from NC_141693.1 coordinate 1,264,522,692, forward strand.
TACATGGGAATGTCAGGTTATCCAAGGATATTGGGCTGATTTAATGAAAAGCATGGAGGAAGTAATGGGCAATAAGATTGATTGCAACATAAAGTTGTGTCTCTTGAATATTTGGGGCCCTACAGACTTAAATACCAAAGAGAGAATATGGGTGACACTTGGAATAATGATTACCAAAAGGAATAGTGCAAGATTGTGGGGGGCGCAGGAACCACCGTCATTTAGAGTATTGGAAAATAACATGGACCATTACATGTTAACTGAGAGGACAGCTTATGAATCCAGAGGATGCCTCACCAAATGGACACAAATTCAGGACAAATGGAAAGGGTACAGGGGAGGGATCTGTGAGCCTCCGCTGTCTAGAAGAAGGCAGGATTCAGGGTAGAACAGCCTCACTTTGATCGAATGTAAAGCGTTTGTACTGCATATTTACCTATGTCTTTTGGTGGAAGCTGTACCAGCAGACGTACCTCAGGCAACTATGTTTGTATACTGTTTACCTGTGTGACCTTGTATTTAATGAAAAGAAAAGTTAAATAATTTCTTTTAAAAAAATGCATAATGGCAGAGAATACATTTTTAGAATTTTCATTTCAACATTATTTTAAGCCATCAAAATATATTTATTAGACACGTTAGACACAATATTTAGGCACTTTTTGATGGTGCTTGTAGCATGTTTTCAATTAGACTCATTGCCATTCACTTAACGTGCGCAAAGTGCACATTCTTTTTTATGTGTTTTTTCATTCTCCTATTCCGTATATTTGTATTGAAAAGAATGACCAGTTTTTAAGCTGGAACAACTGCTATTTCTTTATTAGACCCCACACTAAATGGCCATAAATGCCTGCTCAAGAAATCAGATTTGCCTTGAGGTTTCACTTTTTATTATATCATATAGACCATGATTAAAAATGGGTTTACTAATGAGTCATTTTTTTCGCATTACAGGTTTTGCTAAAATGGTGCACTCTTTATAATTTTCGCAAAGCAGATTTCACCAGTTATTTCCTGGAGAAATCAGCATATGGAAAAGAGGTCACAATCCTTAAATTGAGAGGGGCAGGAATGAAGTGCCTGGTAAACCCTCTAGGGAGCAGTGCGGATTTTCTTCAGTATGAAATGAATTCACTCGGCTCTGCATGTGGATCTTGAGGTCCAGAGTGAAAATATCCTTAGGTAAGCTGAGGGCCAAGGAGTTCCACTTCTGAAATTTGTCTTTGAATCGATGTTCAGGCTGACCTTAGGGGAAGCAATAAAACAAAGGTCATTGATTGCAAAGGTGCATATAGCACCGTTTGATATGTTCTACCAGACTCACGTAGCTTAGTCTTAATGAAATTCGTGAAGCCCACCACCAATCTCAGCAAGTGCACAATCTCACTGTTAGACCTGGCATCATTGACGTGAGTCTCCCTTCCATTTTTGACGGATTGCCTCCTCTGTTTTGATATGTTTTTGCTGGATTTATGTTTTGGGCACTGTGCCACTGGTAATCAGTGCCACAGTGCAAGTGTTCCCTATGTTAAAGTGATGTACTAATTGGTTATTCCACTATTGGGTTATTTGAGGTATATGCCAGTCCCTAGTACAGTGCACCATTTGTATCCAGGGCTTGTAAATCAAATGCTGCTGGTGGGCTTGCAGCACTGGTTGTGCCACTCACAGAATATCTTGTAAAGTGTGTCTCAGGCCTGCCATTGCAAGGCCTGTGTGCAGTCTAGCACTGCCATGTCGACTTGGACAAATGCACCCACTTGCCAGTCCCTACCCTTCCCTTTGCTTCATATTAGACCCCCCTATGGTAGGCCCAAGGGCAGGGTGCATTGTAAGTATAAGGTAGTACATGCTCTGATGTGTGTTGCATGTTCTAATAGTGAATTACATGCATTTTCATTTTTCAATATTGAAGGCTACCTGTTCTCATGGGCCAGAATGGGCAGTTATATTATTACATTCTTATAATCCTAACTGACTCAGGTAACATGGTAGAAATTCGAATTTAGTATGCCTGAACTCAGAATAATAAAATACCTCTTTCAGTAAAGTTTAATTGTATATTCTGTGTTTGAAATACCACTTTCAGAAAGTAGGCATTTGCTTGCCTAACCATTTGAGCTGCCTCTGCTGGGTTGTGTATTCCTTGTCTGGGTTTGTGAGTGACAGGGCTGGGGGATTCCAGAAGACAGGCTGAGGCAGCCCAGTGGTGAATAGAGAGATCGGCATCTAGATGGAAGGGAGGATTTGCAACTGGGACCTGAATAGGCCTAGGCCTTCCCTCTACAATGCTGTCTCCACCCCTGTGGCTTGTCTGATGTCTCTGCTCTGCATTGTGAAAGGAGAGGAGGAATCATGTCAACAGAGTGCTCAAAAGCTGTATCTTTCTTCCCCTGTGCGGGCTCCACCTCCTGTGGGGCAGCTGATGTCTCTGCCCTGCATAGTGAAAGGAAGAAGAGAGTCATGTAAACAAAGTGCTCAGAAACTGGTTCGAACTAGGCAGAGGCCTCTCTGCCTTCAGAGAACAAAGGATTTTGGGTATAAATATTGGGACTCTGATCCCAAGAAATGAGATCACTTCTGGAACAAGAAACCTTTCTGCCAAGGAGAAGAACCAAGGAAGCTGCAGGAGTTGTACTGCCCCTCTGCTAGTGTGCTGTTTGCTGGGTTGGCCTGAAGTGGTTGCTTCATTGCCAAGGGAAAGGAGATGGAACTTTGTAAGGTCTTTCATCTACAGAATATTCTCCAAGGGTTTGAACTGTGCTTGCCTCCTGCTGAAGTTTCAGGGACAAACAACTTCACCTCCAGCTCACTCCTGAATTTCCTTGCTGGGAATTCTGACTCCAGTCACTTGCGTGCCGCTGGGAGCTGGAAGCGCAACACATCGAGAAGAAGCATGTCGCCGCCGAGCTGAAATCATCTCAGCACCGGAGAAGCGTGCCTTCGTCACATCTCCCTGGAAGCGTGTGTTCATCGAAGCTGCCTGCTGTCGCATCACGGGAGAGCCGTGATGCCATTGACAGAGTTGCCATCGCATTGCCGGAGAAGCGTGTCGCAGGGCCTGTCGCGGCTCCAAAGTACAGAGTTGTCGCGAAGCTGCCAGGGCGTCATTGCATCGTCATCGCATCGCAGCATCAAGGGCGCCATCTCCTCGCATCGCAACCGTATCATCGCATCGCATCAAGTCGCCATCTTGCGCACCACAACGGGCCCGCAGACAGAGAATCTATGCCTCACCTCCGCACCGGTAAGACTCCGGACGAGTCCCCTACTCTGCACAAGCATTGAGAAAGGACGCAACCGTTCCCCCGGGTCATGGAACCGACGCATCTCCCCTTTTGCGAGCCTTTTGTTCACTTTGCATTAAGCATCCAGGTACTTTGTTGAGAACTTTGTTGCATTTATCAACAACTTGAACTAAGAGCCTTTAATCATCTTTTAAGTAATCTTAAGTATATTATTGTGGATTTTTGTCGTTTGTGGTCTTGTGTTTAAGTCTATATAAAGAATACTTAGTTTTATAAAAACCTGTGTTGTGTCCATCTGTAGTGTTATCACTGTATTACTGTGTATATTCACAAATGCATAACACGCTGCCTCTGAGATAAGCCTGTATGCTAGTGCCAATAACACCAAGGGGGTGTTATTTATGTTATTTTAAGTGGGATTTGTAAAGCGCGCCAACACCGTGGGTTTCTTGGCGCTGTAAGAAGAGGTGAAGCTGAGGTCGGAGGAAGCAGAGTTTAGCTGAGTGAAGGAAAGAGGAAGGTTTTGAGCAGTTTCCTGAAATGGAGGAGGGAGCTACTTGATTTGATAGTCAGGGGGAGAGGATTCCAAAATTTGGGGGACAGGAGGGCAAACCGGCGGCCACCGAATTTGTTGGTTTTGGTTTTGGGGACTGCAAGCAGGTTGAGGTGGGCTGAGCGAAGATTGCGAGTTGGACGGTGTGGGTTGATGAGTGATGTCAGGAAGGCGGGGCTGGTACAATGGAGGGATTTGAATGTGAGGCAGCCGAGCTTGAAGGCCGCCTTTGTTCTATAGGTAGCCAGTGCAGTTTATGTAGCAGGGGTTTGGATGACTGCCATTTGGGAGTTTTATAGATGAGACGGGCTGCTTGATTCTGCACGACCTGGAGGCGATGCAGTAGTGATTTTGGGAGTCTGTAAGACAGGGAATTGGAGAACTCCAGGAGGGATAGTACCAGGGAGATGATGACCTGGACCAGAGCGGCTGGTGGTAGTGGATGGCTGACTTTGCGAATTTTACGAAGCTGGAACGTACATGACGAGATCACGGTGCCCCCTTGAGATCTGAGGGAGAGATCGGCATCAATGGTCAAACCAAGACTTTTTACTGATTTCGCAGGGATCGGGGGGTCCTAGTTTGTTAGGCCAGAACTGCGGGCCCCAGTGGGAGGGGCTAGAGCTGGGGAGAAGGAGCTCAGTTTTTCCAGGATTTAATTTTAATTGATTGCAGTTCATCCTCTCCTGGATGTGTATCATGGCGGAATGGAAATTGTCCACAGCGTCAGAGGAGTTGAGTGGAAAGATGATCTGCAGATCGTCGGCGTAGTTGTACACTGTGATGTCCCAGTTTTGAAGTGAGCATGGGTTATTAAGGAGTGTAATCCCCTTATCCTGACTTATGAGAAAGGGTCCCTATTTGGACAAAGGTGATAACCATTTCCAACTAGAGACCCCCAGATCTAACATTGGCGGTCAGCCGTGAGGATTTCGACTTTGCATTTGTGTTTCATATACAGTGATTGGTGTACACTACTAGTGAGTGCAAACCAAACGTGACCACATACTTTTTTTAGGATCCTTTTTCCTTGGACTGTTAGTTTTTCCTGAAAACTCCCAAGTTTTACTACCATGAGTAAACCAGCATCTGTTGCATCTATGGATCTTGATTTTGAGGAAGAGAGGTTGGAAACCTACACTGTGAAATTGCTCAAGTATCTCTGCAGGAAATTGAAAGTTGCTACACCAGGCATTTCTAAAAAGGAAGACTACCAAAAGGTGCTGAGGGCCTGGTTAGAAGCTAGAAATGTCACTGATTTTGTGGTGGAGCCTGTTGGGGATGTAGATGGGCAAATTGATGGGCAAGAATTTCCAGCCAGGGGAAAGGATGCCGTGCCCACCTGGCAGCAGCATCTCTTCCAAAGACATTTCCCCCAGACAACTGGAAGTTAGGGAGAGAAATAGGCACTGAAGCTTGAGTTGGCTAAGCTTAAAATGGAGAGTCAGAGGGAAACAGAGAATAATAGGTTGTCCTTGGAAAGGGAGAAAATGAGAATGGGGCATGAGAGAATGTTGAGGGAGTTAGAGATCAAGGCCAAGGGCTTAGAAATCAATCCCTCTGGTGCCAGCGCACCATCGGTGCCTTCAGAAGGCAGGGTACATGTTCCCAAGGATGTCATCAAGGATTTTCACAAAGGTGAAGACATTTGGCAGTGGTTTGCAGCCTATGAGATAGCAATATTGTCCCACCGGGTCCCTGAGAAAGATTGGGGAGTGGGATTGTGGGGCCGCTTTTAACTGAAGGTAGGGATACTTTGTTAGACTTGCCCAGTCCTCATAGAATGTCATATGCCCACCTGAAAGGAGCCCTGATGACAAGGTATGGGATAACTCCAGAGCTCTATAAACAGAGGTTCAGGAATTGTAAGAAACTGGAGGGAACCACTTGGGTAGAATATGTGTCTTTGTTTTGCAGAGCTATGGAAGGTTGGGTGAGGGGTAGCAATGTTGATAATTTTCAAGTGCTCTATGATTTGATTGCTAGGGAGCATTTGTCTGCTAATTGTTTTCCAGAGCTACGCCAGCACCTCATTGATAGCAAGTTGACTAATCCTAGAAATCTTGCTGAAGAGACGGACCTCTGGGTCAGTACCAGGGTCCACAAGGGTCTTGAGGGAGACTCTGGCAAAGGTGGTCAGGGTCCCCAGCAGAAGAGTGGGGAGAACAAGGGTAAACAGAGGGAGTTCCAAAAAGGTCCCCAAAGTAATTCCCAAGGGAACCAAGGTAAAAGTTCCCTAAAAAGAAGTCAGGACCCCCGACAGGTAAACCTGTTCATAGGATGCCTGTTACCTGCTTTCAGTGTAAGCAGGTGGGACACCGTTGGTATGATCCCCAGTGTCCTCAGAAAGGACAGTATGTGCCACCCCGTGTAGCACCCCGTCAGATGGCATGTGTAGCCCTGGGTGGGGAGGAGATGGGTGCCCAACGTGGGTGGGGTCCCACAGAAATGTCCCTTGTCTCATTAGGAGGCTTTGAGATGGTCCCCAAAACTCAGGTGTCTGCTAACACTAAGAAATACAGGCAGTGGGTGAACATCAATGGCCATAGAGTAGAGGCTCTCAGAGACACAGGAGCAAGTTTAACAGCTGTCAAGTGTCACTTGGTCTCTGAAGAGCAGGTAGACCCTCATGCATTCTTCCCAGTTGTTGCCGCTGACAACACAGAGAGCCATTGCAAGGTGGCTCAAGTTCCCTTTGAGTGGGGGTTCTCTGGTACTCTTCAAGTAGCTGTGAGGCCATCCATGCCTGTGGATTGTCTGTTAGGCAATGATTTAGAAAACTCCTCTTGGGTTAAGGTGGAGAGGAAGGTGCATTTAGAGATATTGGGTCTACCTGAGTGGGCATGTGTGACCACTCGGTCTATGGCAGCTAAGGGTGTTCAAGAGACTCTGGAGCCTGAAAGTATGGCCCAGGGACCTGCCTTAAAGAGAAGAGGTAAGGGGGGGGGGAAACTAGACCCCATTGTTCCCACGGTCCAGGAGGAGGCAGACCTTGAGGGGGATGCCCTGGAACCTACATGGGAGCAAGTTTCTGAACTGGGGAACCTACCTGAGCTGACCCAATGGCAGCAAGAAGGGGGGTCCTTACATCGAAGAATTTTGTGAAGAGCAGCAGAAGTGCCCATCTCTTGTGGGTTTGAGGCAACACGCCACAAACCAGGCAGCAGGTGATCAGTCTGGATCACATTGGATCTACTGGGAGAATGGTCACCTTATAGCGAGCCTAAGGTTGCTGAGCCTGGGTCAGCCCGTGTGGTGGTGGTACCCCAGCGCTTCAGAGCCTTCCTACTGGGTTTGGCTCATGATGTTCCTTTAGCTGGTCATCTGGGGCAGAACAAGACCTTTGAAAGGCTTGTCTGCCACTTGTATTGGCCCCAGATGCTGAAGAGTTCAGATACTCATTGTAGGACCTGTCAAACTTGCCAGGCAAGTGGGAAAAGTGGAAGGAGGCACAAGGTCCCTCTCCAACCTTCCCCTGTAGTCAGTAACCCCTTTGAACGGGTGGGGATTGACATTGTGGGGCCACTGGAGCCCAAGACAGCCATGGGCAACAGGTTTTACCTGCTCTTGGTGGACCATGCTACCCGGTACCCGGAAGCCATTCCGCTCAGGACAGTGATGGCCCCCGTGGTGGGACGTGCACTGATGGGGATCTTCTCCCGTGTGGGGTTCCCCAGAGAGGTTGTTTCTGATCGAGGTACAAACTTCATTTCTAATTATAGGAAGTCTCTGTGGAAGGAGTGTGGTGTTACCTACAAGTTCACCGCTCCTTACCACCCACAAGGAAATGGGCTGGTTAAAAGATTCTACCGGACCCTCAAAGGCATGATCATGGGTCTTGAAGAACTAATTAGGCGTAAGTGGAATGTCCTCTTGCCATGCCTTTTGTTTGCCTACCGTGAGGTGCCACAAAAGTCTCTAGGGTTCAGCCCCTTTGAGCTTTTGTATGGTCATCTCGTAAGAGGACCTTTGAGTTTGGTCAAGGAAGGCTGGGAGCAATCTCCCAGGAAACCTCCCCAGGATGTATATAGTTACATATTGGCCTTCAGGAACCAGACTCGGCGTTTCAGAGACCTTGCTCAGGCAAATCAGGAAGCCAGCCAGGAGGAAATGAAGCGGTTGTACGATCAGAATGCCACTCTGATTGAGCTTCAGCCTGGACAGAATGTTTGGGTCATGGCCCCTGTGGAGTCTTCTGTGCTCCAGGACAGCTGGACAGGTCCATATGAGGTGGTGGAGCGCAAGAGTGATTTCACCTATCTGGTGAACTTGTTGTCTACCAGGAACCCCTTGCAGTTCCTGCATGTGAACCGCTTGAAGCCCTACTTGGAAAGGTCCAAGTGGGCATGCTCCTAGCGACAGATTTTGGAATGGAGGAGGAGACCGAGCCTCTTCCTGACCTCCTATCTGCAACAGAGCAAGATGGGTCAGTGGATGGTGTCAGCCTCTCTTCAACATTGACCCCTGATCAGCAGCAAGATTGTCGCCAGCTGTTGGGAAAATTCTCTGATCTATTTTCTTTGGTTCCTGGTGTCACAGAGTGGTGTGCCCATGATGTGGACACTGACAAAAGTCCTCCTGTCAAGCAGAAGGCTTACAGAGTGACTGACAAGGTTAGGGCTTACATTAAGGAGGAAATCTCTGAGACGTTTGCTTTAGGGGTCATTGAGTCCTCAAACAATCCTTGGGCCAGCCCAGTGTTCTTGGTACCAAAGGCTGCCTCGCCGGGTGCCACACCTGAACTCCGGTTCTGTGTGGACTACACAGGACTCAATACAGTCACCAGGACTGATGCACACCCCATCCCCAGAGCTGTTAAGCTCATAGATCGGTTAGGGGCTGCACGGTACCTTAGTACTTTTGATTTGACATCTGGGTACTGGCAGATCGCCTTGACTGATGGGGCTAAGGAGAGGTCAGCATTGCCCACACCACATGGGCACTACCAATTCCGGGTTATTCCCTTTGGGATGAGGAATGCACCTACCACCTTTCAGAGGTTGGTCAACCAGGTGTTGGCAGGGCTGGAGGATTTCAGTGCCGCCTACCTGGATGACATTGCAGTGTTCAGCGCCAGTTGGGAGGAACACTTGCAGCACCTCTGGGAAGTGTTGATGGCACTGCGAAAGGCAGGCCTCACGATCAAAGCAAGTAAGTGCCAGATAGGCACTTACTTGCTTTGTGTACTTGGGTCACCAGGTAGGAAGCGGCCAGGTGGCGCCCCTACAACCCAAGATTGATACCATCCTTGCATGGGAACCCCCTAAGACTCAGACACAGATGAGAGCCTTTTTAAGACTCACGGAGTACTACAGGAGGTTTGTCAAGGGGTATGGCAACATTGTTGCCCCCTTGACTGAGCTGACATCCAGGAGCAGCCCAAGAAAGTGAACTGGAATGACACCTGTCAGAAGGTTTTTGACACCCTGAAGACTGCCATGTGCACAGCACCCATGCTTAAGGCGCCCAACTTCTCAAAAGAATTCATTGTACAGACAGACGATTCTGAGCATGGTGTGGGGGCTGTTCTATCACAGATTAATGAAGAAGGCCTAGACCAACCTGTAGCCTTCATCAGTAGGTGGTTACTTCCACTGGAACAGAGGTGGAGTGCAATTGAGCATGAGGCATTTGCTGTGGTCTGGCCACTGAAGAAGTTGAAACCATACTTGTTTGGGACTCAATTCCGGGTTCAGACTGACCACAGGCCCCTAAGATGGCTAATGCAGATGAGGGGTAGTGGTGGGCAGAATTTGCGTAATTGGGTTACGCAAATCTCCGCCAAACAGTAAAAAATCTAAGCCAACACGCAGAAATTCGGCGAACACGCAGAATTGCTTGTTCGCGATGCTTTTTTACAGTTCGCAATCGCTGTTTGCGTGCTCGGGGGGAAATATCTCATGAACACGCATTTGAGAACGCGAACAAGCAAAACCTTTCGCAAAGTCACGGAATGCAGAATTTTGGGCAATTTTGCGTTCTTCGCAGAAAGCAAAATTACCCAAATTCCGCGAACAGAACGGAATATACCACCCAGGCCTAATGAGGGGTGAGAACCCAAAGTTGTTGAGGTGGTCCATTTCCCTACAGGGTATGGACTTTACGATGGAACTGTCTTATACATATATAGAGCCTGTATGCTGTGTTAAGTTAGCATGAGCTTTTTAGGAGTTTAAACGCCATTTTACCTTTCTGCTGCTTTTGCACATGACACATAGCTGTTGCTTTAGCTTTAAGCCTAGTAGAATGTTTTTGATTCATGCGAGAATAATATGTTGTTACTCTTATATCAGTCTTGTTTGGCGAGCTGTGTCTGTACAGTGAGTGCAGAAACCTTCAAGGATATCTCAACATAGTGGTTTTGTGAGCACTGATCTTCGCACGTTTCTAGACATAACATACATGCAGCTGCAGCCAAGTTCTGGCTTTAGGCGCGTTTTATATTGCTTTGCACAAGAGCATACAAACACACTTGATGGTGCTTTGCATGCAGAAGAGCTGGTTGCTGATGATGTGATCCCTTACTACTAGGATCTTGAGGTATGGGGCCGCTCTGCTAAAACCCAAAGAGACCTTCTAAGATATAATATGATATACTAGCTAGGGAGGGTGAGAATTAGGTTTTGTTAAACCCTATTCATTTTAGCATAATACCATGCTGTCACCATTTGTGTTCTATGGACTAGTGACTATGCTGATTACTTTGTTTCTTATAATATGGTTGCTTGTATTAGCTAAGATACTGCGTTTGAGAACACTGCATTAGTGAATAAACATTTCAAATATGCACGTGTCCTCTTTTACTCCTTGTTCTGGATTGAAATGATTGTATAACGAAAGAGTGTTCATGTGTTCCACGTTACCTGAGGAGTACTAAGTCCATGTTCTGGTTTGTCTAAGCATTGGGAGTTTATGATAACCAATGAGACACTGATTGCTAGTCTGGTAGGGGATTTTTGTGTACTAAGGTGAATTTTGGCACACCCTAATTCACTGAGGTTCCAAGCCTCTATGCACAGTTCTGTCTGAGCTCGGAATCCCTGCGACATGGCGCCCAATCGTTGGTGGTCTTATTGCATGATACTTGAGTAGTACATCATTCGGTCCTTAACCCCTTCACTATTGTTTCCGGTTAACTGTGGTGTCGGACAAACCTACCTGTATTCGTATAGGTCCTTTCAAGCTTGAATCTTTCTAAAACGGTTTCATTGAGTTGCTACCCAGTTGTGCTACAAAGTTTCCTTTGTACCTTTTTTCTTTCTGTGTCACTATGGCTGCGTGGACATTGCGCAACATAGCCGCATTGCGGTGCGCAATCATTTGCAGATTGATAATGTCCCCGAAGATGGTGTGGCCGTGATCATGGTAGTGAGGGCAGAGGTGGCTTACCCGTATGAGATTTTCTACTCATGGGTGACCTTCCTGGCTATGAATGCAAATACTTGTGTGTTCGACACGTACACTCCCACGGCTGTGCCAGCAGAATATGTACCATATAGGGCACAGGAGATTCCTATTGATACTTGGCTGCATCGAGTTTGGCTTAATGGCGCCCTACCCCATTCATTATCAGCTCCGAGGTTAGGTCCTTTGTCCATTCCAGGCGCAACTTGGCCTGTTTTGGCTGGATTTACGCCTCATCCTCAGCACGGAGCATGTAACGTAGCTGAGTTAAGACAACTACATGTGGTCGCAATTAGCGTGATTAGGTCGTTAGTGCAATACATTACCCGCAATCTCCCGGGCGGGGCCCCGGGCGGGACCCCGGGTGGTGCGGCGCTTCCTGCCGGACAGGGCGGAATGAAGCTCAGTCCCGTTATGTTCAACGCTGTGATGGGCAAGCGTCCCCAAGAACAGGATGAATTTCCTTTCTGGCTTGCCGAGAAGTTTGACCAATTGGAAGCAGTATTTCCTAACACAGTCAGTCAGTCAAATTAACTTTATTCGATTTGATAAAATCATACAAAGTACATTAAAACGGTACTATTTACAATTAAAAAAGAATTAAACAGTTCCTTTGTAAACAAGTTAATTTGGCAAAATGTATGCATTAAAATATTTAAAAACACGTTATGTACATCTGTTTTCCAAATTCATACTCCTTCTGGCTCTGGTTGCTGCCACAAGGAAATTGGCCATGGCGAAAGTAGTACAGATATTGCCTAATGATTTTAAATATAGCATGGCTGGTCTCACCTAACACGTCTCCTGGTGAAAAACACAGGATTCTCACAATTTGCTTACCGAAGGACTTCACCCCCAAATTCGTTGACTGTGAGACCTGGGGAAAAACGTTTGCGGCGATCTACGCGAGGTGTTACGGCACTCCGTCTATGACTGTCCTGCCGACGGTCCTTAAACGTGTTCAGAATGAACACGGACCGGAGGCTGCGGTTGAATTGGGTATGCGTCTCGGTGGCACCTTTGATGTGGTTTCCGATCTCATACTTGCGAATGTCAAGGGGGATGCAGTGAACTTTCAGGTTGCCAATGCTTTGCAGGCGATATGCGATGCTGAAAAACCCCGGCAGTTGGGGAGGATTATTGTGGCGGCTTATAAAACAGTGGGCCGCAATAGTAGAGGTCTCAAGCCTTTTTCTACTAAAGAGAAAAAACAAACGCAAGGGCAGAAGTCAGGACCGACGACCAGCCCAAGTCCAAAAAACAAAATTGGCCTAAAAAACAGAAACAGGGAAAGCAACAACAACAACAACAGAAACAGGAGTCTCGTCCTGCGTCTGAATTGCCTGCGCCCACAGAACGTGTTTAGGACTTGCGCGATCGCGCGTTGATAAAATCACCTGATCATTTTCAGGTTTCTGACCAACGATCTCCTCGTTCTTTTCAGTAGTCATCGGCCTTTTCGTCCGGTGGTGGAGGAGGCGGCAGGGGTCGGGGTGGCCAGCAAGGACGTGACCAGCCCCGCTCGAAAGACGGTAAAGGCAAGCAGGACGAGTCTACACCGAAGAGACCCCAGTTTCAGAAAAAGAAAGTCGCTGCTTTAACAGCACACAGATATGCCACAGATAGTGAGAATCCAGCTTCGGAATCAGACATGGGCTCTGACCTTGCTGGACAGCGCGGTGGAAGTTACCATAGTGAGAGAGGCCCTGCGTCCACTACTGAAGGTGACAGCGACTGACCGTTATGTTGTTGTGGAGACAGCTGACACTAGAGTAGCTCCCCCTGACAGACTCTATGAAATAGTCTTATTAATTGAGGGTGACATTTAACGTACCATAGAAGGGGTATTTTGGGAGAATCTTACGACTACCTATGACATTTTGTTTGCGGAGGCTGACTGGCACCCACCTTTTGTGCTTGCATCTCCGAGAGGGGTGGAGGTAATCCTCCCTAATTTGGCGCACACAGTCTCGAAGGAGCATGCGCTGAATTTTGCAGAAGAGTGGGCTAAGGCCCTTGCGCCGGCTCTGTACCGTACTCACTGTGGATGGGATAAATTTTCCCCTCACCACGAAGCCTCAGCCTCAACCTCAACCTCAATAGCCCAAAAGCGCAAAGCGAAGGCTTCCGTTGTGGAAAGACTTGAACAATTAGAATATCAGGGTGTTATTGAAACTTGTGTGTCACCAATGAATAACCCTCTTTTTACTGTGACTAAGCCTGACGGTTCATATAGTTTGGTATTGGATTACCGGCATTTAAACTTGCATTGCCGTACCTGTGCAGTACAGAATACTCACGGCTCTGCTTTAGTGGATAGTCTCGTGCGTAAGCGGTTTAAAACCACGCTTGACATTTTCAACGGTTTGTATGCCCACCATTTGGATGGTCTTAGTTCCCAATGGACCTACTTTACTTGCGGCGGTGTCCAAAAACATTTCAAACGTTTACCGATGGGCTACAAGAATAGTCCTGGAGTATTTGCTGCCCGCATAGTCTCTCTCTTAGAGAGGGTTGACCCAGATGCTTGTTCGTATGTGGATAACATTTATCTCACGGATGATGAACTGTGGGAGCATCTGTGTCCCGTTGACCGCTTAATTTGTAGCTTTGCGGACTTCGGTTACAAATTCAACTTTGCAAAATCGCACATTGCGGAGTACACAGTGTTGTTCCTGGGCTAGGAGCTCAACAATGAAGGTCGAGGATTGGCTCCTCACTTCTTGGAGAAATGCGCACAATTGCGCGCTCCGACAACTCTGAAAAAATTACAGTCTTTGCTGGGATTTTTACATTTCGGGAGGACATACATACCTGAATATGTCCAGCCTATCAAGCCCTTGTATGCTTTGATACAACCAAATTTTACAAAATCTAACTGGCTGCCTGAGCACTCGGCTATACTTCAATCTTTGCAGCCTCATCTGCTCGCTTCTAAATACTTATTGACTCATGATAATCACACCAACCTGGTGGTAAGAATCATCCCTGGGACGGTGGGTTTCACATACCTTACTTTTAACGAAGGAGATACAGTACCTATTGCTTACAAGTCACACTTGTACACTTCGGCTGAAATGCAATTTTCCACTGTGGAGAAAGTTTTGACGGCTGTGCAGATGGCGATTCTAAAGGAACGCGCTCTGTCACAGGGAAAACACATATTGGTTGTTACCACGTGTCCTGCTTTGGAAGCAGTTAGGAAAGCCAGTGTACCGAATTCTAAAGCTTTGCACCCGCGGTAAATTCAATGGGCTGCATCATTGACGTCTCCGGATGTCACGTTCATTTGTGATGCCTCCTTACGGTCGCAGGAGTTTTTGCAATATGAGTTTGTTCATCCTGCACCTTTGGCTATGCGGCCTTTGGAGGATTTCCATTGCATCATATACACTGATGGTTCAGTGCAGGTTGCGCATGGTTCCAAACACGCCTACGTTTCCGCTTGCGCCATTGTGGTAGGTGCCATGGTGAACGATGAGTTCAAGTCCAGAGTCGTGCACACGCAGACTCTAGGGGACTGCACCGCACAATTAGCAGAGCTTCGTGCTCTGATGCTTGCATTGGAGTACGCTGATCCTAGTGTGACAACACTTATCGTAAGTGATTCTTACTACTGTGTCCAGTCTTACAATGAGAACTTGTTCTTTTGGATTCAGAATGACTTTCGTGATTCCAAGGGTAGCACAATAAAACATAAAATGATCTGGGTCCGAGTGGCTGAGCTTAAAGAGCAGTTGCCACTCGTGTTTGTAATTCATACTCTTGGTCACCAGCGCGTTGGAGTCCACGCTGTTGGCAACTCGCTTGCTGATGAAGCAGCGAAATCAGCGGTATCAACATATTTAGTTGCAGCAGTCACACGGTCCAAAAGTAAGGTTGATGATGATATTTTGGCGGCTGTTGCTGCCACTGAGAAGGGAGATAATTATCCTGCGGGGTTCCCTTCGAAGTACACATACCACTTAAGTCCCAAAAAGGATCCTTATGTGAAAATACCTGAAGTTGGGGAGAGGTTGATTCCCAACTCAGATCGCAGACATTTACTGATCACAGCGGCCCATGAAGGGGTTGCGTCTGCGCATGCGGGCGTTTTAGCTACTGTGTCTCAGTTGCAACAACGTTTTTGGTGGCGGGGACTGTACAAACAGACGCGTGACTATGTCCTTCAATGTGACATTTGTAGCAGATTAAGCCTTCAACTGCTATGCGTCCGCCCCAAACACAGTTGTTCATTTCTAATAAACCGTTTGGTTGTGTTTATTTAGATCTCTGCGGTCCTTTTTCTTCTGATACTGCGTATAAGTACATCTTAGTAGCAGTTGATTCATGCACAAGCTTTGTTTGGGTCTGGCCTCATTGCAGCGCTGATTCACGGACTGTCATCAGGGATTTGCGTGTCTTTGTAGGGATTTTTGCCTGTGGTACCTTCCATTCGGATCAGGGTCCTGCTTTCACCTCTAAGGCGTATAGGGATGCCATGGCTTCGATGGGGGTCCAAGTCAAGTTTTCGTCTCCATACCGACCTGAGGGTAATAGTGTTGTGGAACGAACGAACTTTGACTTAAAGCAATCACTGACAGCTGGCCCATCTCAATGGTGTGCAGTGTGCTCTTAATAATCTCTCTAGAAGGTCTCTGTGTGGGCGGACCCCATACGAAATGCTCTTTGGTATCAAGATGTATGTCCCGGAACTTGACCGTCTAGACACGGTTGGTTCGGCTGCCTCCTTTGACGTAGATGAACATCGCAACAGACTCTACAAGAGACGAGAGACAGTCTTGCAAAGGAACATTTGCCTTCCACCTCGGATGATGCGTTGCTTGGCTGGCTACCCAAAGTTGGAGAACTGGTTCGGGAGAAGATCGATAACAAAAAGGAATTTAGTCCCTCATACAGTGATCCGGTTCCCGTGCTTGGAGTGAAGGGCACAAGAACAGTCATTTTATGACCACTTCCAGGTCGTAAAGAGAATAGGTATATCTCCATTGACAATGTCAAATGGCCGATTCTTCTTAGCATGACACCAGCAGTCTCATGTCCTTCGATAGTGAGAAAATCTGTTTTGGCCACTGCTTCGGATCGTGCACCGGAGGTGGCCCTCAAGATACCTGCAGTTTCAAGTCCTTTATTGAGTGCTTTGCCTGGTACTCGCCTTGATGATACAGACTACACCTACCCAACTGACTTATCGATGCCTTATTTGCAAACTCGTTTGGACAAAGAATCCAGCTTTTCATTTGACACTATTTCACATACTTCAGGGAAGCCCACAAGGCTGAGAGCCTATGTGACTGTTTAAAAAACATTTTTTAATTCCCCTTTGGACTTACATTTGGCTGAGTCTTTTTGCTCTCTATCTTTTTATGTCAATTGGTTTTGTGTTTTATTTTTTTTGATTTATCAATGGACATTATGTCGAGGAGAGAACATGCATTAGACATCTGAATGGAACATTGGCTCCCCACTCCTCATAACATTCAGCCCACAGATTGAAGAGAGACTTGGCCTTTGTTAACATCACCGGGTGGCCTGTCCTGGATGGAATAGTCTGGGATGCAGTCAAATTTCAAATCCATGGCCCAACTGAAGTTATTAATGTTCCTAATGTGCTTAGAGTTAACATGGGGGATGTGGTTCAACAAAACATACGTTCTGATGATTGGGATGTTCAGGCCGTAGAGGCTTTGTTTGCTGATTTGAAATATTATGCTGCCTTTGATGCTGAAGATTCATATTTAGAATCTACTAATTATGGTGATTTGTTTTGCTTCCAACATTTTGGCAATCACATCCTGCATAAAACTAATTCTAGGAGAGGTACTGTGAATTATACCCAATAGGAACATTGCTCAGCTCCTTTAAGAGGCAGCTCAAACACATTTTTGAAAAAGTACACTTATTTTACTGACTTTAATCAGTCCAATCCCACTTAATTTTATTTTAAAATGATGGATAAATCCATGTCTAAGGTTAGACTTACCAATACTAAGTTATTGTATTCGAAGTCCTTTCTAGACCAGCCAGCTGTTGGTGGCTACGAGTTGTGGAAGGAAACCATTGACCTTAAATCAGTTTGGGGTTCTAAAAATTGGCAGGTACGAGGCACTGAGGCTTTGCCTCGTGCATGTCTCATCCCAAATCATATGTTGTTTTTGAATTCTACTATCTCACATACAACATGCTTTGGATTGGCTACTTCTAAAAAATTAAATGCTCCTTCCTTCCCTGATTTGGAAGAATATTCAGGTTGGGATAATTCTACTGCATTTTCAATTAGAGAGTTGCAGACCCTTTTGCTAAATTCATCCTTTAACATATCCAGTTTGGATCCCAAGGGTTGGTTGATGTGGCACAGAAGTGCAGATTCGTACCAGCTTCGTTTTTTGGGCCTAGCAGAGGGTTTTACACAGGTCAGAGTAGACCCTCGTTTTGAGAGTGACCATTCTGTAACCACTTATTCAGTGGGCAAATTGTGTCAGGGTTGGCTCAAACACTCTACATTAGCGTCAGTAAAATTACATTTATCTAAACTGACTGACGAGGTTGACTTGAATGACTTCATAAAGGTAGATCTAAAAGATGGATCTATGCCGTTTATAATGAACTTTGGAAAACATCGCAGATTGAAGCGGCTACCCACCTTAGGGCTATTGATCAAGCTAATTTGGAAAAAGTGCTTGCAGTTGTGGATAACAGCATTAACACCCTTCCCTCCCGAATTTACACATTGGATAATATTGTGTCATCTGTTGTTGAAATTGTTTAGGATGAAGTGTCTGTTTTGTACCATGGTCAACATTAATTGCCTTCTATTATGCAGTTTGCATGGACCCTGCAGACACTAAAAAATGGAAAAATGCCTTGGAATTACATTAATGTCACATCTCTGTTTGCACCTTTTAATTTAACTGAAAAACAACGTTTGCTTTCAATGAGAGATGCTTCTTTTTCCATGTTACACATTGAACCCTTGGAGTCTTTGCCCTTTTCGGTGGCAGAGGCCACTGCTGCAACGTGGCTTATCCACGGGTTAATAACTTTACCTTTTGCGCTTTTCCAGTTCACAAATTGCATGAAGTATTTTGCCATTGGTAGATACGAGCTACTTGGTAGCTCCTATTTACATGAAGCCTGGTCTCTACCTTTCACTTACAGATGCCTTAGGGATGGAAAGGAGGTTTATCTGAAAGGGGAGGAGTGTACAGAAACACCAGATCACTCATCAATGTGTAGACACATCCAATTGCATGGCTCTTGTAACCAAGAACGTCCTAATTTAGCATGTGTTTTGAAAGGTACACCTGTGACCGCTATTGTCCCTACTTTTACTTTATTAGCAAATGGGAGTTATTTACTTTTAAATAATGAAGATTGCTGTGGGTTATTAAAAGGCATAGCTTATGTTGTAACAGTCAGTGAGCGTGTGGTGTGCTGTAAAAACGTGTTGTATCCACCCACGCATGGGAACCTGGATGTTTCCATCTGGCCGAGAATTCCGACCTTGAAGTCAGAGTTCAATAAGATGAGCCGAATAAGAGCATTATTGTCACAAAAAGAAGTTGCCCTGACATCTGCTCGCGAAACATTTGTCCTTCACGTAGCTAACACCCGCACAGAAGTGCATGCTTTATTAAATACTGACCTTCCTTTACATTTCGTTGAGCTGATTCATACAATCTTTAACGCGTCCTCCACTTTTTAAAGTAGTGAGCAGTGGTCTAGTGACTTCTTTCCAAAAGATATTTGGAGTTATTCCTGCTTTCTTCCATTCGATTTTCTCCAGCCAATTTGGTGGGTTTCCCGTTTTACTGGCGCTGGCTGCTGGCTTTATGTTGCTATTTTATTTAATTCAAAATGGATGCCCGTTCTGTGTTCGCAGACGAGCAGGAGCAGTTAGCGCTGTTTCGTAACAGGATGCTTGAATACTATGGTGCCTTAAGTGCATCGTATGGATTATCGTTTCGATTTTCCTATTTCACTTGTGTCCAACACTGCACTAAACCCAAGGCACCTTCATAATATGCTGATCGGGGTTCCCCAGCTGCAAGAGTGGGTCTAGTATTTTCACTGAACGCCCGATTGGCATTCGATTCAGTAGAACAGGTATACATATTCGAGGTACTGGTTAGAATGGGATTCAGTCCAGGTTACATTAAATGACATCTCCTTCTAAACAATAATCCACTTGCACAGATGAGAGAAAATAGGGGAACGTCCAGAGTTTTACAACTACAGCAGGACACGTGCCAGGGCTGCCCCCTCTACCCTTTAATTCCAACACTGGCACAGGAACCACTCGTGGCCTGGGTAGGGTGGGACCCTTTGGTCTGTGGCTTATAGTGGTCCAAACAATGGGAGGACAGAATCTCTCTCTACAAGGACGACATTCTGTTGTATGTTATGGATCCAGAGCTTGCAACGGCTAGGCTAATAGAGATATTTAATATTTTGGGCACTGCTCTGGATACACAATAAATTGGCAAAAATCCCAAGTCTAGACCGTCTGAGGGGAGCTACCACAACTACCACCGATTGCAATGCAGTGCTGGTGCTGAAGGCTTTCACTACCACTGGTTGTTTATTAAAATGAATTGAACATCATTCTTTGAGTAAAACCTGGTGCTGTTTCTGGAAAGACTGTAAAGAGAAGTCATTGGCGATCCCTTCCACTCACAAATCTGGGCCAGGCAACACTCTTTAAAATGATGTTTTTGTCCTGTTTTATATATATATAGTCTAAAATACAACCTACCCAGTTCAAAGATCATATTTTCAAGCCGTAAAGAGGGAGATAGGGACTCTACTTTGTGATGGGGGCCTGGTGCTGATTTCAGAAACAAAGTAACTAAGGGCTGGTACGATGGCAGAATGGCTTTGCCAGACATTCAGAAGCATTACTGGGCAGCTGAGCTGCCCACTATCAATGGTTGAGCCTTTGGGCCTCCTGAAGAACCAACACACTGGATGGATAAACTAGTGCTACATCCAAGGGGCTAACTGGAGGCACTATATGGACCCTCCAAACGCTTGAAACTAAGGGCCCCAACTGACATTTGGAAAACAGTCACACGGATACTGGGTTGGAGGGGCGAGATCACACAGGCCACACCTCTCTGAGACACAGCAGAGGTGGTAACAGTAAGGGATCTCCCAGGTCTTGATAAGTGGGACTTCATTGGCATCTCTAGAGTAGGAGATCAATGGCAACAGGTCAGGCATGCCCTCAAGGTGGCGCTATCAAAGGCCATGGCACTGCCAGACTCCTCACCACTTGAGATCAGATTACTTGATAAACACACACCACGAAGAGCTATATCACTGACATACAAAAAAAATACTACATAACATGCCTGAAATGCTGACGTGATTGAGAGCGCATTGGGCCCATGAGCTAGGTGGTATGGAAGATGATAACTGGCATGAGGCCACGGTCCCCCCAGGAAGTAGCCATACATTCAGGTTTCTGACTTGTACAATTAACATCCTCCATCGTACATACTATTCCCCAACAAATTTATTCAAGATGGGAAAAACCACAAATGCCAGTTGTAGCTGGGGTTGTGGCCAGGAGGGTACATTCTACCACATCATTTGGGAATGTTCCAAAATACAAAAATTCTGCGAGGCGATGGTCAAGTGTCTGAACAGAATGTTTGGGACAGCCCTCACTCAGTGAAATGGTGCCTCTTGAATGTAGAGGTGTGGTAAGTTGTTATGTTTTTCTTCATTCTTATTGTGGGATATGACTTTAAAGAATGCAGGATATCTGTGATTCTATGTGACTTCACTGTAACCTAGAATGTTCAATGTGGTAGTCAGATGAATGTTGGTTTTTGATATGATCAGTCGTGAGTCCTGCTTATGAGATTAAATATATTACTTTATTGTCCAACTGGTTTCCTTGGATTTATTGGATTTATTCGTGGGATCACACTACATCATTTGGCGACGATTTGACTTTCTGTGATTTTGATACCTACGCCATTTGTATTTGGAATTTAAATGACCCACCGACTATTCGTGATCAACGTTTTTTTTTTTCCAATGTATGAACACGTGTAGCAATTCGGGCAGTGAACTCGTGAGTACTTTATTGTTTCGCTTTGTTGCTAGATTTCAACTTTGCATATTCATTTCCGCCGTGTGTTGACTTTCAAACACACACAATGATCTTCCTTACCGTTTATACTGGATGCGTCCTTGCAAATCTTTGAACAGCGCATCAATTCTACGCGCATGCCAGCTTCTGTCTTCTGTCTTCACGGTCCGTGATTGTATGACGCATACACGTTACGGATGATACACTACGTCTTCATTTCTGGGATCATGTGTCATCGCGTGAATAATTACGTCAGCACATTTCAGTGGCCATTTTTAAACATTGGGCAACTTTCTATACATTTCAATGCATTTCACAGATAACAGCTATGTTCTGTTTACATCAAGCTGCGTGACTGGGATATAAAAACATTGTTTATTCAAGACTAATTCGAGACCTCAGTTCTGGCATATTCACTAATCTGCACATGCCAGTCAAACTATTTTGAACATTTACATTTTGTATATTTTATTATTTTCACTTATTGGTTATGGCAAACTCAAATAATGTATCTCCTCCCTGCTTTGTGGAAGTTGCAGGTAAACCTCCTACTCCATGGCATACATGGTTAAGAGTTTTTGCAAATTATTTGGAAGCTATAGATGCTCTTGAATATTCTCCTTCCAGGAAAAGAGAAATCTTGTTTAATCATCTGGGAAATGCTGGACAACAATTTTTTGATATTTTACCTGTTATTGAAGCCCCATCTTCTGACGACGATACCTGCAATGTGTTCAGTGAAGCTTTAGCTCGTTTAGGGAAACAGTATACAGATGAGCCATCTATAATGGTTGAACATCATGTTTTCGGTAAACGCAAACAATTGCCAGAGAAATCTATTGAAGACTATCTAGCTACCTTACGTATTCTTTCTTCAAAATGTGAATTTGGTTCTTATCTTGACCCTGCACTACGTGATCAGTTGGTATTCAATTGCTAAAGTAAGAAAATACAAGAATGCATTTTGACATGCAAAAACCCTACTTTGGATGAAGTTATGGTGATTGCAAGAAGTATTCAATGTTCTGTTATTTCATCAAAAAATGTTACTGAGAGTTCTACAATAAGTTTTAATACTAATGCCATGTGTTTATTTTCTGATAATTGTAATGAACATAACATTAATGTAATTACCACTTGTTTCAAGGATAGGAGATCCATTGAATGCAAATCTAAAATTTTTTGTTCCAGATGTGTTTCTAAATTTCATGTGGGCAATAATGCTAACTGTCCTGCTAAAGGTAAAAGATGTAATAATTGTAAAACAAATTGGACATTTTTTCACTGCTTGTAAAGCACCTAAAGACAAAAGCAAAAGTAATATGGTTTGTACTGAAGACGAAATTTGTGATGCTCTTAATGTTGCTGCTTTATCTATACATATCAATTCGCTTGATAATATTTCAGTTAAAGGACCTAATTGTAATGTATTGATAGGTCCCATTGCTATTAATGTTATGGCAGATTCTGGTTTGCCAATAACTATTCTAGATGAGAAGATTTTTCATAACTTATGTTCTGACACAAAGTTATCTCCTTCTGATGTGAATCCGAAAGCTTTCGGCGACTATGATATTATCATGGTCGGGTATTATATGAATACAATTTACTTCAAGAATAGAGTAATTCATACGAAAATGTATGTGGCATTGAATGGTAGAGACATTTTAGGGTGGCGTGAACAAGCTAGTTTGGGTATAATATTGAAATCTGGACATCCCGAACCTGTTGTTCTTGGGAATGTACCAGGTTCATCTGTGAAAGCAAAACACAAGATCCTATGTCAATCAAACTGTTTGATGAATACAAAACTGTGTTCAGTAATAATATTGGCTTAGATAAAAGGTTTGAACAGATGATAACATTTGGGGATAAAGTGTTTCCTGTTGTTCAGAAAGTACGACCGATACCTCTTTCTGTCAAGGATGATCTTAAGAAACATCTTGATCAATTATGTTCTCAAGATGTAATTTGCCCTGTTGAATCATCAGAGTGGGTTTACGCTGCTGTTGTAGCGCGTAAACATTCTGGTGATATTTGCTTATGTGCAGACTTAAGAGTTCTCAATAGTAATATTATTGTGGATACTCACCCTTTACCTAAAATTCACGACATGTTAGCAAAATTAGGCTGATGCAAATTTTTCTCCACCATTGATTTACGCCTGGTTTATCACCAGATTCCTTTTTCAGCCAAATCATAACCTCTCACTACATTTGTAACCCCATTTGATGTTTACATGTATAAGAGACTTCATTTTGGTCTAGCATCAGCTACTAGTATATTTCAAAGATTGATGGACAAGATGTGTAATGACTGTCCCATATCCAAGCTTTCCAAGATGATATTCTTGTGCATTCAGAAACCTTGGAACAACATTATGTTTTATTAGGAAAAGTGCTCAGTATTTTCCAGACACATGGTATGACTGTTAATGTTAAAAAAATTCAACTTTCTCACACAAAATGTGGACTACTTAGGCCACAACATTTCAAGTTTAGGTATTAAACCAAAAACCTCTTTACTTGATGCTATTAAAAATGCTCCTTCCCCTTCTGACAAAGATTCCTTAAGAGCATTTCTTGGGTTGAGTGAGTATTATGCTCCCTTTGTTCATGGTCATGCTTTAGTTGTACAATCCCTTCGAAACTTATTAAAGAAACATGCTAAATTTGTATGGTCTAGGGTCAGAATGCTTTCCTTCTGTCAAAGTATTAATTGTGAGTGCTCCTGCAATCAAACCATTTACATATGGTGTTCAGAGCATAATATCAGTGGATGCAAGTGCAAAAGGACTCGGTGCCGTTTTGAGTCAAAGTGTTAATGGACAAGAAAGTAACATTGCATTTAGGTCTCACACTTTGACTTCTGCTGAGCTAAAATATAGTAGTTTCGAGCTTGAAGCCTTAGCATGCACATTGTCAGTTGAGAAATTCAGAACATACATTTGGGGAACGAAATTTTAGCTGTACACTGATCTTAAACCTTTAATGTACATGGTCGGTGATAGCTGTTCAAAAAAAGCATCTTCTCAGCTTATTAGATTGTTAGCGAGACTTCAAGAGTTCAACTTTGACATAAAATACCTACCGAGTGGAAAAAATGTCCATGCAGACTGTCTTTCAGGCATTCCATTACCACATGTTCATATGGCCGGGATGCCCGTCACCCACTCCCAACACAATCCCCAAGGATGGGAAGTCGGACGCAGTTCTGAACTTTTGGAAGGCGGGAGGGAGTCACCCTCCCGGCCGTATTTATTAAAATATGAAACAAAATTTAAAACATTAAATAAAAGTTTCATAATCATGTACAATTTTACATTTATTACATTTAGATGAAGACATGTTCATTGGCTAACCTTAACAAATCTCTAATACAAAGGTTTCCTAGCCGAGTCTAACATCCTGCAAATGCATACATGCTAAATTAAAATTGTACATCCTAGCAACGGCAAGGTCTTAACCGGTGTCAGATCCCTACTACCAAAACTCTCGCCCTCACGGTGTGAGTTGCGGCATGCGCAGAGGACTGTACCCTCATTGCCAACTGTAATTTCCCTTGTCTTGTTGGGGGCCCCCCTTTCCGTTCGACGCCATCTTAAAGGTTGTCCGAGCTCCCGTGTGAGGTATCTGTAGGAAGGACAGCGTGGACTCCCCCCCATCCCCACACTCTCTATCCGCCGTCGCGGATATCCGGGCCCTGGGAAATTCGTAGGAGGGGCATATAGCAGCCTCCTCCCCCGGAAGGGGCCTATGGCCGTCTCCCCTTAGGCGACCCATCCTTAGTGGGTGCCACCTCCCAGTGGGAGGGGCCAATGGCCGCCTCCCCCTGGGCGCTCCCATCCATAGTGGGTGGCGCCCCCTCTAGGGACCTTGAAATTACTGCTCACCGATCATGACCTGTTAGACGGACCGGGAAGGTCGGCCGAGGTTACGGGGAGAGGTCTCCGGGGAGAGCCGCCTCCAACGACTGTACAGACAAGTAACTTCCCCCCCACAGACGGACACCACACAAGACTGAAGGTTAACGAGACTTTATATGCAATTCTTAGGTTACGATGGTATGATACAAGGAGGTCTGGACTCAGGGGTCCCCTCGATTCAAGTCTTTGGCTGAGGAAAGGGGTAGCGGGACAGTCTTAATTACCAATGAGTACGAAGTAGCTCTCAATCCTCGAGCTCGGCGTTGAGATGATCGGGCCGTGGAGGAGCCAAGCAGGTCCCGAGATGGATGAAGGAAAGGTGACGGTTACAACGGTCCGCGGCCACGCCAGCAGGTCCCGACGACGATGAAGACTGTAGGTTACGACAGCTGTGGCAGCGCCAACAGGCAGGATGATGGTGCACAGGACAGAGCTACGGCAGCGCCAGTAGTCCGTCCAGGATGAGTTCCTCTTTACGTCTCTCGACTCCAAGATACAACTGCCTTCCTGCTCTGGAGCTGCCCCAGTTATAGGGCTGGCGTGCTTTGATGTCCGGACCCTCGCACTCGGAGGTCGGGAGGTCCGGGATGAGGGAGTCCAGACACCCAGCAGGGGGGTGGAGCCAGCGCCCGGGGAGGTGATGGGCGAGCGGCACTTGGCGGGGGAGAGCCATCGGCACCTCTTTCTCCCATTGACTTGCCAAGTAGCCCGCTCACCTCCTGGGTGGAGGGTGGTGCCGGAATGTCTGAGGCCGGGCTAGGCCCAGGGTTGAGGTCGATCGGGGGCCAGGCGGCCTTGTGATGAAGTGTCCAAGATGGCGGCCCAGGCTGGGCGCGTGGGCCGGCAGTGGATCGGGCCCACGAGGTCGATATGTTTGAAGGCAGGGGTCCCTGAGGGGACGGAGGACGTGCAATGGTGGTGTGTGGTACTTGCGTGACCGGGCTCGGGCCTGGTCGAGCCGGGGGAGAGCGGCCCTTCACGTGGCCTGTCCAACATGACCTTACCGCCACAGGCTGGATAGTTGACCGGCTATCCGGCCCCCCCCAAACTCCTCCTAAAGGTCATGCTTCCTCAAACCCCTTAGCCATGCTATGAACTCCTATGAGTAAAACATTCCCCTCCCGGGACAGGTGAACCCCATCATTCAGATACATGTGATCACCCCGAATACACCCATGAGGAATACTATGCAACTGCGTAGAGCGAAACAATCTACCAATTTTATTGTTAACCTTCTTCACCGAATGGTTCAGTGCTGACACCGACAGGCCCCCCCGCCATACCTTCCTGGGAATCATGTGAGACCAGGCAATCGTGCACCCCGGGATTCTTTTTGCCAACCAGCTAACGGCAGACAAAACTTGCTCGAACAATACTCGTCTACCCAGTGTCACCAAGTCATTGCCCCCCAAGTGTACTATGACTATGGATGGCGGTGACCTCTGCCGCCCTAAGAGACCCTCAACAAAAGATTCGAATTGGTCAATACAGAGCCCGCCCCTTCCGTGGAAGGCCACTCTGTACCCGTATTCCCCAGCTGCGCGAGTCGCGTCACCTGCTTTGAATACGGCCCGCCTCACGCATGAGTGGCCCACGACCCACGCCACTCACGCCACTCTCTCCTCAGACGGTGATCCATGACCGCTGGTCTCCTGGTACTGGGTCGACTGCCAATTCCGCCCCGCATGAAATGCTCGTGAAACTGTAATTCAAACAAAAGACAAGAAGCGTGAGTGCATTGCAATTGACTTACATGCAATCGCACATACCTCTTGAAGCAATTCGAGGACCATCGTCCCAACTGTTTTACTTCATCCGCGCTCTGACCCCTGGCTGTAGCCTCAGTAGCCGCCCCTATCCTAAAGGAATGGGTCCCAAAATCGCTCAGGTCCATGCCTGCGGCAGCGATTGTCAACGCCAGCACCCTCTGAAACTGGAACCTCGTCAGTGGGGTGCCATCCCTGTGCCTCAGCAAACTTCCCCCCCACGTAGCAGCCCTCAGTGCCAAGTATTCCTCTATACACAGTATCGGGCACGTGGGGGACCCTCGCATGCGCTGCACAATAACACTGTTTCCCGTAGCCCCCTGGTCGGTCTTGGACCTGGCTATCGTCACTACCATTGAATCACCCTTAATTAGGACGTGATTCCTGCACAGGCCTCCCTCAACGTCTTTTTTATTCCTTGCGACCAGTTCGCTCACCCGCATAGCCCCATGGAACGCTAATGCGAAAGCTGCCCGGAACAAAACCGCCTCGAATTGGGAGGAGCATGTCTCGACTAGTTTCGCCATAAGTAGGGACAACCTTTCTAAGCCAATCGGGCGCCTCTCATCTTGCTTGCAACCCTCAAGGCGCTGCCAGCCGCGAAGGGCTTTTCTTGCCAAAAAGGAACTTGTTGGGTCTTTTATGCCCTGCACCTGCGCCATAAATGAAATGGCCGCCCTGTGCTTATTGGCCGTTGCCGCTGATCGGCCTTCTCTGTGCAGCGCTACGAGGAACCCCAGGAAGGACTCCTCCTGACCCCAGTTCTGACTTCCTGTCGGACCCAAAAACGTGCAATAGGAACGAAACGCTCCTTCGTATGCTTTACTCGTCCTGGGGGCTAAGCTTGCTGCCACGTGGTCTTGTAATCCGGGGCACCGATTAGCCAAAGCGCTTCGGGGAATGGTGCTGCCACTAGGTCCGCTGTAGGTAGATAACCCCTGAACGCCTGCATATGTGAATGAGAGAGTGCATCAGCTGCATGATTCAGTACGCCCGGCATATGTTTCGCCCTGAACTGTACATTCAGTCTCATGCAAAGCAGCACAACTTCCTTCAACAATCTCAAGATCCATTTGCAGCGTGCTGCCTGATTGTTAATGCATTCGACAACAGTCATATTATCAGACCAAAATACCACAGAGCGGTCTCTGAAATCATCCGGCCATGCCATCAGAGCAACAAAAATAGGGAATAGCTCCAGGAACCCAATGTTACTTGTGAGACCGCAGGAGTGCCACCACGCCGGCCATGTTTGCGCCGACCATCGGTTACCAAAGATGGCGCCAAAGCCCACGCTCCCCGCCGAGTCGGTCCACAAACCCAGCTCGTCCGAAGACGCTGGCGGCTTGTTCCACACCACTCGACCGTTGAAGTCCGCCAGAAATGCCAACCAAATGCGCATATCCTGGCGAACCTCTGCCGACAGTCTCGTGCGGTGGTGTCCTTCTTTGAGACCAACCATAGCTTGTGCAATAGAGCGTGAAAAGGTGCGGGCCATTGGTATAACTCTCAAGGCAAAGTTAAGCTGACCCACTGTTTGCTGCAACTGGTGCAGGGTCACTTTCTCCTTACTAAGGCAAAGTTCTAGGGAAGTCCTAAATTTAGCTACCTTTCCCACCGGCAAACGGAAACATCCCTCCACAGAATCGAGCTCAATTCCCAGAAACTCCAGTGAAGTAGATGGTCCAACCGTCTTACCTGGTGCCAATGGGACTCCAAACTCCCTCATGAGGATGCAAAAGTCCTGTAGCGCCTGCGCACATTTCGTGTCGCCGGCTGCTCCCAAGAACAGAAAGTCATCTAGATAATGCATAACATGCCTATGCCCTGTGGCCTCGGTTCATGCCCACTCTAAAAAACAGCTGAATTTTTCAAAATAGGCACAAGAAATGGAGCAACCCATCGGCATGCATTTATCCATGTAATAACTCCCTTGGAATGCAAAACCTAGCAAACGCTGATCCTGTGGGTGTACCGGGAGCAACCGGAACGCTGATTCGATATCTGATTTTGCCATCAGCGCCCCGGGGCCCAGGCGATTTAACATGGTGACGGCATCATCGAATGATGCGTACCGCACCGAACAAACTTCTGGGTCAATGGCATAGTTTACCGAGAAACCCCTTGGAGCAGACAGATTATGGATCAGCCTAAACTCCCCCGGGTCCTTCTTGGGGACCACCCCTAATGGGGAACAGATGAAATCCGCCACTGGTGGGCGCTGAAAAGGCCCTGCCACTCGCCCTAGACTCACTTCTTTTGCAATTTTTCTCTCTACCACACTTGGGTTATGCTGCGCTGATAGCTGGTTTTTACAAAAAGGTTCCCCACGAAAATCCCCTGCCGGGATGTGGAAGCCGTATAAGAATCCCTTCCTCAACACCCCAGCGGAGACATGATCAGGGTATTTGTTTAACCAAGGAGTCATAGCCATGAGATCAACGGGAGTAGGCAATTGTTCACCATGATCCACCTCAGTCCTGCTTGGACCCTCCTTTACCTCCCGCCCCGTTATTTTTCGATCTACATGAACTCTCCGGGTGTGAGGAGTTCCCACAGCCCGCACACACATGCTTGAACCTACATGTTCCCTGCGGTCTGTTACAGTTGCCTCGATTGAAGCCCCAACAGACCCCCCGCTTTCCACCATTCCCGCCGGTTTTCGGCTGGTGATCACCACCGGCGCCTGCTCGAAAGGGCACCGCGGGCTTTTGGCGGGAAACTCCCGACCCACTCCCGCCTGGCGAGGACGTCCCTGCCGTCCCAGGCAGGAGCTGCTTAGGCCAAGAAATTGAGTCGAGGCAGTCCCATGTCAGAGAGGAATCATACTCTTTCGCTTTACGGAATTTCATGTCGTAACCTTTCCATTCGTCCCCCTCATACATTTCATAAAAATCCATTATACGAGTTTGATAACAAGACAGTTCAGTCAATACCTCGGGCTTACGTTCACCAATAATCGCAGTAAACATTGCAAAGGCCTTCGCCCAATTCTTTATTGTCTCCTCCACCCTGAACTCCGCCATCTTGGCGCGCCAGACGCTCGGGTGCCACAAATCTTTCTGTGTTTTAGCATATTCCATCTCGCGATGGTCAGTTAATAACGAAAACATATTGACATACTTGTCTGCCCATATCAATTCTTTTGTGGCAATTGGGATATGTTGTACCACTCTCTCCCGTCTTGAGGGTAATGAGCCCTCCCCCGCCAGCGGCAAAGCGAGCTTACCCAGTTTCGGTCGTTGTTCCCGCCGTTTTCTCGCGACCAGCCGCCGGTCCTTCCGGTATCACCTGTGGGGAAACAAGAGGAAGATTCGCCTTCGCGGCATCTCGCGACTGCCGCAACTGCTGGATTAGTAACTTGGCCTCTTCGGCCGTGTCTCCGTGCGCCGTAGCACCCCCTGCCTTTTCATTGAGCCATGCGGCCAACTGGGTGGCCAATTCAGGAGGCATATCCTCATCGTTAGCGGGCGTAATCACAACCGGGATCGGTTGACCCGCGTCTGGGATTGGTACCGGGTCATTAGCTGGTGTGACCGGGTTGACCGGGGGTACTTCAGGGACCGGAACCTCCCCTGCAACCGCCCTCCTCTTGACCCGTTTCCCTCTACCCTCGGGGACGATTCCCGGCAAGGCTGGGCCTATTGCCTTCTTAGGGTTACCAGGCTTGGTCATTGCGGCCAGTTGCTTCTTAACGACCGCCAAATCTCGACCAAGCGCTGGGACTTGTCCGACTTTTCGTTCCATGCCCGCTATTCTGTTCACCAACATGCGTAGCACCTTGTCTGACTCGGAACCCTTTCCTGCCTTCTTGCCAGACATGGTTTGATTATCCGCTCCGAGTCGATCAACACGGTCCTGGATCCTTCGCTTTAAGGTCACTGAAAGAGAAACACAAGAATTACAAGTTCTCAAAATTGCTCCTTGTTCTGTCGAGGGCTCACGAGCAACGAGTGGGTGCAGCCTTCAGAGCACAGGAACAAAATTGCTCCTTGTTCCGTCGAGGGCTCACGAGCAACGAGTGGGTGCAGCCTTCAGAGCACAGGAACAAGAGGACGCTTCTTCGGATTCCCGCTCTATTTATTCTTCTTCGGGAGGGCGGGTACCCTCCTCCGGTACGCCTACTGGGCGTGGCCATCGGTGTAGGTGTCTAGGACAACCCCTCTTGGGCGGGAAAAGGCGTGCCCCGGCTACGCCGCTTCGGGCATACCAGCCGAGACACGCCCCCGCCCAAAATGGTTTCCCGGGAGGATCGGGGCACCCAACCATACGTTCGGGGGGACCAAGTGGTCGCCCCTTTCCAGGAGTCTGTCAAATCAGAGGATGCTTTTGAATGTGTGTACTCAATTGAAGATGTAGTACAAAACGATATAATTACACAGAATGAATGGATTTGCAAATTTGCAGAGGATGAATGTTTACAAAATGTAAAAACACATTTAATTAATGGCTGGCCCCTGGACAGAGGTTTATCTTTAGTAGAAAAAACGTGTGCTGAAATTGCTTCTGAATTAACTTTCTCTATTGACATTTTACTTCATCAGGATGTTTGTTCCACCCAGGGGTATTAGAGACACTATAATTTCTTTAGCTCATGAGGGACATCTAGGTACCACAGCCACCATTAATAAAATCAAACAAACTTATTGGTAGCCTGGGATTGACAATCAAGTTAGAACACATGTTGACCAGTGTCCTCAATGCCTTTGCTCAGATAAACATTGGAAAGTTTCTAATACCCCCCTTTGTCCTGTTCAATGGCCTAGTAGAGCTTGGAAAAAATTGGTTTAGATTTTTCAGGCAAGAAAAGACAAGCCCCGTATCAAATGTCTCTGAGTAACACTGGGGTTGATCATTGCTAAACGAAGCACAGCCAGATTGTGGGGATTAGAACAAGTACCCTTAATGGACAACTGGAAAAGGTAAATGGATTGATGCATGTTGGCTGAAAAGGTGGTCTTGGAGGGCCGAGTCTGCCCACAAAAATGGAACAAGATTTGAGGACACTGGAATGACTATACAGGGAACATTTGTCATGCACCAAACACGGCAGCCACATGTGATCTGTGAGGCATGGGGCACCTCCTGTACAATTATGGGATTCACATGAAATGAGGGAAGGTCGAGGGGTCTTAAACTAGACTAGACCAATTTGTGGTGCTTTGTGTTCTTGATTTGCAATGGTTTTGTTATTTTTGTAGCCCGAACTAATAAAAAGATTTATAAAAAAAGATTGAGGTGGTCTGCGGTGTGTATAAGGGTCTTAATGATCAAAGGCCAAGTCTCATATCTTCCAGGTTTTAAAGCTATGAGGAAGACCAGGACCTTCGATCTGTAGGCTTGCACTTCTGGAAATTCAGTTGCTGCTGAATATTCATACTAGTACTGGAGATTTTGCTATTCAGGTTGCATACTTCTGAAACTCCCTGCCTTTGAGCCAAACGCTAGATTTAGTGCACCAGTCAATCCAAAGTCGTGATCTCGTCAACCGTAAATTTTAACCTATTCATTGTATTAATGGTAAATAACAGTTCATATTTAATTGTACCAGTAGCAGTCATATTACTTTTAGAATATCCTTTGTCTTGAAATCATAGACTCTTGAATACACTGTGTCTTGCATAGGCCTGGGCACCATTTACATTACCCTGGAGTGATAGTTGTAACTCCATGTTACACTTGTGGACTTATTGATTATTACGCAATTACTCCTGCTTGCGTAATTAAGAGTAATTTTGGGGGAAAAAATCCTGCCTTAAGAGCACATTTAGCGAGCTACTGCTCATGCTCGCTATTTATGTTCCGGATGCATTTAGTGCTGTTTCTTAGTGCAAAATGTATCCTCACTTCTATTTCAGAGCCTAGGGTGCATTTTGTGCTAAGAAAATAGCGCTAAATGCTGGTAGTAAGGTTGGGGAAAATCCTATCCCAAGAGCACATTTAGCGAGTGCAAGCAGCTGCTCATGCTTGCTAATCGTGCTCTGTTGCATTTAGTGCTATTTGTTAGCTCGAAATGCATCCTTATATTAATTGTGGACTCCTCTGGGCATTTGTTGTGCTAAGAAATATCGTCAAACACAGAATTACTCTTCTTGTGTATTTCACGCACTATCTCATGGGATTCGGAGGTAACAACGTGTGATTGCTACACACCCGCGGCCTACCACTAGTTGTGTACACCCATTATTACCGTCAATTTTAAGTATGATTAGTCTTGGGCAAGTCTATGCAAAAAAAACTTCTGAACATTCTAAATTCTCAAGTAATGTCATTAATTTATGGAAGATCAGATAATAAATCCAATAAAGTTGGTGCTTGCCTTGCAGTTTTAGAAACGGCAGCTGAAAATCCCACAAAAGTTCCTGCCTGGAGCTATTCACAGGACACATAATGTTCATTTTCAGAGGGTGCAAAAGAAGTTTATTTACTGCACTTGGTTTGACAAAGAATCTGAACCCGCACATGCACCTACGGGAAACATCATTTACCACGAAGGCATTACCACTACTAACGTTTACCACGTGACACTTACCACGCAAACGTCTTTACAACGAGGGTGCCTTCCACGACGTCTTTACCACGGGCTGGGGGGGAGACGTGGTATTCCTTCAAGTCGTTCTGCGTGGGCTTGGGGGGGCAGAGGGGGGGGGCTCGGAGGGGGGCTGGGGGGGGTCTCCCCCCCCCCAAAAATAACAAGCAGGTTACTTTAAAAAAAAACGAACATAATTTTAGAAGAAAAAGGAAAGAGCCTCCCCCAAAGACGTGCCGTGTACGTCAAAAAAGCAGTCCTTTTTTTATTTTGGTATACGTGTTTTGACGCTTGTTTCCATGGAGGATGGAAGTAAGGGCTCGTAGAGAAAGACGTGCAGGTAAGACGTTTCTATCCGTAGTAAAATCCTACGTTGTAAATACCAGCGTGGTAAAGCCA
Organism: Lissotriton vulgaris; assembly: GCF_964263255.1. Lineage (NCBI taxonomy): Eukaryota > Metazoa > Chordata > Amphibia > Caudata > Salamandridae > Lissotriton > Lissotriton vulgaris. Next base: position 1,264,556,621 of record NC_141693.1, read on the forward strand.
CTTGCGATGTAAAATTCGCGTGGTAAAGCCATGCGTGGTAATTGAAATCGTGGTATAATCATATATTCGCACCTACCTACATATTAGTATCCATACCCACACATGAGTAAGGCAAAGGATCCCAGTTTGAGGACACTTTATTCAGAAGGAATTGGTAGGTTGTCCTTCCAGAGCACCTGACCTGTGCCCCTTGACTAAACACTGCTGTCACCAGTGTGGGTAAAGGGTACCATAAACAAACTCGCAAAAGCGTGCTCTCTTGATGTCAGGGCTTTGCTCTGATGATTCGCAAACATGAAACACAAGTCTTGTCAGTAGACAAGTTGGTCATGACTAGGGTTGTCCAGAAACATACAAGGCCAAGCAAACAGCTCCTCATCTGTCATGTGAATAGCGCTCATTATCACGGTCCTACATTTTCTAACGTTACCACATTTGTAAGGCACAAAATGGGATTTGTTCACAGAGTTAACACAGATGTGCACTGAAAAAAGTGTGCACTGCATAAAGTATACACCGGGTGTTTTCTATAGACACAAAAAAGTTTCCCTTTAAAAACGTGTCTACATCTTCCAAGGAGTAGTGGTGTGTGTGCATTACGAATAATCTCTGTAACTATGTTAAAAACAACCAACAGATGGAATTATGGTAGTCAGCAACGTTATATGTGTGATGAAAACAAAACCATTTACCTGGCTCATTAAAGCCTAGTGGGGGTGTTTGCACTCGTTCACAATGTAGTTCTTAATGACTTCCCACATAGTATTTAATAGTAATATGTGGATGGCAGGTCAGACTGCCTAACGACGGTGACAGATTGACGGCGCGGCGGAGCCTGCATTGCAGTCAGGGAAGATAGAGATATTCCCAGGAGTATCAGAGAGCTGCAGGTGCTAGAGGCACTGGTGGTGGAGGCGCCATACGGTGGAGGCGCCATACAGTGGTGGCGCTTCCTTGCCCATCCCATTCCATCAGAATAGTAAGGCTCAGCTGCATGTATTATTCATGGAGCTCCATTGGGAATTGGTGTGAGATATTACTTACACCGGAAAGCTTTTTACTGTACTTCAGACTCACCCCAGCCTATCCCCACTTGGCTTTTGTTGGGGCTCTGAATGCAATGCGGATTATGTTGCATCATTTGCTAACCATGTGCCTGCTCCTTTTACTGGTTGATACTCGCTAGCAATCATAGACCTGGCATTGGGCCAGCAGGCCTCTTTGAGGCAGTGCCCACAACATGAACTTCACTTCTGCTATACGTGTACCATAAATATACACTAAGTCTGAAATCAATAACATTGATATGTGTTGAACTTCTTCTGATTGCTCCTTGTTTACATAACGCCAAACATTATTGCCACTGTTATTAATTGTACATATTCACCCGCATAATAATTATTAATATGTGATTGATTGATTGATCCATCGAAAAGTTATTGTTCAATCCTGATTAGGAATATCAAATTAAGCACATTCCAAGAACTGTTTCGTCTCCAAAGGAAGGTTGCTAATAATGTGGACTGTCCAAATGACGGAATCGCTGAACAGATGAGAGAATTAATCATCTTTCAGTGTCTCCTGGAATGTCTCTTTCAAAATTATTATGCACTTTGGGTCTATAGAATTGCTTGACAGCTTTGGAGTTTACTGGATCGCTCCTCAGCTGCAATGAAACATGCACAACTTGTAGTGCACTGAGTGAGACGGAGTGATTCTATTTGCCTTTGTGATGTCAGAGTATTGCTTGGAATGGTCACTCTCTTGTAGGGTTGCAGAGTCCTGTTCAGAAGTTTTTTTAGATGTGCGGTTGCCTTGGGGAGAAATGTTTAAGGAATTCGTTTTGAAAATGCTTCCTTGCGACCGATCTTGAATTTAAAGATTTTGATCCATCCAGTGATCACTTGCTACACTTTCAATCATCCTTTTCAAGATACAATTTACAGTTTTGTTTCTCCTTTAACTTTCACTCACATGGCCATGTAACATTTGAAACGACGGATATTCTTCCACAGAAATGTGGAAACCAACATCCTCTTCTCCGGAAAAAGCGGGGAGAACTTTGGTAAGAGTTTTTTTTCAGATTTATACATCTGTTTTGATGCGCTTTGTGATCTGTTCTGTGGAGTGTACTTGTTAAATGTAGCTCTTTGCGTTCAGAAATTTTAGGCAAGCTCCTTTTATGTCCTTAAACAATACGTTTGTGAATACTTTGTAATGGCTACCTACATTTGTAGATTTTACAAACTCTGAAATGATCACCTTAAGTTATAGAATATTATATTGTACACAACTGTCAGCCCAGAGAGGCCATAGTGGCTGGTAGAGAACAGAGCTGGAATCATCAACAGTGGCTTCCTCCTTTGGTAGGAAGCTACAGATGTTACTACCATTTCTGAAATGCAAAGGAATGGGTATTTGTACACACATTTCGTGATGGTAAGAGTGAGAAGGGAGCTGTTACTAGATTTCCCTTCTAGAATGAGGTTTTCTTTGATAATGCTTTCAATGAAAAATGTTGAAGTGCCTCAATTTCTAAATAATTGCTCTCAATGTGCTTACCAAATGCCTATTGCATATGCACAGAACCAGAGCGAAAGCAAAGCATTTAAAAAATCCAGGTATCTATAATCTTTTTACAACAGGTAATTAAGGCTCTGTGGGCTGCCTATGTCTGCAAGAATGTCCTTCATTCCAGGCACTTGTGGAACAAAGAGGGCAAATAATTGGATTTCAGTTTGCATTTAGTTTTTCCCTTCTCCAGCAGAGCTAGAGTGCTGAAGGGTCAGCTGAAAGGTTTGTTAATCCCCCCTTGTTTTGAACAATATAACACTCGGGCAGATTTATTAACTTCACGCAACGCAGTGCAGCAATCAAAGTTGCTGCGCTGCCTCAGAGGGAGAGAGCTGATCAGCATCATATATGGTGCTGTTTCTTTCTCCCCCTCCACTGGTGCACTTTAGGCTGCCTTGCATCAATGAACAGACCCTTTCACCATAGTGCAAGGGTGTGAGAATTGGTTTTGTACTGGAAGTGCACCCTTCCAGTACAAAAAAGTATGCTCAGAGATCATTAACACTTTCCACTGTATGTGGGCTGTACAGTGCAGCAGATATTCAAGATAGGAAAGGTTCTGTAAGAAAACCCTTGTCCCAAACTGTATACCTGACTCAATGAGGCAATCAATTTTAGCACAAAGCCTTGTCTACCTTTTGAAAATGTGGTTACTGTTTGAGGGGGTGAAACCCTGTTCAAGCAGCAACCACAATGCCTGTTAGTGTGAAACATAAGCAAACCCCAAATTAACCAGTGCTTAACCTTCTGGTAGCTTGGCACAAAAGCAGTCAGGCTTAACTTAGAGGCAATGTCTAAAGTATTTATGCAGCACTGCAAAAGGTAATAAAGTGAATACACAACACAAGGAAAATCCCACTCCAATTTAGACAACTAAAGTACAACTTAACAAGCACCTAAAAGCACAAAGCACCACTCGCGGTTATCTGGTATTGCGAGACAGGCTGAAAGTCACATGTTCAGTCTAACCATGATGAAGCATGGGCTAGCTACAAAGTGAGGTTTGTTTTGCAGAAAGAGTTACCTTCAAAGTCCAGTGCAAAAAACTGGTTACTAGGAGCAGAGAGGGAGTCAGGGATGGTCGTTAATGTAGAAGAGCAGGCCGGGCATCATGCATGGCCATTGCTGTTGCACGAAGACCCTGTCGGGCATCGGGGGCTGTCGATTCTGTGATGCGAAGTGCAATTCCTTATGCTGCCTGGTGTCATTGTTTGTCGCTGAGACTCAAAGAGTCGGATTCACCGGAACTTCCCATTGGCTGACGGTGCTGGTGGAAGTTCTTAGCACAGACCAGCCCATTCATGTTCACGAAGAGTCCAAAACTTCAGCATTTCTCCTTTCCTTCAGAGAAGAGCTGGGTCTGAAGGTCGGGTATTTATACCTGGTGCCCACTTTGAAGTAAGGGAAGTTTGTAAAGAATTCCAGTTGAAGTCTTTGAAGTTTCCTGCTTCCCCTGTCCTGGTTTCAAGCTGGCATCATGAACAATGCAGCGGTGACAAATCCTTTGTGTGAAGGCAGGGCACAGCCTATTCAGGTGCAAGTAGGGTTGTGCCCAGCTCCTCCCTCCCCATCCTGCCAATTGATGGCCCATCCACGCACACCTAATCCCTCTATGGTGTGATTGTCTGAGAGGAATAAACAAAGTCCAACTGCCAACTAAACCCAGTCATGTGACCCAGGTTGGCACCAAATAGTTAGGGCAAGAAAATGGTAACTTTCTAAAAGTAGAACAAAAATGCAACTTCCAATGCTCACGATCCTTTAACACATTAGATTTTAACATTTTGTAGTCACACAAACGAATTCCTGCAGCCACCATTTCTTGTCTTTGTGTTCTAAAATCTTAATAGGTCATTTTATCACAGCGGCATGGGCAAAGGGTGAGAGAAGAATGAACAAGGGTGAGTGGGTGGCTTATGGAATAAACAACCTGGATGGGGGATGGGAGGGGAAGAATCAACAAGTATAGCAGGTGAAGCTAAATAAAATACATATAATTTAGTACCTCAATCACAGCAGCAGAAAGGCCCTAAACCAGAAGAAGCAATATGTACTTTGTCCATACTCCAGCCAAAAGAAGAGTAAGTGAAACCAGCTTGTGGTGCTCAATCAAAAAGCAAAATAGAGTGACAATGAAGCCCATGAATAGTAAGCAATGAGTGTGCTCCAAGACCCTTGTTCACCACATTATCTCTTGCAAATGAGAGAACATGCGCTAGCACATACTCGAGGAGGAAATATCTAAACCAACTCCAGTGATAGATTGTACCCCAGTAACTGAAGAGCCTATTACCAAATTCTGTCAAAGGGTCTAATATCTAGGGTCTTTTTCAGTTTCACCCCCTACATTCCTATTCTCTAGATGTGTTTCAGCGATGCCTTGCATCACTTACCAAAGTACTCTGTAATGCCAATAGTGGCATTTCAAAGTCTGTTTCCTTACATGACATGGACATATCTAACATCCAAGTTTGGTAACCACAGTTATATGACTTACCACTCCATTTAGATCCCAGATGACATTCTGAAATCTGAAGGAAACACATATCTAAATATGAACATCTACAGCCTTGTCAGACATTATAGAAAGGGAACTACATGGCTATGGATCATTAGGTCAAGACAGCTGTGATGTTGTTGAAGTCTGGTTACGTATAATGTGTTGAGTCAGAGGTGACTATACTTCATCCATTATGTCGTTTGTTCTTGCTTCCTGTATAAATATTCGTTAACATTTGGCTCCACCTCAGTCACAAGGCTCACATGCTGACCGCATATACAATGTGGTAATATATAATAGTATCATCTTCATACTCAAAACACTAATTGCATTACAGGCTCTGCAGTTGAAGCAAAAGGAACAAGTGACGGAAGTAATGCTGAACAAATTAAGCATTCACCCCTAGCCAAAGATCTGTATTTAATCCTTAAGTTTTTTTGCTCACAATTCCACCCCAGTTTGGACCCAGCCATTATGCAAATCAGTTTGGACCCTGCTCCCCATGAGAACAGTCTAACCGGAAAGCCAGGCCAGGTCCTTCCTGGACTGGAAACAAGCCTCCTGGGACCGGTTTCAGGTTATCACACTTCATCAGCCAGGCTAGCTTGAATCCAGTGGCACAGTGAGCTTGGGTCCCACAACAGGGCATATACTTCCTACTTAGGGTGAAAAAGCAAAGGGAACAAATGACGGACAGAATGCTGTTCAAATCAAACCTCCACCCCAGTCACAGATCTGGGTTTAATCCATCATTTTTTTGCTCACAACGCATCTCCAGTTTGGACTCAGCCATGCACAAATCAGTATCAACCCTGCTCCCTATGGGAACAGGCCAGCCCAAACTGCCAAGCCAGGTCCTCCCAGGACCAGAAACGAGAATCATGGGACCAATTTTCAGGTATCACCCCTCATCAGCCAGGCTAGCTTCAATCCAGTTTCACAGTGATCATGGGCACCAGTCTGGTTAGCGCCTTTCAACTTAGGGTGACAAATGCAAAAAGAACAAATGAAGGACAGAATGCTGAACAAATCAAACATTTACCCCTAACATTTTTTATTCCTATTATTACATTACATGATAGGCATGGACAAAGTAGTAGCACAATGCACATCTCCTCCCTTACAATGATCAGTTCAAGGAAAAAACTATACAATGAACAATCTCCCAATTAACAATGAAAACACCAGCCCCATAAAATATACCAGCAACAAAGTTGTGAAACATCCAATTTCTTTATGAACAAAAAAAGCACAGATAAGCTAAAGAAAAACATAATTGTGGTAAAAAAGAGTCCAGAAGCTTCTCCCACTTCAAAATGGGCACCAGGTATAAAAAGGGGCCCTCTTCCATACACGGCTGGACCTGTGGATACTACAGAAGAAGAACGTCATGCTGCACTGCTGCTTGAAGCCTGCCATGCCTGCTGAGAAGGAAGACTGGCCCTGCACCCTTCATCTCAGGCTAAAGTGACTCTAACGGCACGATTACGGGTTTCGAGACTCTCCACCCCCTGCCTGCCAGATTACAAGTTATTTGAACACTGGCTGAAGGGCGTCATGGTGTTCCTAGGGCGGTGCCTCTTTCAAAGGCTGCAGTTTGAAAAATTCCCCACAAAGGGAAAGCTCCATAAGGTCCTTGCATGCAATAGAATGAAAAGTCCATACCATGCAGGAACTGCTGTGCATGCACACAAGGGGGCAAGCCTATCATATTGTGTCCTTTGACTGCCGTGCCACCTCCAGGGAAACAGTGGTCAGTGGTCCCAGGGATGTCCGACTGCCCAACTCGTAATTTGGCAGTTTGACCACTGATGCGGATGTGGCCGGACCTCCACCGCCATGCTGCCACGAGTCTGGCAGTCCTTGGACCGCCAGACTTATAATCAGGCCTTAGTGTCAGCTGACTGACCTCCTATTCTGAGCTACAGGGACATAAAAAGCTCCAGAGGCCGCTGCGCAACTTCATCTGCACAGCTGACCTGCTGCCCTGGACGAGCAGCAGGAACTGACTGAGTCCTGCTGGTCTCTTCTGGAGTGAGTTCCTTATCCCCAAAGGAGCCCCTCAGTTCCTGGACCCTTGGTGTGGCATCAGTTAAGCTCCTCCTTGAAGAACATGAGAAATCCTGAAGTCTTAGACTCTTTGCAGTGGCAAACAAGCCTGTTTGCATCAACGTCTTGCAGTCTGCAACAACTGCAAATGCAAAGCTATGGTGAACCTAGCTTGTCCTTGTCTCACTACAGAGACCTCCAGCAACAACCAGGAATGCGAGATCTGCACTTTGTGCTACAACATCAACAGTGACGCCAATGCAAATCTCCAGCAAAGACTGAGATGCACAACAGGTTTTTTGCACTACAGTAGGCCAGGCCTGCTCTGTGCACCACAGCGGCGACAATCTGTGGCTTTCTCCCTGCTATTCACTGCCCCTTCTGCTATGAATGGAACTCTTCCCGGTAGACTGTAGAAGGTAGCTTTTTCAGCTGAACTAACCTGGTCCCTGTATGAGGCCCACACTCCATCGTGGTCGGCCTTAACTTGCGGCTTTCACCTGGTATCACACGACCCGATAACTGCAACTAGCGCTTTGTGCTTTTAGGGACTATACTTACTTGAAATCTTCAAATGGAGAATTTTTGCCGTTTTGATGTCAAATAATTTTTTATAATGTTACTCTATTTTTCTAAATGGGTGTGGGATTTTTCTTGTGGTGTGTTTTCATTTCCTTACTGTTGGTGTGCTGCATAAATACTTTACACATTGCCTCTCAGTTGAGCCTGACTGCTTTCATCTCAAGTTACTAGACGGTCAAGCTCAGGTTAATTTCGTGATTTTTTTTGTGGTTCACCCTGGATTGGTTGTTGTTGCTTGAGTACCGTCAACTTTCTCACAATTACACCAAATAACCATGATGTTAAGGACAACCCCTCACACACCAAAAAGCTTTATACTACACACAGTGGTATCCTTGCAACACCAAAGTATCTCTATAGTAACTTCCTTGTTTGGGAAACCGGCTACACAATCACTCGCCATGGAATATAGAACCTGATTCACCAAACAAAGTATCAGCAGTAAACCTGTCACAGTTCTACAAAACATTAGCAAATTCCATTTTCTCATGTGAAAATATATAGAAATAATTTAAAATGAGAAAACAGATAGCATAAGTGTGAATGCCCTTACTAACTTTCTTACAGTGTTTTTCAGGGGAAATATCCCTCGGTAGTCCTGTAGGAGAGTAGGATCTGCTTCCTATGGTTACCCCCACTTTTTGCTGATGTTTCACTGTTTGTTGCCTTTAGTCTGATTGGGGCCCTGCTATCCAGGACCCCAGCCTAGCTGCTTCCTCTCTAAATTGATTGCAAGTACTTTAGGTACACTCCAGTTTGGTTACTGGGGTACCCATGTGAGTCCCTAGTATATGGTACACCAGGTACTAAGGGCATGGGTACCCCGGAGGCCTACCAGGGACTGTTGCATGTATTATGCCACCCCTGGGAAGCCTTCAAAAATGACACCACAGGACTGCTATTGCAGCCTGGGTAAAGTGGTGCATGCACAGGGATGTATGACGGTACAACGCGTGGTATTACCACGCATACCGTTACAAAGCAGGTTTTACAACGCAAGTCGTTACAACGACTTGCGTTGGGGGGCGCTGGATAGTGAACAGTTTAATTTACTATTCCAACTCCAGTCCCCGTGGACAGTAGGGAAGGTGTTGTACAGTAAATTAAACTATTCCCTATCCTCCAGCGAAAGTCGTTTTAACGACTTTCGTTGTTAAACCTGCGTTGTAATGGTACAGCGTTGTAAGGGTTTCGTTGTAAAGGATGTTCACCATGCACAGTGCTTAATTTGTAAAATATTAAGTGCAGGTGCTAAACTTTTCGTAGGAGGCCACACCCACTTCCACAGCTCCATCCACTTCTTACACTGGCTTTACCCACTTACTATATTGGCTCCACATCCGTCCTCAACTGGTACCTCTGAAGACATGCGAGGCAGACAGGCATGCATCCGAACAGAATTAGGCGGTGGAAGGGACAGTAGATATATTATTTGGTCATTCACAAGGAATATAAATTCATTAGCCCTGGCCCTGTCAAGTAGGTGCCAATGCTTAGCACCAGAAATCACCTGCACAAATAAGGCACTGTTCAAAAATGCTGAAAGGCCTGAAGTCTTTCTTTTTTCAATAAGTATACAGCTTGCACTCTCCATAAAGCGCTGACCTGTGATCTCTTAATTTAATGCAGTCATGTTATTCACACCTTCCCCTTTCCATGCTAGGAGCTCTGAAACAGGTGCAAGTACTATATACAAATATCCAAAGGCAATTAAATGAATAATAATGACCGCTAGCAGGCCCTGCAACCTCCTTTACCCAGTAAAGCAACGGCTGCCTGGTGTTCATTGTCGTTGGTGTTACTCGGTCATTGTTATCGCGATTATTTGGGATGGTTGAACAATGAAAGAAAGCGTTTTGCTTTCTGGTCTGGTTGACTTGATGCTTAAAATAGACATTTGTAAGACAAAGAACTGTCCTTTGTCCTTGCGCAGGTCCTGCCAGGCAGAGACTGTTGAAACCAGTGGTCTGGCGTTCTCCTGGACCATTTTCCCGATTTTCTTGATTTGGGGTGATGTAAAACGGGTTCTGTTTTATAATGCAACACCTCCCCCAAAACCCAAAAGGGTTTCACTATGTATTTGGAATTGTAAACACACATGTTTAAACTTCAGCTAAAAACTGCATGGAAACATTTGTGTCAAAACACCTAGGAACTATCCATTCACATTTTCCCCTCAATTCTCTGTCCACAACTCTATTCTGAACTCTCTCATACCTCCACCTGTCTTCACCATTTCCATACCCCTCCTAGCTACCATCCCTCATCTCCTTCCTCTCGGAGCCAACCCTCCCTCTGTAGCTCCCCTTTCCCTCCAGTAACAACTTCCGTTTCCACACCCGATGTGAAACCCCTGTGCCCTATATGAAGGGATCCGGATCTCGGCATGCTCAGACTCGCTCAGCAGCACGCGCACACACCGCACCCTGGCCCTCATGCCCAGTCTCGCCTCAACGTCGGCTGTGGCGAGCCCTGATGCCAGCTGAGCACACTGTGCACCGACCCCCGTGCCTGGCCACCCTTTAGTACCTGTTGAGATGGCCTCTTTATTACTAGCAGTATTTATGAATCCGTGTATCTGCGAGACGCACGGGGGGTGGAGGCGCTAACCTGGAACTCATCACAATCCCCTGCTTTTGTAAATACCAAATTCCGTCATGCAGAAAAAGATTGTGGGGAAGTATGATGTTAAATAAAATTGAATAAACAAAGAGATTCTATCAACGGGGGTGGTGATTATTTTTAGATTTTTTATTTACTGTGTCTAGTGAGATACTAGGCTCTCTCTTAGATTTGGAAAGATGAGAGCACTATGCGCTTTTTTGAATACCCCTCACACACTAAAAAGTCCTTTAGTGTCATGCTTCATCATGGGGGTCTTCCCGTCCCTCTAAGGGCCGGGGCGTGCTGCGACCTACGAGCTACGCGGGAGCACTTCGTTTTTGTGACAGAAGGCTATGTGTCAGTGCAGGAGGTGTCAGTGAAGTGTAGGGACCTAATGCGTGGGTGTGAAGAAGAATAATACAAAAAAGATTAAAAATTCCCTGGCTTGTAGAAAAAATATATTTTATTCGCTTCTCTAGCTGAGAACGTTAAGAAAGGGGTTTTGAGGTAGAGCAATAGCTTGCTACCAGGTCGACATGTTTCATAAGCAGTCCCCTACTGCTTACTCATCAGGACCATCTAATGTTCCCTACTACACAATGCTCGGTTCTAAAATAGTAAGCCTAAAGCCCTACAAACAAGCAGCAAAAATAGGCTGCCTATTTGAGCTTCAGGGCATGAGCTGGCCCAAGTGAAACGTGGTAGAATTACCAGTATTGTCAAAAATGTTGACCTATTGCGGTCTCTGTAAAGGAAGTGGGAAAAAAGAGAGAAGGAAAACAAAACATGAATATGTTGTTTCACATTGGTCTCGTATAGCACAAACATTACGAAGCGCCACAATCATAATGGGCGGCGTTTCGCTAGTGAATCATATATAATGCGTTTCATGAACAAGTGGACGAGTAGAAATTGACTCGTTGGAATGGTTGATGGACCAAACGTATCTTAAATCACCCTACTGGTTTAGGGTAACGTTATATCTTCAAAAACACAACAGTGACTCGATACATACAAACAAACAGGTTGGTAGCCCTAAGGTTAAAAACAATATATTTAAAGAAACAGGTTGAGGCCGTAGTAAGATGTTGTACATACTATTCCAACAAATGTTCCAAGCCTCATGAGCTTGCAGTCGAAGGGTATTCAACGCGGTAAACTGTGAAAACAAAACCGCACCCTATTGTCAATTACCGGTTTTATCCATGATGCCTTGTCATCCCATGTACCAAGTTTTAGAGACTCATGGTCAGAGTCTATTACTTACGTTGACCGCATAAGAGCAATGCCTTATTCCTACCCCTGTGCTACTCCGAGGATCTCTGGTGTGCTGTGTTCGGCATCCTTTACACCTACTCAAAACTACATTGTCATCTTGGTGAGATGGTGCCAGTAACCACTAGAGCGTAACCTAAAGACCGCCGCCATCAGCGGAACATCTATCTCAAGAAAACGGGAAGTCTGTTTACTCTTCCTATGCTCTAATGAAAAAGGTATTATTTATAGATGGATGTCGGATAATATCCCAAAATGCGTGGTCAGATTAATAATAATACATATACGTCCGTGCATTTCTCTGGTAAATTAGATGACTCCGGCAAGCGGTCAATGGGGTAGTATGAGGTGGAATGCGATCCTATACTAGGCCACGGTAGAAGTGATGGCATTGGTTGTTTATCATTTCCCAGTTTAATACAGGTAGTAGACCAGGAGGTACATGTTTTATAGTTGACTCCAAGGAATCTCGTTGTTCAGGCCGTGCTTATTGGATTTGATACGAAAGACCCACCTCTGTTCTTTCTCTAGGAGGTGATTCTCATTATTGACCTGCTCAATTACGGTCCAAGTAATGTCTTCTGGTTTATGATTGCTTTCCAGGAAATGGGTAGTTAGTTTTGTACTTGCATTTTATGGTGCTTTTGTGTTCCCCTAACCTGATCTTTATCGCCCTGCTTGTCATACCCACATATTCCAGGTTGCATGGGCAGGTGATTAGATATACAACATTGGAACTATTGCAATTACAGAAGCTTCTTTGTTCCCAGGAAGTACCATTGTTGAAAGTTAATGTCTTACTCTTTCTGGTAAGGCAACAGACTTTACACCCGCCATAGGGATAGTGACCGTGTAAAACTTTGGGTTTTTGTTCGAGTTAATGTTGTCTGTTTTTGGTCATGTATGTACCAAGAGATCTCTTATACTTTGTGCTTTCTTATGTGAGAAGATCGGTTTTGGTATCTGGAAACCACCGCTATTTAGAATCTTCCAATTTTTTGTGATGATCTTTGTCACTTGGTTTGAGCTTGTGTTATAGGGGGTAACACAAATCAGTCTTTGTTCTTCTTCTTTTGGTACTTTATCCTCGAGCAGTTATTTCTAGCCCTCTTGTATGCCTGATTGATGATTTTCGTCGGATATTCACGGGCTTCCAATTTCTTCCGTAGGTCTTTTGCCTGCATTTTAAAATTTCCGATTTCTGTACAATTTCTGCGGAGGCGGAGGAACTGGCCATACGGTAAATTGTCCCGTAGATGTTTCGGATGGAAGCTATTGTACAGTAGCAAGCAGTTTTTGGAAGTGCTTTTGAAATGTATGGTGCTCATTAGTCTGCTATTCTTCGGGAAAATGTTTAGATCTAGAAAGACCAGGTTGCTGTTAGAAGTGGTGCTCGTGAATTTTAGGAATTCGTCCTGTAGGTTCAGCCAGGTAAGGAATTGTTCCGAAGTCCTTTCATCTCCATCCCAGATGATGAGGATATTATTGATGTATCTTTTCCACGTTTTGATGTTGTTTCTGAAGGGATTACTCGGATTCAGTATCTTGGTCACCTCTAGATGATGCACATAGAGTCCAGCTGTGCTCTGCGCAAATGTGCTCCCCATACTGGTACCGTGTTTTTGCAGGTATAGAGTGCCATTGTGTTAAAAAAAGTTCTCTTTTAGTGCTAGTGAACAGCATTCCATCACCACATTACGGGGAGTTTGATATTCCCAGTAGTCCTCAAAGAGTACTTCCTCGATGATTTCTAGGGTTTCATTGTGCGGCAGACTAGTATAGAGACTTTCGACGTCACAGCTAATAAGGAGCTGGCTGTTGGGGTCGAACGGTAGTTCTTCCAGTAGGTTCAAGATGTCTTTCGTATCTCTTAGGTATGTTGATGTCTTTTGGACCATGGGTCGGAGAAATGCGTCAGCAAATCTTGAGAGTGGTTCCAAGACCGACCCAATTCCTGAAACAATGGGGCGTCCCGGGGGGTTCAGCAGGTTTTTGTGGATTTTAGGCAAAGTGTACATGTAGGGGGGTTTTTAGATTTTTTTGACAAAGGAAATCCCCCCCTTTTTTGGTAATCCAATTGTGTGCCAATGCCTCTTCCACCATCGTCTGGATTTTGATTGTTAGTCTCTCCGTGGGATCAGTTCGAAGAACCTCATAGTTTCTTTGGTCTTGTAACGGGTTCTGTTTTATAATGCAACACCTCCCCCAAAACCCAAAAGGGTTTCACTATGTACTTGGAATTGTAAACACACATGTTTAAACTCCAGCTAAAAACTGCATGGAAACATTTGTGTCAAAACACCTAGGAACCATCCATTCACATTTTCCCCTCAATTCTCTGTCCACAACTCTATTCTGAACTCTCTCATACCTCCACCTGTCCTCTCCATTTCCATACCCCTCCTAGCTGCCATCCCTCATCTCCTTCCTCTAGGAGCCAACCCTCCCTCTGTAGCTCCCCTTTCCCTCCAGTAACAACTTCCGTTTCCACACCCGATGTGAAACCCCTGTGCCCTATATGAAGGGATCCGGAGCCCGGTATGCTCAGACTCGCTCAGCAGCACCCGCACACACCTCACCCTAGCCCTCATGCCCAGTTTTGCCTCAACGTCAGCTGTGGCGAGCCCTGATGCCAGCTGAGCACACTGTGCACCGACCCCCGCACCTGGCCACCCTTTAGTACCTGTTGAGATGGCCTCTTTATTACCAGCAGTATTTATGAATCCGTGAATCTGCGAGACGCACGGGGGGTGGAGGCGCTAACCTGGAACTCATCACAATCCCTGCTTTTGTAAATACCAAATTCCATCATGCAGAAAAAGATTGTGGGGAAGTATGTTGTTAGCCATTTCCAACAAATCTGAAAATTTCCAAATAACTATCACTCTGTTAGTACAAAAATTGTAATAGAGCTTCCATACCAGACTCAAGTGCTATACATGTATTCAGCCTGGTGAGATTTCATACCAAAGTCTGCAAATACATATTTACATATTGTGCCAAGTCCTCTATGGCTGATCATTACCCTAAATATTGGGCATACCAGGTGGGGAAGAACCCATCAAATGCATTTTGGGAAATATATAAATACATAGGAAACATAACAGGGACAATGAGTATTTATAATCTGATGTTAAACCACATTCCTTCCACTAAGTGAGTTTAGCATTAATGGATTTGGTAATAGATGGCATAGTGTTACCATTCAGTTTTTCTTAACAGCATCCCTCCTGTAACTTCCTTGGGATTTCACCCATATAGTCTGACTTGTTCATAATGACAATATGTCCATCTTTGTCCGTCTCACCTATGACATTGTTATCATTTTCCTGCAACACCCATCTCTTGTATAAATATTCTATTTATGGTGACATTTACTCCCCTTAGAGTGAGAAATTAGGGGTGGGGGAAAGTCTTGGGATTTTACTGTGCTGAATTCAAGTTACATGGGAGTGGGGTCAGGGCCTCACTCCTCCGCTCTCCTCGTCACCTTGGCCCTGCACGGAAGGGAGATAGCCAGGGCTTCCTGGGCCTGGCAGCAGTGACGGCTATCTACCAGCAGATCTTGTCTTTAAGGCTCCAACCCAAGTAAGTGACAACGTTCACATCTCCTTTTCAAGTGTTTTCACCCCTAATGAGTTGCTCAAGCGTCAATACCTCCCCGGGAGCCCCTCATCCCAGGTCTATTGTGCAAGTAAGATGTCCGTCAGTCTGAGCGAAACTGCAGCACCCAACCCCTCCCCCCCACACACACTGTCCGCACTGTCAGGAGGTGCAAAAGGGCAGCCTGAGGCTGAGAAACCAAAGGGAACGGAAATAAAAAACACAAGCACTGACAAAAAACAATAGGTTTCGCCTAACTTAAAAGTGCTTAAATTCGAATCTGACCGTTACTCTTGGTGGGCCTGGGGATACAGTCGACACACACTGCTGGCTGCACTGCAAAGTGCCTTGTGCCTTTGCTTAGTAGGTACGTACAGTACTACAATTGATTAGGCTGCGGCCTGGTGGTGCTGGCCTGCAGTGATTATGCTGGGGCGTGGCAACTGGTGGAAGCAAAGTGAAAGGAATCTTTGCGCGCTCCCGCGCGCACAGCCACTACCCCTTCAGAACCTCCAGCCCGGCCCCACTCTCCGCCCAAGGCGCCCAAATACCTAGTGTGTCCCGATTCCGAACTTCCGTGGCAGGCTGCCTGCTGGCTGCTGCATGCTAAGTCAAGTGATTAAGAACTGTGAGTGTGTCGCAACAACACTAAATGCCGCCGTGACTCACACTCGGCGGGATATGTGTAAAACACACTGCGTGGCTGCACCGAGTACAAAAAGGTACAATTTAAAAAATATCTATGTGGGCGTTCACAGCAGATGCTTAGACCCGACCCTGATAAATAATTCCCGGTGCTAAGCACCGGCGCAAATTAAGCACTGCACATGCACCCCTTACTTAGAAATAGGTTACCTATATCTATCTTAAATCACTGCACATAAAAACCTATCAGGCCTTATCAATCCTGAAAGCAGGGTGCTTGGTTTCGTGTGAGAGGGTGCCCAAGCATGAGCCGGGCCCCTCTGCAGCGCTCAGAGCCTATTCTCTGAGGCTGTTCTGTGATGTAGCCAGACCATATACTCTTAAGTGCATTATAACCTTGCAGTAAATGCTAACTTTGGAATGGCTGCAAGGAAACATGTTGTGTTTGGTGTCAAACACTTTGGAATCCTACCCCACCCCCGCCAGTCCTGGTGGCGGGGGTAGAATTCCACCCTTCTAGAGGGAGAGACATGTACACACCGGTATACCCGGTACCAGTTTAAAAGAGCACTGGCATCACAAATTGGATGCTGCAGACACGGTTCTGACCTCTTGCTGCTGACCGACATCCGTCAGGGGAGGCCTGGACAATAGGTTTACTGTCACAGGGAGGTGTAACAACCACCCAGACAGGCCTTAGTGAATTGGGTCTGGGTGGGTGCACTCTGAGATCAGGTTTCAGGTTTTAAAGTCTTTATTTCGATTATTAAAAGAATCATAAAAGACAATATTACAAGCAATAAATGATTGACATTAAATACACATACATTAAAAAGGAATTAAACAGTTTGTAGACATCCTGAGTCAAATTTCCCTAAAACAAATTTCCCCAAGGGGAAAGGAATTACAAGTAAATTCATGCTATCCAGATTTGAGCTACTGTTTTGCCCTGAGTATCCACGCCCAGCCTAAAAATTTGGCAGTACACACTGTGATAATTTCCAGTGTGTTAGTTTTTAATACATGGATAGCCTCCTCTGATTTTCTTATGGGCAGGCTCTGAAAGAGTGGTTTTAGCCATTTGACCCTTGGTTCATGGTATTTGGGACAAGCAAACAGAAAATGGCCCTCTGTTTCTTTCTGGCCTGGACACCATTTACATTGATCCGTGATGCTAGAGGACCAATTTTTCGTGAAGGTATTCAACGGCAAAGTGCCCACCCGGAACTGGTGGAAAAGTTTCCTATCTAAAGATTTGGAAACCGTGTCCCAGTAGTGTTCACGTATGGGGTCCAACTTAAAACAAAGAAACCTACCAGTAAGACTAGTGGAGCAGGAGGCATTTATTCTGTTCAGGCGAAGCGTGGACCAGTACAATTCTTTAAATGCCAGTTTAGTTGGAAAAGTACTAATAGCTGGAGAAGTCCAAAGGTGCTCTAAGCCCATGTCCGTCAAGATCGATTTGACCGTTCGGAACCAGGGAATTTTTTCCGATCCACTGATTGCCCTTACTTCTACTACCCCATTTGCAAATAGGGTAAGGTCAGGCGAGGTCCATAAGCGCCTCCAAAAGGCAACCAGTCTGAATCTGGCCAACTCGTTAATTGGAGGACACCCTAAGTCCAAGCAAAGGGGGATTGAGGGGGATGACTGTGGCAAACCAACCAAGTTGCGGAGGAACTTGCACTGTATTTTAAACAGGCCCTGCAAATCCTTATGGCCCCACAGATCCGCACCATATAGAATTGCAGGGTTGATTTTTGCATCGTAGATTTTGAGGGCTGGTGTGACCCGCTTGGTAATAGATTTCCTTTGCTCACTGAGTAAACAGCCAGTAAGTCGGGCAAGTTTAAGATGTTGGGCATCAACTTGTGTTTTCCATTTCAGGCGACTATCTAGCATAACCCCCAAGTATGTCATGTTCTCTACTTGGTCTAGTTTGACCCCTCCCATACTAACTGTACTCCGGACAGTGTGGTTCTTGGTTAACACCATAAATTTGGTTTTCCCAACATTCACTTTAAGGTCGCTGATGACACAGAACTCCTCAAAGCGGTCCAGGGCCCGCTGTAGTCCGCTGCGTGTTCTGGAGAGGAGTAGGGTGTCATCAGCAAAGATGAGCATTGGGAATCGCTGTCCTGCCAGCATGGGGGCATCAGTTGGGGTCGATTCAAAGAATTTTACGACTTGGTCAATAAACAATAGGAAAAGAGTGGGTGCCAAAACACAGCCCTGGCGAACACCACGGGTGACTGGGAAGGGTTCTGTCACCTGGCCCTGACCACCCCATCTTACCCTTGCAAAGTTGTCCTTGTGCAATTTAATTATCAAGTCAAGCAGTTCTGTTGGCATCCCTAGAGTCTTCAAGACTCCCCACATTTTCTCCCTCGGTACAAGATCGAATGCGGACTTCAGATCGATGAACGCTGCAAAGATGGTACCGCCGCCAAGCAGCACCACCTTCCAGTAGATCAGACAAAATCTGAACACCTGGTCGATGGTGCTGGTTCCCGATCTGAAGCCCGCCTGCATTGGGGATAGGATGTCCTCCATCTCGATCCAACCTTGGACCCTGCCCAGGACCATGCGAGCGATAAGTTTTTGTATAGAGTCAATAAGACTAATCGGGCGATAATTACCCGGATTAGACCTATTGCCCTTTTTATAAATCGGCAGGATCTCCGCCCCCTTCCAGGATTTGGGTATGCCTGCACCTGCAGCAATGGAGTTTGCCACCGTGACAATGTATGGTATCCACAGGGCGGGGTTAGCTTTGAACAAGTCAGCAGGTATAAGATCCATACCTGGCGCTTTCCCTCGCGTGGTGCGAATTAATGCAAGCTCGACCTCTCCTTCTGTGAAAGTGATAATCTCACTTTGGGTGGAGAGGTGGGAAGTCTTTTCTAATGTGCTAGGTGGCATAGGGTTAACTGCACGGAACTGGGTTGCATAGAAGATCACCCATTCATTTGGGGGCACATGGTTTGTGGGGATGCGTCCGTCCGGGTCCTTCCCCCACTTAACTATTTCCCAAAATTTGATGGGGTTGTTAGACATGGAGGCTTCCAAGAGGTCGGACCAGTATTTATCCTCCCACTCCCTTTTAGCTTCCCCTTGTACTTTCCTATAGGATGACCTGGCGGCTTTCACCAAGCTTGCATTCCGAGACTTAACAGCTTTGACTAGGGCAGTGTGTGCTTCCCTGCATTTTTTGTTATACCATTTGTGGGGGCGAGTGGGTACCGAGTTGTTTCCCTGTCGGCAAGGTTGCGAAAGCAGGATTTTTAAATCATCAAAGCAGCGATTATGGAGATTTAAAATGAGGTCAGCTTCTCTGGTTTTGTCCCCCAACACAACATGAGTCAGCATTTTATTAAAAGTATTATTAACCACACTAATAATCTTGTTTCTCAATAGCTCATCCCCCTCAATTTTGGACCATTTTAACCTCCTCCTATCATTTGTTAGGTAGGTGTCCCCCGTCTGAGAAATACCGGGTTCCTCTAATCTTGCTAGTCCTGGCAACTTCAATTGCAGAGTCAGGGGATTGTGGTCGCTTTCGGGGCGGGGAGTTACCTCCATGTCCAGCATCAGAGACCAATCTGCTACTTTCAACAGGATGTAATCGATGCGGCTTCTTCTTAGCCCGTTGTCAAAAGTGCAGTTGGCTCCCTGGTCTGATTTGGTTCGGCCATTACAGGCCCGAAAGCCACTGTTAAGACAAAAGGCCGTCCAATTCACCGCTGCCTCTGTGGCGGGTACTGGTTTAACAGTCATCAGCTCAGGTATGCCCCATACTGTGTCCTCCACAGAACCCCAACAGTCCCCGGGGTCTAATAGGGGTTCAAAGCAACAGTTTAGGTCCCCAGCAAGCAAGATGACATTGGTACAATCGAGGGCTGCCAGAGCAGATTCTAATACCTCCAACAGTGGTGGCGTACGGCCACCTGGCAGGCCTCGTGCATATATGTTTAGCAATATCAGATCCCGGTGGCCAGTCCTTCCCAACCTAACAATAAGGAGGTCCGGGTTTGGTACACTTATCTCCGTGATGGAATAACCCAGGGATTGTCTCACCCAGATCAGTAGCCCCCCGGAGGCTCGGCCTTTGGTATTCCCAGTAGCACTTCGAGTGGCTGCTTTATAAAAATTTACATAACCCTGCTTAAAAATTGGGTCAGCAGCCCAGGTTTCCTGGAGTAGTATGACATCATATTTATCCATGAACTCGAGCCAGTCACCAGAATGGACGCGGCTTTTAATCCCAGCAATGTTCCAGGACACTAGGGCAAGAGTTTCCGATGTGGGTACCATAGAAGAGGCCACCACCTCGGAGGCTGCATGCGTATCCTGTCTTGTCCCAGCTTCCATCCCATTTTCTGCCCCCCCGTGAGGCTATGTTCAACCAACGACAAAGAGGTTCCCCCTTCCCTTGAAGATGGTGTATCCCTCCCTGTTGGTGATGGGACCCTTTTCCACTCCTCTACCATGGCTGTAAATTGGGGGAGCGCCTGGCCCTGCCTCTTACCCCCTACCCCAGGGTCGGCATTTTCTACGGGTTCTGGTGTTTGGGGTGGTTTGTGGAGTCAATCAATGGCCTCCAAATTGGACAGGGGACCAAAGCGGTTAAATAGTGGTGGAAAAATTGGTAGATGTGGTGTCATAGGGTAGTTCTTAGCGATGATTCGTCCCTGTCTGGGGGCCTTTTGGGAGTGAGCCTGTCTTTGGGGGTAGAAATAAGAAAGGTCTAAAGTTTGGACGTCCCCCTGTCTGGCAAACCTAGCTTCTCGACAGATTGTATCCACCACCCAGGAGTCCCTGAACGATATTAAAATACAATCACCCTCCAAATCCTTGGGACTCTGGCCCACCCAGTCAACCCTCCTTACAAATAAGATTTCTGTTGGCGAGGATGGAGGCAGAGGTCTGTTTTTATTCAGCCAAAAGATAACCTTATTGCGCAGATCGTCATGAGTCTCCCTTTTACCAGATGGCAGTGGGGCAACACCAGTCAGCACCATGGTATAAGGTGTTGCCTCTATGGGGATATCAACCCGCGGCGTAGGATGCCTGGGTTGCTTCTTCGCCGGGGGATTAGGGGTATTTTGGTGGTTTGCTGGGGGCCTATGGGGTGGGAGGCTCTGGGTGGCGGTATTGGGTTTTACCTGAGGGTGTAGTTTGGTTGATTGACGTCTAGCGGGGGTTTTATTCATGGGCTTTGTCATATGAGAGCGTTGGGGTGCGGCCTTTGATACCTTGTTTAGAGAATTTTTATAAGCACTCCCTTTGTTAGAGTTAGGGTTGTCCATTACTGGTCCAGATGGATTATGATTATTATCAACGAGACTGGGTGAAATAATAGTTGTTTTTGGGGCCGAGGATGAGTGGGTGTGTTTAGCCAACCCGGAATCTATGTCCGATAAGGACAATAGTATTGCAGAGTTCGCATTAACTACAGCCTCCAGAGAGTTTATTTGCAGTGTCATTAGTCTAGTCCTCTCCAAAACAGGTGATAGGAGGTTTTTCATTAGAGCCTCCATCTTTGCCAGCAGGGAATCATCACTGCTTAGACATGTTGGACATGGGTTTGAGGAACCTAAGGAGATGAGGGAGGGGCATAGGGTGTTAGGCAATGCATTTGTGCATTGATTTCCGCTTGGATGGCCTGAACCTAGTGTGGGGTTACCAACGAGATCTTTTAGTTTCGGCATCTTAGGTTCTCTCCCTCCCTTATAACTGGAGTCTTGTTTTCTTTTCCTAGAACCCTTGTCTATACCTGTGAAATCTGTGTGAACTGGGGCATTAGAATCTACTTTGGGTGAGTCAGGGAATAAATCGACCGAATCAGAACTTTGTTTGGTGATATGGCTATCCTGAGTATCAATTTCTCCTGTTACTTCATGATCGTCCAGGGGATGTTTAGAGAAAAGTGTGGTGTGAGCAGGAGGATTTATCTCCTCGCTATCCATATGGACAATAGCTTCCGTAGTGTCTAGGTGTATACAATTAAACGCTGCGTGTGCTTGTGCAGGTGGCACGGGGCTGGGGATCTTGGCCAACCTACCTAGTGAAGAGCGTTTTCCGCTAACTAAATCTAAGGAAAGACGCTTTTCCACCATTGCAATTTCCTTTTCCAGGATACCCGTGGCTCGCGTGATAAAAGCATCTAATGGGCCTGATACCACTCCTGTGAGTGTTTGGATTTGGACGTTACGAGTTTTACCGGATCTCAGAACCATGATTTCAGAATTAACCCCAACTTCTATAATCGGACCTGAATACACTCTTTGTACAAATGCGATATTAACTAGATAAACCGCCCTGGTAGACAGTACAAATATGCTAAAACCCAAACCCGCTCCGGGCACAATTTAGCCTATCTTACTTGTTACACAGCAGACCAGGGGTTGTGGGCCAGGGCCGTCCGCTGCCGTCCTCGAACGGCCTCAAACGGCCCGCTCTTAGCCCGGTCTTCGCCCCGGCCTTTGCCCCGCGCGCGTCCCGCGTGCGCGAGGCTGGAAGACAATATCAGAGGGTATGACCGGAAGGGGCGGGAAGAGGACCAGCTGCGGCCGATGTGCGCCGCACAGCAGGCTGGTCCTCGCAGTCCCGCCTCTGGGCTTAAGCAACAAAAGTTCCACTAGCGCGTTGGTGCTCCGATGCACAGGAGGGAAAGGTTGACAGCTTTCTTTGTGGCGTCTGCAGCCTGCGAGCGGCTCCCGCGGAGCGGGGGCCTCGAGGCGTTGGTTCAAGGCAGACAGTCAGAGAAGGCAACCGGGACAGCACTCCCAGGACAGGAAAATAACGAACCCACGCAGCACACACTCCACACCAATTTGAGCAGGTGAGAGGGGCGGGAAGAGGACCAGCTGCGGCCGATGTGCGCCGCACAGCAGGCTGGTCCTCGCAGTCCCGCCTCTGGGCTTAAGCAACAAAAGTTCCACTAGCGCGTTGGTGCTCCGATGCACAGGAGGGAAAGGTTGACAGCTTTCTTTGTGGCGTCTGCAGCCTGCGAGCGGCACCCGCGGAGCGGGGGCCGCGAGGCGTTGGTTCAAGGCAGACAGTCAGAGAAGGCAACCGGGACAGCACTCCCAGGACAGGAAAATAACGAACCCACGCAGCACACACTCCACACCAATTTGAGCAGGTGAGAGGGGCGGGAAGAGGACCAGCTGCGGCCGATGTGCGCCGCACAGCAGGCTGGTCCTCGCAGTCCCGCCTCTGGGCTTAAGCAACAAAAGTTCCACTAGCGCGTTGGTGCTCCGATGCACAGGAGGGAAAGGTTGACAGCTTTCTTTGTGGCGTCTGCAGCCTGCGAGCGGCACCCGCGGAGCGGGGGCCGCGAGGCGTTGGTTCAAGGCAGACAGTCAGAGAAGGCAACCGGGACAGCACTCCCAGGACAGGAAAATAACGAACCCACGCAGCACACACTCCACACCAATTTGAGCAGGTGAGAGGGGCGGGAAGAGGACCAGCTGCGGCCGATGTGCGCCGCACAGCAGGCTGGTCCTCGCAGTCCCGCCTCTGGGCTTAAGCAACAAAAGTTCCACTAGCGCGTTGGTGCTCCGATGCACAGGAGGGAAAGGTTGACAGCTTTCTTTGTGGCGTCTGCAGCCTGCGAGTGGCACCCGCGAAGCGGGGGCCGCGAGGCGTTGGTTCAAGGCAGACAGTCAGAGAAGGCAACCGGGACAGCACTCCCAGGACAGGAAAATAACGAACCCACGCAGCACACACTCCACACCAATTTGAGCAGGTGAGAGGGGCGGGAAGAGGACCAGCTGCGGCCGATGTGCGCCGCACAGCAGGCTGGTCCTCGCAGTCCCGCCTCTGGGCTTAAGCAACAAAAGTTCCACTAGCGCGTTGGTGCTCCGATGCACAGGAGGGAAAGGTTGACAGCTTTCTTTGTGGCGTCTGCAGCCTGCGAGCGGCACCCGCGGAGCGGGGGCCGCGAGGCGTTGGTTCAAGGCAGACAGTCAGAGAAGGCAACCGGGACAGCACTCCCAGGACAGGAAAATAACGAACCCCCACTCTGAGATCACTTTGAAGTCTGCACTAGGGGCACATTTGGTGTCCCTGTGCATAGCCCAGTTCAAACTGGTTGCAGGGGCTACCAGCCCCTGCTCTGGCATGAAACGGGACAGGGATAAAGGAAACGGTTGTAGCCACCCCTCTTTCCAAACCCTCCCATAGGTGGGGTCTACAGAGTTAGTCCAACCCCTTTCTTAGGTATAAGTAAGGAACCCCTGATGATGATTATACAGTTCTGAAGAGTGCTCTGATTGAGAGGTTTGGCCTAACCACTGAACATTACAGGGTTGAAGTTGGAAGGGTTTTTGTAAAGCGCTCTACTACCAGGCGGTTTCTTGGCGCTGCAGAAAGACTATCCTGAGGGGAGAGGGGAAAAGGGTAAAGTTCAAAGATACCCAAAAGGCTCAGACTCAGGATGGGTTGACTTTGTTGATTGTGCTACTAAGGCTCTGGAAGGCTGGTTACTTGGCAGTAAAGTGTGTGAATTCACAGAATTGTACAACTTAATTATGAGGAAGCAAATCCTTAATAATTGTCAAGGTCAGCTGTTGCATCAGCACATGGTGGACTCTGATCTGACCTCCCCCCAAGAATTGGGAAAGAAGGCAGACAAATGGGTCAGAACCACGGTGAAGCAGAATGTTCATAACCAAGGTGGTGATCAGAAGAAGCAAGATTTTAAGAACTCTGATAAGCGTGGGGGAAAGGGTAAATACCAGAAGTCTTCTCAAGGTCCTGCATCTGGTGGGGATTCCCAACCATCCAAAAGAAAAGGCCCCTAAGGCAACTGTTCCCCCTAATTTGGCTCCAAGTGGTCATACTCAGAATAAGGGTGTAGTAGGGTTAACCCTGGGTTCTGAGATGGACTCTGGCCTAGTCAGAGTTCCAACTTAGGCTGTACTGATCTGTGATGGAGGCAAGGATATGGCCTCCTTTGTGAGTCCCAGTAATTTGGGCAAATACAGACAGCAGCCTTTTATTAATGGAAAATAGGGTTTGGCATTCATGGACACAGGGGCAAGTGTCACAATGGTGACACAAGATCTTGTGGCTCCTAAGCAGATCATACTTTGTGAACTTTACCAAGTGAACAATGCTAGCAATGCCAGGACTGACCATGCCCTGGCAGTTGTTAGTTTCTCCTGGGGAGGTTTAATTTGCAGCAAGAAGGTTGTGGTAAGTGCAGACCTCCCTGTTGAATGCTTGCTTGGCAATGATTTAGAGACTTCAGCCTGGTCTGAAGTGGAGCTCAGGACCCATGCAGAAATGTTAGGTATTCCTGCACATGTGTTTGCTGTGACTAGGTCACAGGCCAAAATGTAAAAACCGGAACAGGCCCTGGATCCTGGAAGAATGGACCAGGTGCCTTCCAAGAAAAGTAGTAGTAGGGTTAAGGCAGTGCCTTCCCTCCTGACTCGGAGTACAGATCATTCTCCTGAGGGAGATGATCTTTGTCCTGTAGAAGGAACTGTCCCAGATGAGTTTGAGCCTGATCAGGTTGTGTTCCTGGAGACAGGAGGCCCTTCCAGGGCAGATCTGAGCCAGGAGCAGCTGAGCTGCCCTTCTCTCGAACCCCTCAGACAGCAGGCTGCTACTGAGGCTGCTGGGAATGCTAGTGGAACCCATAAGATATATTAGGAGGATGGACTCCTGTATTCAGAGGGTAGAGACCCTAAGCCTGGTGCAGCCAAGAGGTTGCTTATACCTCTAAAGTTCAGGGGCTTCCAATATACACTAGCCCATGATATTCCCTTAGCAGGTCACCTGGGCCAAGACTTGGGACAGGATTGTCCCTCATTTTCATCGGCCCCACATGTCTGAAGACACTAAGGAGTTTTGTCACTCCTGTGTCACCTGTCAAGCCATTGGTAAGGCAGGTGGTATCACAAAGGCCCCCCTGATACCACTTCCTGTGGTGTGGGTTCCCTTTGAAAGAGTGGATTGATATAGTTAGCCCCATGGATCCTCAGACAGCCTCTGGACACAGATTCATCCTGGTGGTGGTGGACCATGCCACTTGGTACCCAGAAGATATTCCACTTAGGACCACCACAGCTCCTGTGGTGGCAAGGGCCCTCTTGGGAGTATTCTCAAAGGTGGGCTTACCAAGGAGGTAGTTTCAGGCAGAGGTGCAAACTTCATGTCTAGTTACTTGACTGCTATGTGGAAGGCGTGTGGAGTGAATTACAAATTCACCACACCGTATCACCCACAATGCAATGGCTTAGTTGAAAGGTTCAACAAAACCTTAAAGGGCACGATCACGGGTCTCCAAGAAAAGCTTAGGTGCAGATGGGACAACCTTTTGCCCTGCCATTCATTTGCATTCAGGGAGGTTCCTCAGAAGGGGGTTGGTTACAGCCCTTTTGAACTTCTGATTGGGCATCCTGTAAGAGGTCCCTTGTGTCTGGTTATGGAGGGATGGGAGTTTCCTCTCAAACCCCCTAAACAGGACATAGTGGACTATGTACTTGGTCTCCGCTCCAGGATGGCTGGGTATATGAAAAAGGCAACCAAAAACCTTGAGGCTAGCCAGGAATTGCAAAAGGCCTGGCATGATCAAAATTCTGTACTGACTGTTTACCAGCCACGACAGAAAGTGTGGGTGTTGGAGCCTCTGGCCCCAGCAGCCCTCTAGGACAAGTGGAGTGGCCCCCATATAATTGTTGAACAGAAGGGAAAGGTTACCTATTTGGTAGACCTTGGAACTCCCAGGAGCCCCCATAGGGTGCTTCATGTCAACAGACAGAAACCATATGTTGACAGGGCAGACATGGGCTTGCTCATGGCTATTGATGAGGGACAGGAGGAAGAGAGTGATACACTCCCTTACCTGCTCTCACAGAACCCTGATGATGGGTCAGAAGTTAGTGTAGACTTGGCAGGCAGCCTCACTGCCCAGCAGCAAGCTGATTGCAGACGGGGGATCAATCAGTTCAGATATATGTTCTCTCTGACTGTAAGTCAGACTACCTGGTGCACTCATGAAGTGGACACTGAGGACAGTCTGTCTGTTAAAAATAAGATTTACAGGCAACATGACTATGTCAGGGACTGTATCAGGACTGAAGTCCAGAAAATGTTGGAATTGGGAGTTATTGAACCCTCAGATAGCCCTTGGGCTAGTCCAGTGGTCTTGGTACCTAAACCTCACACCCAGAGTGGTAAGAGAGAGATGAGGTTTTGTGTAGACCACAGGAGTCTCAATGCAGTCACTAGGACTGATGCCCATCCAATACCCAGAGCAGATGAGCTTATAGATACTTTGGCCTCAGCCAAGTTTCAGAGCACATTTGATCTGACAGCTGGCTACTGGCAGATCTGACTAGCGGATGATGCAAAGCCTAAGACAGCATTTTTTACCCCTAGTGGGTATTACCAATTTGTGGTGATACCCTTTGGTTTGAAAAATGCACCTGCCACTTTTCAAAGACTGGTGAACAAAGCCCTCACAGGCCTGGAAGGCTATAGTGCAGCATATCTGGATGATATTGCTGTCTTTAGCTCCACCTGGGAGGATCACCAGGTCCACCTGAGAAATGTTTTGGAGGCCCTGCAAAAAGCAGGCTTAACTATCAAGGCTACTAAGTGCCCGATAGGGCAGAGTCAGGTTGTGTGCCTGGGCCACCTTTGTGGTTGGAGGCCAGGTTCAACCATTACAGAGCAAAATTCAGACCATCATGGACTGGGTAGCTCTCCCTACCCAGACTCAGGTCAGAGCTTTCATGGGCCTGACTGTGCACTACAGTAGATTTGTCAAGGGGTATGGATCCATTGTGACACCCCTGAATGACTTAACTTCAAAGAGAATGCCCAAGAAAGTTCAGTGGACAGTTAGCTATCAAAAGGCATTTGATGACCTGAAGCAGGTCATGCGCAATGCTCCCATTCTGCAAAGGCCTAACTACTCCAAAGAATTCATTGTCCAGACAGATGCATCTGAGTTGGGAGTAGCATAATTGCATGATGAAGGTCAGGACAAGGCAGTAGCTTTCATTAGCAGAAGGCAGACCCCTAGAGAGAAACCTTGGTCAGCTATTTAGAGGGAGCCCTTTTCTGTGGTTTGGGCTCTGAAGAAGCTGAGGCCATATTTGTTTGGCACTCACTTCACTGTTCAGACTGACCATAGGCCCCTCCTGTGGCTAAAACAGACGAAGGGTAAAAACCCCAAACTTTTGAGGTGGTCCATTTCCCTACAGTGGAACATAGACCTGGGAGTTAACATGCCAATGCAGATGGACTCTTCAGATATTTCCACTTAGATTATGAAGACTCAACTGGTCAGGGTTAGTTTAATGTCCCTGCATTGCAGGGTGGGGAGTTATGTAGGAGAGTAGGATCTGCTTCCTATGGTTATCCCCACTTCTTGCTGATGTTTCACTGTTTTTCAACTTTAGTCTGGCTGGGGCCCTGCTATCCAGGAACCCAGCTTAGCTGCTTCCTCTCTAACTTAATTGCAAGTACTTTAGGTACACTCCAGTTTGGTTACTTGGGTACCCTTGTGAGTTCCTAGTAAATGGTACACCAGGTACTAAGGGCAGAGGCCTACCAGGGGCTGCAGCATGTATTATGCTACCCCTGGGAAGCCTTTCAAAAAGACACCACAGGACTGCTACTGCAGCCTGGGTAAGGTGGTGCATGCACCCCTTACTTAGATATAGGTTACCTATATCTACCTTATATCACTGCATATAGAAACCTATCAGTCACTCCTATGGCAGGCCAAGGCAGGGTGCTTGGTTTCATGTGAGAGGGTGCCCAAGCATGAGCAGGGACCCTCTGCAGCGCTCGGCGCCTATTCTCTGAGGCTATTCTGTGATGCAGCAAGACCATATACTCTTTAGTGCATTATAACCTTGCAGTAAATGCTAACTTTAGAATGGCTGCACGGAAGCATGTTGTGTTGTGTGTCAAACACTTTGAAATCCTACCCCCTGCCAGTCCTGGCGGTGGGTGTAGAATTCCACCCTTCTAGAGGGGAAGACATATGCGCACCAGCATACTCGTTACCAGTTTAAAAGAGCCCTGGCATCACAAAATTTATGTTGCAGCCACAGACAAGAGTCTGGCCTCCTGCTGCTGACCGAAACTCAGGCAGGAGAGGCCTGGACAATAGGTGTCCTGTCACAGGGAGGTGTAGCCACCTCTCAGACAGGCCTTGGTGGATTGGGTCTGGGTGGGTGCACTTTGAGAGTGCCTTGAAGTCTGCACTGGGGGTACATTTGGTGTCCCTGTGCATAACACAGTTTAAACCAGTTGCAGGAGCTACCAGCCCCTGCTCTGGTGCAAAACTGGACAAAGGAAAGGGGTGCAGCCACCCCTCTTTACAAACTCTCCCATAGGTGGGTCCGCAGAGTTAGTCCAACCCCTTTCTTAGGTATAAGTAAGGAACCCCTGGCAACAGTACTATATTACACCTGGACGAAACTCTGCAAATGAATCCTGGAACTTCAATGCTCTACTAAAGAACAAAGGATGGAAGAATCTCCCTTGGGGTCAATGAGTGACTCCCTTGCTTGGCAGGCACAAAAGATGCAACTTGCCAGTCTGCATCTCCGATGCTCCCGCCGGACACCGATGACTTTGCAACGCCAGAGGTAGATTTCTAGACTTCTCAGAGGCCAACCCGAGTCCCCTGCAAAGCTGAGACCCGCAACTCTTGTGAGTCACGTGGAAATGGACCTCCTGGACAACGTGCACATCTGCAAGTGCATTGACTTCTCGACGTCTCTTGAAGTTGTGCTTTGGGTTACTTTTAGCCCAAGCCCGAGCACCTTTTTTGTTGAAGATTGTGATTCTTGCAAGGCTCCTTTGCGAACCCTGGTCCATCAAATAGTGGGTCCCTTCGAAGGCAATTTTGATTTTCCTTGGGCTTCCCTGGTTGCTCCAGACGTGCCCTGACTCCCTGCCACGTGATGGATCCCTCTGACCTTGCTGGTCCACACCAAAGCATTTCTTTAGTTTCTGCGTGGGTTGCTGTTGCCAAGGCTTGTTGGGTCCAATCCGGTCAACGACACCGCAGAACTCGACATCCTTTGTTTGATAGCTCGATTCCAGATCCTCGTTGTTGTCGACGCCTCCAGGTCCTTGTGGCTGAAGCGTTAAGCTTCACCTCTTTCACCTGAAATCACCCGACATCGGTGGGCATTCAACTATTGTGCCTTAATCACTGGCAAGTGACCTAGACTCTGTCTCCTCTGCTTTCAGGTTCTTCTCATCTTCAATCCAGACTTGGATCACACCAGACACTTTCCACTTCGACGGCATCAGCACTTCGCAATAGATCACCAATGAAAACAACGACGATTCCCAACACCAAAAGACACCTATGAGGCCTGGGTGAGGTAACTCGAGTACTGCAGTGCTCCCGTGGGTGTTGGCTCTAGAACCCCTTAAGTCTAAAGGGGTTTGCTCAAAGTCCTCTCCTAAGTGTCCCTTAGCTTTAAATTTCCAACCACGACTTTCCCCATAGAAGCTAACGGCGATTCGCGGCTGTGTTCTCACACTGCACGCATTCCCCGTGGGTTCCCTGTGTCACTACCTTGAGTGGTTCTTTGTGGGACCAGTGATTCTACAGGCTCTAGGCCTTGTGTCTAATCAAGTTGTGGTTCTTATACCACTTTCTTAATATATGGTTCTGTACGCCCCTAGGGCTTAACTTATATTTTGCTAATTTACTGTGTGTTATTAAGTGTAACTTTTGTTATTTGACCTCTAGCCTCATAAAGAGACTAGTAGGGTGTGTTTAGAGAATATATATATATACAGAAATTAAGTGACAAGACTGTCATTAACTTATCCTCCACCACCCTCACCACTGCTGAAAACCAACTATTAAGTCTAGGCCTCACTTTCTGTCCAGTAACGGACTTTAACTACACAGCCACTAGAGTGGACGTGTTTCGGTTTATCCGTAAATTGAAGCTCCGTAAATTCTTCAATATCAAGGAGGGCCCCAATATTATTGATACAGAGGACTTGAATCCAACCACACCAGTGTTACAAGCCCATGATATCAGAGGCATGCTTACACTTCATCATCTGAGTGATGACAGCAATGAACCCAGTACCAGTGCATCCACACAAGAGGAACTTAGGGAAGCTAACATCTCCCAAATCGGAGCGGGCTCCAGTCCATTTAAACCAACGTCGACATTTACACCCACCATGCCCAAAGATGCAATAGATGCATTCCATGATGTGGTAACAGCAGATTTGAAAAAACTCTACCATCAGGTCAAACACCGTAGGAGAGCCAAGCGGGAGCATGAAAACCAATATTGGCAACTCATGAACAAGTTGAAAAATGATCATCGTAACATAGTCTGTAGTTCGGACAAAGGAGGAAACGTAGTTATATGGCCCCAAGAACAGTATATAACAGAAGCCAACAGACAATTATCGGATCCCACTTGTTACATAAAGACTAATTTGAAAGAATATGATCTAGCTAGAGAGAAGTTACGCAAAATGCTCTTCAAATACAGAAGGGAGGGCTTAATCTCTATGCAAGAGTTCAAATTTCTGCACACCGAGCTACCTATTATGCCCAGATTTTATTTAATTCCAAAAGTGCATAAGGGGATGATTCCAGTCCCAGGACGGCCCATTATCTCGGCAATAGACAGCATTGGTGAACATCTCGCCCAATATGCAGATTATTTCCTACAACCTTTGGTATCCAGTTTGCCAACATACATCAAGGATACAGGACATTTCCTACAAAAGATCAAAAATACCACATGGACAGAAAACTCCCTACTAATGACATTGGACATAGAAGCTCTATCTACGAGCATTGAGCACTCCACTGGTCTAAAAGCTTTGGAATATTTTTTGAATACCAGACCAGCCAACTGCTATAACCACAACAAGATGTTAGTAGATTTGGTTAAGTGGAGTCTTCACCATAACTTTTTCATGTTCGGGAGGGATGTCTACTTGCAACGGAGGGGGGTGGCCATGGGGGCCTGCTTTTCCCCTAGCTATGCGTGCTTCCACGTAGGCTATTGGGAGAAGCGGGTCCTCATGGGGGAACATCAGACCATCTTTTCTGAATGTGTGAAACAGTGGGTCAGATTTATTGACAACGTGTTTTTAATCTGGAGGGGTGATGGAGCCAGTGCGTTAGATTTCATAAAGATGTTAAACATAAATGATTACAATCTAAAATTTACGCACCACATCAGTAAAACATCTGTTAATTTTTTGGATGTGCAAGTTTACCCAAAGAATAACCGTTTGGCAACCACCCTTTACAGAAAAGAAACTGTGGGCAACTCTACGTTGCACGCAAGTAGTGCCCATCCGAAACACACTATAGATAATATTCCATATGGTGAGTTACTCAGGATTAAGAGAATCTGTAGTGATGCAGAAGAAAGAGACAGATGTATAGAAGAATCTATCAGTAGATTCAGGGCCAGGGGATACCATGACAAAACCCTAAAAACAGCGGTCATAAAAATCCAACAGTTAACTAGGGAATCTCTTCTGTCACAAGATAAAAACATTTTGAACAAAAAGGAACATCTTGAAAATTCAGATATCAGGTTCCTTACAGCGTTCAGTCATCAGGACAGAAGAATAAGATCTATCCTAACTAGAAATTGGCCCATTCTGCAAACAGATGGAGTTCTAGCAGGAGACCTTCCAGCCAATCCAATTATTACGTTTAGGAGGGGACCCTCCTTACGTAGTCATGTCTCCAACCCTTTCCCAGAACTTACCACACAATCCACCTGGTTATCACCCAGAAATGGGTTTTTGAAGTGTAATAGCTGCCGGGCATGTAAATTCGGGATAAATACATGCACATATACTACCCCATTCAGTCCAATTCCCCTTCAGATCAAGGGGAATTATAACTGCAGGACTGAATATGCAGTATATGTCCTGACCTGTACTTGCGGCCTGAGATATATTGGAAGTACCCGGCCAGCAGTACATGCCAGGACATTACAACACCTCCGTGCAATTGTTAACAACGACAGTGCCTATCCTGTCGCCAGGCATTTCAGAAAAGTCCATAACAACAACTTGGAGTGCTTGAATTACTTTGTGTTGACATCAGTTGCACAGCCAAGAAGAGGGGGAAACAGGGACAAACTTCTGCGCCAGAACTTCTGCGAGTCTAGAATGATACTAGAGCTCGATACTAAGGCTCCAAATGGGCTTAACACCATGGAAGATCTCTATCATTTTCTTTAATTGGTTTGGGACTTTTATTTGTTGGATTCATACCCATTACTGACCCGCCTGCCGTCTCTTATTTTGTGGATGTACCGTTATAGTTTTTTCCTCCTTCCCCCCCCCCCCCCACCTCCCTCCCCCTCATTGTCAATTCCAGTCTATCTTTTTTCCTTCCCTTTTTTATATATATTTGCACTGGGGTTTACTCAATTAAGAATGGATTAGTTTATGTTCCATTTTGAGTTTAACACTTGGTACTATGGTGTTATAAGCACATTTAAAACATTGGCATAGAGATCTACCAGACGGGGTGTAAATCAAGAAGAGCAATAGGGCTGCCATCGCTATTCGATGTCCCTCATAGTGTAATTAGGAAGGACAGGGTTGCCATCATTTAAAGATGTCCCTGCAGGATTGTAAATAGTATTTATTTTGGTCTTTACGGTTCTTGTATTTATATTGCATTTTTTGCACAGAGTGTATATGTTTACAAACTTTGCTTCTTTTAATATGTGTATAGGGTAAAACATTTTTTAGATATAACAATTAATTTTGTATCGGAAGTTTTTAAGTATTTATACTTTTAGAACTAAAAATGCCTATTTTGCACAGAAGGGAAAGATTTACAATCTGCACGACGTTGCACTTTAAACTTTGCACTTTATATACTAGACTGTTTAGACCTCAGTTATGCATTTATGCAGATACAATCCTGTGTTAAATCATTTGAATGTAAATGAATAACCATTTTTGTGTATTCCAAGTATGAGGATTATGTTAATGGCAGTCATGCTCTCAAAGATATGCAACTAAACCGTAATAGTATTTCTTCTATGTTCACTATTGTCACATGGTGTGCACTAGCAATTTAAAAAAACCAGGCATGTAGGGTAATGTGTGACTGTGAACAAGGGCAACCGCCCGAAACGCGTCAGTCTCGTTTGCTGCCTTTGCCTCAATAAACAAAGAACTTGCCTTGACTTTGGGACTCGTGTCGTCTTCTGTGTCTGGGGCTCCAGACTCCAGTTGCTGTGCTTTGTCTGCATATATATATATATATATATATATATATATATATATATATATATATATATATATATATATATATATATATATATATATATGTATGTATCTGGTGTGGTTCTCGTTTCATTTCGTCATTCAGGAGATTATAGACTGGCAAAACAAACTGCTTTAGATTCCTCCGAAACTTAAGCTGCTCTCCTTAGCCACCACTAGGATAGCTTTCAATAAAGGATGTCTTTAACCTATCACCTCTAAGGGGCTGTTAGGACTGGTGCAAGGTGCCCACTATAACTAGTGGACAGCATATGCCAGGCCAACTTCTCACAAGTCCCACCAGTTTGGGTTTCTTATTCCCCTTCCTAGAAATCAAAGGATTAACGTCTGCTCTTCACAGGAGTAAATCTGTAATCAAAATGTGAATAGGGATCAAATATTAATTTGTGAATATTCAGAATTAAAGAAGATAGGGGCATATTACCAACAACTAGCGATAATTATCGTTATGTTGGTTTAGCAGCGATATTTTTATCGCCGAGCTGCGGCGATTTTTATCGCTTAGGAACATTGCTATTATCAAGGTATATCTCCTAAGCAATAAAAATCGGCTGAAATGCATGAATATCGCTGAAAGGTCAGTGATATTCATGCATTACCGATCTAATGCTCTTAGCCATGTTATCCACCTACCATTGGATAACATGGCTAAGAACTGCTCAGGGGCAGGTGTTAGCTTTTGGAGATATTCGCGCTTAGCGCGAATATCTCCAAAAGTTGGTAATAGGAGCTAGAGATGTTAGCGACTGTTTCCAGTCGCTAACATCTTGGCACGCTCACTTTGCATGTCATTAGTGATAAATATCACTGACATGCAAAGCGGGACCCAAGATGGTCACTGTCTCCTACTAGCTGTTGCTAACTGGTGTTAGCGACAGCTAGGTAATAGGGAGATAATTTTATCTCCGCTTTCCTGGCTTTTAAAGCTAAAAAAGCGGAGATAAACCCCCTTGATAATAAGCCCCATAGTGCTCATAAATTCAAGGGTATTTCTACTCTGTAACTTCCATTCGACACCCCCCTGCTTGTGCACAAACATCTTGGTGAGAGTGAATCCATTTTCGAGTACAAAAACATTTTGGAATTAGAAAGCGGCTTCGCACGCTTTAATTACGCTATATGCAAATGTAAATCTGTATTACACGTTCAAATGTCTTTCAGAATCGGATGCTGGTGTTAAAATTAGGCAGCCGGATCAAATCTATGACGTTTAACGCATTGTTTTTTGCCACAGGACATGAAGAGTTATAAAGAGCCCTACCCCCAACTGTCTCCTTGTGAAATCTTAATTAAACACCTAATCCAGATGGATTTGAGGGATTCGTCAGTGTAAATGCCCTAATTTCAAAACCAGCACTGACTGCTGACAGGGCACCAGCGGTTCCAGTGGTCACGTCTCAAAGACTTCACTTGATTTAATCTTGATTTCCGTTATATTCTATTACATTGAACCTTATTTTTACGACTGTATTGTGAAACATTCCCATCACAATCATCTTTTCTTTTTATCCATGACGTGAGTAAATGAACTGAGAAGGCCTTGAATAGCGATGGTTTTCAAGAAAACGTCGTAAAGTGATTGGAATTGTCGGAATATAAATTTCGAGCTTATTTTGGAACACTAACCTGCCCAGGACCTGGTTTTGGTTCAAAAGATGCTCACTTATGATGTATTACATCCAAATGAAGGCATTTTTGCCCATACTTCTCCGGAGGTCGAGGTATCATTTTTTTTATTGTTTATTACCTCACGAGACAATCACTGCTCAAATATTCCCTTTGAAATTTTGAGGTGTGGAGCAAACAAGTATTTCTATAATCTGTTCTGAGATACTGATCAGCAGCACTGATGCACATGCTCACCAAAGGACAGCCTCATGGATTCATCCATCCATTATGACGTCAGCCGTTTCCTTTGTTGTGCTGGAGAGCTCCCAGAATATTTCATCTCTTCCTTAGATGCGGTTGAGTTCATGGCTGCTATCAATGCGCGCTTTTGACAATACTTTAAGCAGCTACTTTTTAAAATATATTAAAGGAAACTGCAATTCCGAGAGTAATACCCCTGAGAATTTCTAGGCATAGGATTATCTACCCTTTTTATGTATAATTTCGACTTTCAAACTCAATGAAAAAATAACAAATTGGACCCAAGTTTAGCATCCATCGTGAAACATCTGAGAGATTAATCTACAATATGTGGAAACCAACATACTCTTCAACAGGCCGAAAGGAGAGATCTGAGGTGAGAAATCTTTATGTGGTTTATATATCCATTTTGATCATTTTTGATATTCTGCTATGTGTTTTGTTTTATTTGTCTGTAAATACTGAAACACCCAAAGAACTATCCTGGCACGTCAATGAATCCAAAGCAATTTATTAAGAGGTGGAAATGGGGTAAACGACGATTTGGTGGGGAAGGCAAACAGACTAACAGACAAGATATGCTTGAGCTCTTTATAAAGATGGCTGGATTGGTTTTGAATATTAAGGGGCAGCGAACCTTTTCTCTCCCATATAGTAAAGTAAGTGACCACCTGCTTGAGTAGGCACCTGAAAAAGCACATTTGAGCTGTGTAGTCCAAAGAGGGTTATATTGCTGGAATTTCTCTTTGCGACAATGTTTGTGTGGTCCGTAAAGTCTGTGCAAGACACATAAGGTGTTAATGCTTGACCCTGTTTTACTCGACCAGTGCTATTTCTTCCTCATTCCGGTTATAGAGTCAAATGTTTTAAGCCCTGGAGCAGTCCTGGCAGTGACATTTTTAGGGCTCGCCCCTTTTCTATTTCGCAGAAATAGAAAACAGGGGTGAGCCCTTATGTCGCTGATCTGCTTCTTTCCCCAAAGGCTCTATTCAGGCAGCTGATTGGCTCTCTACAAGCCAGATTCCCAACAGTTCACGAGAAATTGAATCACGTGACAAGCTCCTCGTGGACGAGCTTGCACGATTCTTCCCCCTGCAAGCAGCATTTGGCACATCAAAGGCTTTTCTGCCACATCCACAATTGAAGCGACGATGAAAGGCTTTCGCTGCCCTGCCCCCCGCCGTCACTTATTCAGAGCCACAGGCCCTGCCTTCATTCCCGGCTCTGCTGTAACCACATGCTACTGGATGCCCGTCACTTATTCAGGGCCGCAGGCCCTGCCTCGCTTAATCCGTGCACCCTTTTATTGCCTCGCTTCCCGGCTCTGCTGTAACCACATGCTACTGGACTCCCGTCACTTATTCAGGGCCGCAGGCCCTGCCTCACTTCCCGGCTCTGCTGTAACCACATGCTACTGGACGCCCGTCCCTTATTCAGGGCCGCAGGCCCTGCCTCGCTTAATCCGTGCACCCTTTTTTATTGCCTCGCTTCCCGGCTCTGCTGTAACCACATGCTACTGGACTCCCGTCACTTATTCAGGGCCGCAGGCCCTGCCTCGCTTTCCGGCTCTGCTGTAACCACAGTGCGCACTAATGAAATGCACCTCAAGAGTCACAGTTAGTTCTTTGTCCTCCATTTGCTTCAAGCACCTAAATAAAGTATTTCTTGTTCAAAAACGGCTAATATGAACAAACGCCACTCAGCCATGCAACGCCAATCTCACCCACGCAGCTCTACTCACCCACGCAGCGCCACACTCACCCATGAAGCGCTACTCACCCATGCAGCTTCACTCTCACCCACGCAACGCCACTTTTTATTATTGCTCGCAATTTTGGCACTTAAGATGTGAGAGCATGCCACCCACTCCTCCCTCTCTGCATGTGTTCTCCTCCTTTTGTCAAATTAATTTGCATAGTTGTGCTTTAGTGAGCCCACAGTAGTAGAGCACACAACGTGAAGAAATGGCATAAATGTCAATGCAGTACAGCTTTACACCAACCACTTGTGGGATTTAAAAATGTAATAGCAGAGTTGGCAAGCAACCTCTATTTTACAGGCCCTGCTGCAGTCGTATCGTGTCACACTTCACGGCCATCTGTCTGACTCACTGACTTTCTCCCCCCAGCATTCTCTGGCGTCACACTTTGTCTCGTTTCACACACTACCCACAGCCACATCCCTACTCTGATGCACAAAACCTTCACAGTGGGTTCTTAATATTCTTTAAAAAAAATTAGACCTACTCACTATGTCCTCTTAACCACTGAACATTTGTAACAAACAAACACAAAATAAATCTACAATTGTGTGTTCCATCATGTTTTTTTTTCAAAGGGAGGCCTGGGGGAGTGTGTTGACAAAACCACAGCAGGAGACTGGAGTGTTTACAGTTCAGCCATTAAGATTCTTATCTGTTGGTGGGCATCCCCTGTGAGATGCAAACATCAGCTGCAAATGTGTGGGTGGGACATCATGTTTTTAAGGGAGGGATGGGGCCGTCGGTCACAAAACCACACCAGGATACTGGCGTGCTTTAAGTTGAGCTATAAAGATTCTTTTCTCTTGCCGGACATCCCCTGTGAATTGCAAATAGGAACTCAAGGACAAGAAACAACGGAACTTCCACAGACACATCAGACGTTGTAAATGTTGTTTCCCGACTTGGTCTTTGCTGTTTACGTACTTGCATCAAAATCTAAGAGGAAAGTTTCATTATTTTGGTACATTTGATGTACTGCGCGCAAAGACACTTACCACACCTTAAAACACATACCCCCTTCACATTCACACGCCGTGAAAATTTCCTTCCTTAATACCATTTCTTATTAGATTTTTACGTAATTTTTCAAAAGGTCGTCTTTCCTTGACCAATATTCAAATTAAATGTTATTTTCCTTCGATTCAATGATATTTTTAAAATTATTTCTGTCCCCCTTTAACTCGGTCTCTCATTTTTTTCATCTCTCAATACAGACGCCAACTCCCATCACGCTCTGCTCCCTCTAACGTGACTCTCGTGCACAACTCACATACACACGTACGTGCCCTGATCACACCAGCAAGTCACCACAGTCACCCACGCAGCACCACTCTAACATATGTCTCGCAACTCACACCCACGCAGTGCAACTCACACCCACGCAACAACACTCACCCACGCAACGCCCAGCCAGTGAACGCAAATCACCCACACCACCGGACGACAATGCACACAAGTGTACATCAAAGTCATACAATGTACATGCTGTATTACAATGACCTGTTATCTATCAAAGGTTAACAACATGCACAGTGGTCAGCCTAAAGATAAAAAGTACAAAACAATATCACAATACGTTCAAGTACTGAACTTCAACATAAATTAAGGTATTCGAAAAACTAGGGAAAGGAAGCTGCCCTGTATACTCGCAAACCGGATATGGTTTCAGTGAACAGAAACCACTTCGAAAATATGAAGGCAGGAAACACGCGAACGTAGCGCTCAACCATAAGTGCAAGTTTTTGCAGCCTTCGGTGTACTGTTCAAAGATAGCTAAATAAAAAACAGTGCATTTACTGCCATCTTTAATAGGAAGCAATGTTTGCTCAAGTCCAAACAGAAGGTGTCACATTTCCACTAATTATCACTATTAGCATTGTAAATGCCAAAGTCAGAATTTTCCACAAGTAAAACAAAAAAAAAAACTTTGTCATTTACAATAATAATCCCTCAAACTTTACTAATGCGAGCCCTATTGCATTGCAAATGCTTGTTAATGTGGTAAGAGTTCATTTAAGGAAGGATTTGGAAGACCAATGTAAAAACGGTAAAACTCTTTTTAAGGTGCATGGTATACGGAAGGATGCCAAAAGATTTACTCAGCAAGCATTTGTTTTTTATTAATCCATATACCTCACGATTTAATTTTAGAAGGAGGCTGCTGAAGTCATGTCACTGCTGCTTGTTGGTGCTCGAAAGGAGAAACTGAGTTTTATTCCCATTGAGCATCAAAACATTCTGACATATCCAAGCTTGATTGGTCACCAGGTAGGACCAGAGAATATAGCAGGAGGGAGAACTAGGAACCCTACTATTAGAGTGGCGGACTGTAGGAGCAGGATTGGAGTACAGATAGTCAGAAATGTTGTAAACCCATTATTGATCAGTCTTGATGTCCCTATTTCACATAAGCTGTGGAGGAGGATGGTATGATTAATCTTATCAATGGCAGCATATAGATCAAGCAAGATCACAACAGCTGAACCACCGTCCTCTAGAAGATGGAATTCACCAGATTTGATTTTTTAAAACTAAATCACCCGGGCATGTTGGGAGCTTTTGCGTAGTGCATGGGGTCATAGTTTTGTTTTGTGCTCTGGACTGACATGGCCCTGAAAATCCACTCAAAATAGTGTAGATGATCTAATATAAATTAACTGACAGCCCAAGGGCAGACAGGGAATTGGCCAAAGGTTTCTGCAGATATATTCAGCAGTAGCTCTGTTGTCAGAAACCTGGCTCATCCCTGATTGTAAATTTTGAATTTGAATATGCACGTATTCGTGTTTTTCGGCTTTCTCACTTCCGCTTTCCTGTTGAGAGCCTCCTACAGGGAGGGTAGAGTTTTCAGGATTTCACCAGAAGTGTGACCATTCCTTGTCCGGCTGTGGTCTAATGGTTGAAGACCCTTACATTTCATAATGTGCCTGCCACAGAGGACAAGCAGCAGGTGCGCCGCTGGCACGCCGAAGGTGCGCCAAAGGCAAGCATATCTTCGGCTGTCCATGGCCGAAGAGCAGTCAGCGCCAGCCCTGCTATCCAACTCACCCCAGGTATACGACTAACAAGAAATATGTTACTTAGCCTTAATAATGATTCACAGAAATGCAACAATTACTTGCATCCTGAAA
The DNA here is from genome assembly GCF_964263255.1 of Lissotriton vulgaris. Classification (NCBI taxonomy): domain Eukaryota; kingdom Metazoa; phylum Chordata; class Amphibia; order Caudata; family Salamandridae; genus Lissotriton; species Lissotriton vulgaris. The sequence continues at coordinate 1,264,597,515 of NC_141693.1, forward strand.
TATGGGATGGCCCTATTACATGTAGAAAATGCATACTTGCACTCAATCCCCTACCTGAACATTCTAAGAATGTCTTAAGGCCCTCCTTGGACTGATCATTGGTTTATCCCATTTGAGATAAATCATAAGCACACCAACACTACATTGGATTGTACTGATGGTACTCCCAATACAGGCTGGAAATGAAGTAAAATGTTAACCAATCCGGACCTTCACAAAAAAGCACTAGACCTTTGACCCAATTTAACAGGAAATCCCATCAGGCAATCACAATATTATAACTTATGGATGTCCTCACTTTGCAACGCCCTGCCCCCCCCCAATTAACTTAAAAAGGAAAAGCCCCAGAATTAAAACCTCTACTCCATGGTTCACTTAAAAATTGATAGATCTACATCTTCAATGTAGATTGCTTGAACGCTGATGCCGCAGAAACTATAAGCCAGAGTAAACAAGCCCTGAAAGCCTTTTGTCTTCAAATTAGACTAGAGAAGAAAACACATACTACACCAACTTACTCGAGTCAGTAGACAATGGCCCAAAAAGTGTTTTTAAGATCGAGAAATGTTTCACACATCCGAAAGCCCTAGAACGAGAGATTCCAACCTCAAAGACTGCAATCAAATGGCTGACACTTTTGAACAAAAAATTAAAAAAATTCACAATGATTTAAGGGGATACCTTTCCCCAATATAGTACGAACATCTGAACCCCAAGAAAAGGCACAACATTTACGTTGGTTCCAGAAGATTGACCTGTAACATTCTCATCAGGCCATCCTCTCTTGCAAGTCAGGATCTCCTTTTGATCCCTGCCCCCCGAAGATACTTCACACCATTATTGACATTGTAATCCCATCCATCAACAGTATAATTAATTCATCACTTTCACTAGCAGAAGTATCCCCTGATTGGAAAATTGCGGTGGTTAAGCTCTTCCTGAAAAACAACTATCGGACCCCACCACTCTCTCGAACCTCTGTCCCACCTCCCTATTATCCTGTCTCAGTAAAAGTGCTGAAAAAATGGTCAGTAGTCCACTAATGACTTTCTTAGAAGCTTCTAACATGTTGTCTTCTGCTCAATCATGCTTTAGGCCACTACAATCTACAGAATCGGCACCCTTACACACTTCAGAGACCCTCAAAATCGCTCTTGATGAAGAATAAAGACATTACTGATTCTGTTAGATTTGTCAGCTGCTTTTGACACCATTTCTCATGAGATCCTGTTACATCATCTTAAAGCATTCAGCATTTCCCATTTAGCTCTGGACTGGCTTAAATCTTTTTTGACAGGCCGACCATATTGTTTAATGTCTACATGGCACCTCTCATATAATTGATATGATCATTTAACATCGAAACCACCTCATTTGCTGATGATACCCAACTAATTGAAGCCCTAGACAAACACCATGGCAATGTGGAAGAGAACTTCCAACACTGTCTTACGGAGGTTATACATTGGATGAAGCAGAACCACCTGAAGTGTAATACACAAAAGACATAAATCATGCTCCTAGGTAAGGCTAACAATTTCACCCCAGGCTCTGGTGGCCGTCAACTACCCCCCTCTGCCCAACACGGTGGAGGAAGTCAACAATCTTGGGGTAAACTTTTTCTCGAATCTATCTTTCCACCCAGAAGCATTTTCAGTGGACGGGAAATGTTTTCAGCGGATTAAATCTTTGAACTGTTCAACTACACAGATGACACCCACTTGGTCTTACTGATCGAGAGTTCCACGCAGGCACCGTTGAACATTCAGAATATTCTGCAGTTCACTGTGAATTGGATAACATCTAACTCACTGAAAGTAAATCCTGATAAAACAGAGGTTCTAGCTATCACTATGAAATGGAATCCATGGAGGAAGGTGTTTTGGTCCTGGGAGTTAGACCCTGCCCCAGACTCCATGCCTGTAGTGAAAAGTCTGGGTATTAGGCTGGATAGTAACCTGTCAATGTCTGAGCAGGTGGCAAAAGTGTGTGGGAGCTGCACAAGTCTCTTGAGGCAGCTCTGGAAACTGGTTGCTATCCTCTCGTTTGCTACTATGCGAACAGTGGTGGCGGCATTGATCATGTCATGCCTGGACTATAGTAAAACCCTCTACATTGCCTTCCAATAAGCTATTTTTTATGCTCCCAGGACACCCCTGCATGGCACGGCCACCAGCTGCTTCGTGTGCCCCCTGCCCGCTGCCTCTCTCAGCCTCGCTGAGCCTGCCGCCTCTTCCCCGCCCCCGCTGCCCCAGCGGGATCGCTCTCCCCGCTTGTGTGCTGCCGCGCTAATTTTTGTACTGTGTTTGAATTTTCTGTCACTGCATTGTTCTGCACTGTTGTTCGTGTTTTCTCCCCCTGAGCCTGCGATTTTAATCACTTTTCCTCCCTGTGTTTCCCCTGTGCCCCCGCCCTGCTCGCCGCTTCCCGCCGCCGTGCCAGCGGCCACGCCCCTTTCCTTTGTGTACCCTCCCCACTCCCCGCCTCCCAGCTCCTCCCTCCCTCACACTTCGTCATATATGGCGACCGTGCAGACGCGCAGCGTTGACGCGCAGCGGGCGCTCGAAGCGCGCCGAAGGTGCGCCAAAGGTAAGCCCGTCTGTGCCCGTCTGTGCCTGGACCACGCCCAGTGCCAGGACCCCTGGCCCCCGCATACTCCTGCCCTCCCGCCGGACCTACGATGCCACCGAACTCTAGGCACTCAACGCCGGCCGAACCCCGGGTTGCTACCGAGCCACACCGAGACGCACCCACGGACCCTTCTGCTGCCACTCCTGCAAGTTCACCTGCATCCGGACCTGCACTACTCCTGCACCGACCAAGACCAAGACGAACAACAGCAGCAGCCACCTCAAGTGCATCCTGCTCAACACCCGCTCTGTCCACAGACACGCCATCGAACTCTGGAACCTGCTCGACACTACTTCACCAGACGTCGCCTTTCTCACGGAAACCTGGATGAACGCCTCTTCAGTGCCCAACATCGCCATCGCCATCCCAGACGGCTATAAGATCATCCGAAGGGACCGCATCAACCAGACCGGAGGAGGCTTCGCCATCATCCACAGGAACACCATCCGCATCACGACCAACACCGACGACACCCTCGCAACCGCCGAGCACCTGCACTTCCAGGTCCACATCAACCCCAAGACCACCCTCAGAGGCACCCTCATCTACAGACCCCCGGGACCACGCACACAATTCAGCGAAGACATCGCCGACTTCATCAGCCTGCACGCCCTTCCCTCCGCTGACTACATCCTCCTCGGGGACCTCAACTTCCACCTGGAGAACAACAACGACCGCAACACCACCACCCTGCTGGACAACCTTGCAAACCTCGGACTCAAGCAGCTGGTGACCACCCCCACCCACTACGCCGGACACACACTCGACCCAGTCTTCTCATCCAGCAAGGACATCGCCTTCAGCCACTCCACCGGACTCCACTGGACGGACCACAGCTGCGTCCACTTCAGCTTCAAAAGGACCACGATCCACCACCAACAGCAACAGGTTGCACGCAGAAGCTGGAACAAGATCACAGCCGACCAGCTCGCAACTTCCCTGAGCAAGAACCCACCCACCAGCGCAACAAACCCCAGCCAAGCAGCCACCAACCTCACGAAATGGATCAGCGACTGCACAGATGACCTCGCCCCCCTGAGGACTCCGCCTAGCAGACCCGGCAGCAAGAAAGCCCATGGTTCACCGACGAACTCAAGAGCTCCAAGAAGAACTGCCGAGCCCTCGAGAGAACCTGGCGCAGAGACCCAAGACCTGACAACATGACTGCCCTCAAACTCGCCACCCGAAAACACCACCAACTCATCCACGCAACCAAGAAAACTGCATTCAAGGAACGACTGGACAACAACGCACACAACAGCAAGGAACTCTTCAACATCGTCAAAGAGCTTTCCAACCCCAACGCCGTAAACAACAACATCACCCCTTCGCAAGACCTCTGCAACTCCCTCGCCTCCTACTTCCACAACAAGATCGCGGACATACACAACAGCTTCAGCACTCAACCGACGCACGCCATGTCCGAACCACCGCCCCCCACCACCACCCTTCGCGCCTGGACCCCGATCAGCACCGGAGATACCGTCCGCACGATGAACTCCATCCACTCCGGATCTCCGACCGACCCCTGCCCTCACCACGTCTTCAACAAGGCCGACGTTGTCATCGCACCCCACCTGCGGGACATCATCAACACCTCCTTCGACACCGCGACCTTCCCGGAGAGCTGGAAGCACGCCGAACTCAGCACTCTACTAAAGAAGCCATCAGCCGACCCCACCGACCTTAAGAACTACCGCCCCATCTCGCTGCTCCCGTTCCCTGCAAAAGTCATCAAGAAGACCGTCAACAAGCAGCTGGCCGCCTTCCTCGAGACAAACGGATCCCTCAACCCCTCGCAGTCTGGCTTCCGAGCCAACCACAGCACCGAGACCGCCCTGATCGCAGCCACCGATGACATCCGAGCACTGCTTGACAACGGAGAAACAGCGGCCCTCATCCTCCTAGACCTCTCCGCGGCCTTCGACACTGTCTGCCACCGTACACTAGTGCAGCGACTCAGCAACGTCGGAATCCAGGAGAAGGCACTGGAATGGATCATCTCCTTCCTCGCCGGAAGGACACAGAGAGTCTGGCTCCCCCCGTTCAGATCTGAAGCCACTGATGTCATCAAGGGTCCTCGCTCAGTCCAACCCTCTTCAACGTCTACATGAGCCCCCTCGCAGACATCGCACGCCAGCACAACCTCAACATCATCTCCTACGCCGACGACACCCAACTGATCCTCTCCCTCACCAACGACCCCTCCACCGCCAGAGCCAACCTTCACGAAGGGATGAAAGAGGTAGCCGAATGGATGAAGAACAGTCGCCTGAAACTGAGCTCGGACAAGACGGAAGTCCTCATCCTGGGATCCTCACCCTCCGCCTGGAATCTCACCCTCTGCCTGGGACGACTCCTGGTGGCCCCCCGCCCTAGGCAGCGCACCCCAACCAACAGACCACGCACGCAACCTGGGCTTCATCCTGGACTCCTCCCTCTCCATGACCAGACAAGTCAACGCCGTCTCCTCGTCGTGCTTCAACATCCTGCGCATGCTACGGAAGATCTTCCGGTGGATCCCTACCGAGACCAGGAAGATGGTTACCCAGGCCCTCGTCACCAGCCGGCTGGACTCCGGCAACTCCCTCTATGCCGGAACCACCGCCAAACTCCAGAAGAGACTCCAGCGGATCCAGAACGCCTCAGTACGACTCATCCTGGACATCCCCCGTCGCAGCCACATCTCCGGACACCTGAGAGACCTGCACTGGCTCCCGGTCAACAAGAGAATCACCTTCCGTCTCCTCACCCACGCACACAAAGCCCTACACAACCAGGGCCCAGGATATCTCAACAGCCGCCTCAACTTCTACGCTCCCAAACGCCAGCTTCGATCGACCGGCCACGCCCTCGCCACCATCCCCCGCATCCGAAGAGCCACCACAGGGGGACGGTCCTTCACCTACCTCGCCGCCAAGACATGGAACTCCCTCCCGACCCACCTCCGCCAGACCCAGGACCACCTCGCCTTCAGGAAACAACTCAAGACCTGGCTGTTCGAGCAGTAGCGGACCCCCCCCCCTAGCGCCTTGAGACCCTCTGGGTGAGTAGTGCGCTATACAAATGCCTTGATTGATTGATTGATTGATTGATTGATTGATTGATGCTTTAGGTGGTTTTGCACAATGCAGCAAGACTATTGTTCAAGGTACCAAGACAGGCCCATGCTACACCAATGTTGCAACAACTGCATTGGCTGCAAGTCAAACAGATGGCCATGTTCAAAAGCCAGTGCAATGCACATAAGACATTTCATTGCACAGTTCCATCTTATATTAAGGAGCGGCTAAGGCAATATGTGCCTGGACTTAGTTAACGCTCCTATGAGACATTTTTGCTGGCCTGCCTACACTTTAAGAAAACTACTTTGGGCAGGTGATAATTTTCAGTTATGATACCACCAATCTGTATTGAACTTCGGAAAGGTTTGAGGAAATAAACTGCTCTCCTTCCTTTTCAGAAGAGATTAAAACGTTCCTATTTAACCATGCTTTGGGAAGAGATTAATACTTCTTATCTCATCAATATCGGAAGTAACATGCTATCATAATACTTGCTGTGTATACTTGGTACACATTCTGGCTATGGGGACTTTCTTCATAGCACTTATTCAACTCAGTGAGCTGCATTGTTGTGTCCTGCTCTCCTGTCCAAGCCAAATGGCCAAATAGCAGAGATACATTTAAAACTTCGTTAGCACGAGCCTTGACACCAAACAGGTTTTAATTCTAGAAACCATAATTAGGCTTCTGCACTGAAGAGCACGTTCAACAATTCACTCCCAGGGTAACATCAAGCTCCTTTGAAACGAGCATTTAACAAAGCAGCTTAATATCCCTAAATGCGTAAGAGCCTGCATCTTATTATATCAGATCTAAAATGTTCTAGGTCTTGCAGGGTTAGTTTGTTTGTCTTCTTTCTAATTGCCCTAGCTTTTTCATTTTGAAAACGATGATATATAAGCCATCAAGTGGTCTCTTTATGTTAAACATTTGTTAGTAACATTTAGTTTTCTTGCAAGCCACAAATTAGAATTCTGGAAGCAAAAACTGAAACGTAATGTTCTAAGGTTGAGAAACGAAGTACCACCAAGATAGGTAATAGGAACACCAGTCGTTTACAATAAACCGAAGGACCGAAAACTGTGGAATGACTAACTTGATACCACAAGATGCTTTAATAGAGCTGTATAAAATAAGATTATTAATTTAAGTGTGCGGCTGTCTTCCTCAAGGAATTCGGCCACATGCATCAACCTATTTAGGAAGTGCAAACAGTGCGAATCGGTAAATTCGGCCGTTTGTGATTCTTAAATAGGTTTTTGGTATGCATCAAACATTTTTGGCAAAATCGCTATTTGTAGCGAATTCCAAAAATGCGATTGCTTTTAAGGAATCGCAAATTTGTGTGTGAAACATGCACTTCAAAATACATTTCAGGGGTGCAAGGGGGGTCCTTTGGACCCCCCCTGCACCCATGGAATGCATTAACATTTTGCGAATCGCTAATTGAAATTCGCAAAATGTCAATGCCTTCCCATTGATTCCTATGGGCCTTTTGGCCCATAGGAATCCATGGGAATTGCGAAATCGCAAATTAGAATTTGCATAATATTTGCGATTCTGTAAAAATTGCGATTTAAATCATGCACCCCATTTTGCGATTCCTTATTTGCGATTCCCTAAAAATCTGAAATAAGGAATCACAAAACCGTACTTTGATGCATGTGGCCAAATAACACTTCTTATCTGGCCGAACCTTTACTGTCACCTAATTAACCTAAGCTCAACCTCCTGATAGCTATGACAGACAGCAACTTAGATCAATGTGTAAAGTATTTACGCAGTACCAAAAGAGTAAAGAAGTCAAAACATCAAACAATAAAGATTTAAAACTGAATTAAAAATAGAGTAAAATATAATAAACAATATGACTCCAAAACAGCAAAAATCCAGTACAGGGAATTAAAGATATGAATTTTTTAATTTTTAAGTAAAAATCGTGTCAAAAAACACTAAGCGCCAATGATAGTCCATGAATGTCATATACCTGGACCAAGGTGCAATTTCAGACAGACAGTGTTTTTCCCAGCAGGTCCCACTGAAGTGTTGGAGCTCTGGAGGAAAAGTTTTCAAAAGCCCACAAGCTTTCTACTTGTGCTGAGATAACCACAGAAGCAGTGCTTGATTTGAGCCGGACGGTGCTTTTTATGTGTGCTATACAGTAGTCCACTTCTGACTTATATTGCTACCTTCTGTTAGGAGCATTGTGTAGTGTGACATTCCTTGAACTAACTGTTTAAGAGGGTTCTCCATCAGTGAAAAAAAGACTATTTTTGTATACCTGGTACACATTTTGATGGGCTATGGGGATGATCTTCACAGCACTTATGGACCTCAATGAGTTGCATTGTTGTGACATGCTCTCCTGTCCAAGCCAATAGGCCAAAGAGTAGCGATAAATCTAAACCTCATTGGCTAGAGAGTTGGAGCCAAACTGTTATTCTAGAAAAAGTCATTAGGCTTCTGCACTGAACCGCATGCTCACTGGCCAACCAGCACTCATTTTCTCAGTGCAAGAGAGGGAAAGAACACACAAAGGGGAAAGAAGAAGGAAGAGAATGATGGAAAAACAGTCCTAAAGGGAGAAATCAGGTATCTGCAAGTGAGATAAAGCAGCAGAGAGAGTCTGATAGTATAATAAAGAGGCATGAGGGTGGATTAAACACCACACAACTTTGTAATATTGCACATCAACATTTTATAATTTGCACTGTTGGCTTTTGAGTATAGCTCTGGGCACTAGCATTCTTTTACAAATTAGGCACTTCACAGAAGTACACGTCTAAGGCCCACAAGGACCCTAGAAGAAGGCATTCAGAGATTCTCAGGGTGCAGGCAGAGACCAGCAGCAATGTACAGCCCACATCCTGTTGCCACTGGTCAGCTGGGCTGCTCAGGGAAAAGGTCTGTTGCAGCTTGTGCCCATGTAGCCCACAGACCCAAAATTCAATGTGTCAGGGTAAATCCAAGAAGTCTTTAGCCACACTAAACTTGGGCACTGAAAGTTGAGGGTTTGTGGGAGAGTGTACTATGTAATTTACTATTTTCCTCCCACATCTAAAACTAAAATACGGTTTGAAACAGGTCTATACCCACAGACAAAATGAGACAGAAGTCTGGTAAGACAAAACAGGGTCCTTCCACAACCAGACAGAGTATACATTGTGTTCTGATCCTGTTTGATCCCTTTCAAAGGGGAAAAACATTTATATTTGCCTCAGACACATCTTTCAAGCAGGATTTGACACTGTTGTGTCAGCAGGAGGGGCAGCAGCGCCCACCCTGACTGTCCGGCTGACCTCTGCCTATTCAGGTCAACCGGTCAATCAAAGTGGTTTATTGTGTAGCTCCTGGGTGGAATTTTATACCACATTAAAAGATGGCAGTATCTGAAGCCTTCAGAAACTTTAGGCAGAGCAAAGGTAACTTTCTAAAAGTTTTCCTTAATACATATTTAAAAAAAATACATCGCCACTACACTGGATCTTCAATAGCTATGAAAAAAAACTTTGGTTTAGTTACTTTTCTTTATCTGGTCCCAAAAACCTGAGATAGCAAATTTACTATTGTACTCTGGTTTACTGTATAGGACAGCCACCGTGAAAATAGTTTTTGGGGCCTGTTAGATCTGGGGGTCTCTAGTTGGCAGCGGTAGGTACCTTTGACCAAATAGGGACCATTGCGTCTAGTCAGGGTAAGGGGGTACACTCCTAAAATAACACCTGCTCACTTGGTAGCTTGGCACGGGCAGACAGGCTTATCTCAGAGGCACTGTGTAAAGCATTTGTGAACACATACAGAACCCAGTGACAACACTACAGATGTACACCACAGTATAAAAATAAGTATTTTTTATATAGACTTAACACAAGACCACAAACGACAAAAATCTACAATACTACACTTTAAAAATGATAGAATTAGCTTAGTTCTCTTAAGATGTAAAATGCGACATTTTGAGTTCAATGTACCTTTGGATGCGTAACGTTATGCAACGAAAGTGTTGCAGGGAAGGTGATGTGTCGGTACCTTACATGCAAGAACGGTGATGCGTCGGTCCCTACTGATCCATAGGGGATGCTTTGTTTCTTCTCAGCATGATGAGGTGATGGTTCGGTTTCTTACTGCGCTTCCGTGGCGATGCGACCAGCAGCGCAGTGATGTGATGAAGATCTGGAGTGGGTGAAGTCCATTGTCCCTGAGACTTCAGCAGGAGGCAAGCTCTATCTCAAGCCCTTGGAGATCCTTCACACGTTGAATGAAAGTAGCACAACGTCCTTCATCCTTTCATTGGCAGTCAGGCAACCACTGCAGGCAAATCCCCCAGACAGCACTCAGCTTAGGGATAGTCTCTTTCTCAATTCCTCTGGTTCATCCCCTCAGCAAAGGGTTCTTCTTGTTTCCCAAAATTGATCAAAAGTTCTTTGGTCTGGTACCCTCGTTTATACTAATTTTCCCTTTGTTCTCTGAAGGGAGAGAGGCCTTTGCCTAGTCCAAACCAGTTCTGGTCAGTCCTGGAGCCCTTTGTTCAAAAAACCCTTTCTTTCCTCAGGGACATCAGATGTACCACTGGAGGTGGAGCCAGCATTGTGGAGGGAAGGCACAGCCCTATTCAGGTCCCAGATGCAACTCCTCCATCCCATCTGCATGCAGATCTCTCTATTCAGCCCTGTGCTGACTCACCCTGTCTTCTGGCATCCCCCAGCCCCTGACTATCAAACTCCCGACAAGGAATACACAACCTAGCCGAGGCAGGCTTGGATAGTTAGACAAGAAATACCCACTTTATAAAAGTGGTATTTTCAAATACAGAATGTTAAAACCAACTTCACTAAAATATGCATTTTAACATTCTGAGTTCAGGCATACAAAACTCGAATTTCTACCTAGTTCCCCGAGTCAGTTAGGATTATAAGGTGTAATAATCAAACTGCCCATTCTGGCCTATGGGGAACGGGTAGCCTTGCAATAGTGAAAAATGAAAATGGCTGTAATTCACTATTAAGACATGCCACACACATCAGGGCTTCTCCTAACTTTTACCTACAATGCATCCTGCCCTTGTGCCTACCATAGGGGTGACTAATATGCAGAAAAGGGAAGGTTTAGGGACTGGCAAGTGGGTGCACTTGCCCAGTCAACATGCCCCTACCAGACTGCACACTGGCTCTGCAATGGCAGACCTGAGACACACTTTACACGCTGCGTCTGTGGGTGGCACAACCAGTGCTGCAAGCCCACCGGCAGCATTTGATTTACAAACACTGGGCACATGCAGTGCACTGTACTAGGGTCTGACAAGTAAACCAAATCAGTCAATCGCGGAGTCACTAATCCAGACAACAATTTACGACAGGGAGAGAATATGCACTTTAGCACTTATCAGCAGTGGTAAAGTGCCCAGAGTCATAAGACCAACAGAAACAGGTCAGACAAAATACAGGAGGGAGGCAAAAAGTTCAGGGTTGACCCTGCAAAAAGGGCCAAGTCCTACACAACTCCCTTCCAGCCAAAGCACAGAGGAGACCAATTACTACTCTGATGGGCTTCTCTGTTTTGGACAATAGAACATGGACCCTGGCCCACAACAGCAGGGGTATATTCCAGTTCTACGCCAATTTGAACTAATTTCAATTCCTCTGTCCATACTCTCAGGGCCCAGCATGCTAACCCATGGGGAACCCTTCTCCTCAATCAACTGTGGGCACCATCTGTGCAGCACCTAACCTCAGCTTGCTCACACGTGTGTCCCAACAGACAGAGAGCAAGCCACAGTGGCCACTGACGGAAGTCAGAGATGAGACCCAGGCCTTATGCCTCTCAGAGCTTTCAAACCTCTGTAGCGTCAGGTCAGAGAGCGAGGGACAGGAGACCCAGGTGCTTGGCAATCTTTGTCCACTCTCCCCCCTGTCAGGTCAGGTATGACATCCTGACACTGGCCCACCAGCCCCAGCCTGGTACCCGGCGGCTGGACAAGAGATTGGAGTGGGCTCTCCCACACCCGGTCCTCCTCCTTGGGGCTCTGTACCCTTACACCTGGAGAGGTACCCCCTTCCAGAATTGTCAGGGTGCCTGTAGCAGGTGTCCTGCACAATTCGCCCACCAGTTCAGGGGTTCTATCCTGCAACTTAGCTTACAAGTCAGGGGGGATACCCTGAACCTTGCCCTTCAACCTAGGGTCTAAACCCTCGGGCTGTACTGGAGTCAGAGGTGAGGACTTCCACCCTCTGCACCCCCTTCCAGAGCACTGCACCCTCCCAACTGGAGTGCTACCCTTAGAAGCTACATCAGTCAGGACACTGATTACAGTTGGCCCTTCCTCCAGGTCAGACAACACCGGAAACTGGCTTCTCAACCCAGGGACCAAACCCTGCAGATGAACACTCGCCCGGGGCACCAGGACTTCCTTGGGAGCACATAACCCCCCCCCCCTCGAGGATGACACCCACTCATGTGTTGTGGGACAGTCTGCCTGGCACAGATCTCCCGACCCCTGTCCATCTGACAGTGCGTGAGGATCCCCCAGGACCGAAGTGGGGTCACCATGGTCATTCATCGGTGACTCAGCCCTTCTGGATGGCCCCTGACCACTGGTTCTTTCACTGGGGACTCTTTCCCCCTCTCACCCCTCAATCTGCACTTCTGCACCCTCTACTTGGAAGTGGCACTGCCGGACACCAGAACTGATAGAGGCCTGCTTACAGACACTCCCAGTTCACCAGACACTAGGGGATCCCCCTCCACGGGTGGCCCATCAGGACAGCCTAGGCTCCCCACCTGGTGTTTCCTTAAAGAACCATCTAGGCTCTGAGACTGGGTTTCGGGCACCTTTGGACACGCAGCCCCACACTCACTCTGTCCCCTCTGTGACAGGATGTGAGCCCCTACACCCCTCCCACTATATATAGCTGGGATACTCTGAACCACTTCCACCACTCTGGGTTGGAAGATACCTGAGCCACTCCCCTCATGGTCACTACCCAATGCTTCTCCTGACCCTCTGAAATCCTCCAAAATGTCTGCCTCCCATGTGGACTCCCTGGGGTCAGGTAACTCACTCTCCAACAGGTGTTGGCATTGCTCTGGAAAACCGGGACTTACAATATGCTCCCCCACAATTGGATCACAAAGACCCCTGCAAAGGGTTAACCAATCTATCCTACACCTCTCCATCCAGTGCCTTGCACACGTACTCCACACCACTCTCTTGAGAATGAGATTGGCAAGACTGTATCTGGCTTTTTCTGTCACTCAACTCACACTCTTCTGGGTGGTCTCCACACTCACATACCAGGACTTCAACCTTGGGGTAACTCCTCTCCCTGCACCTCTCATCTAGAGTCAATAGAGTGTCGCTCCCAGCAATAGGACCATGAACCCCTGCGTCAGGTGCCCCATTCTCCTCAGGGACACTGCACACTACTGGAGCTACCTCATGTCCTTGAACCTTCCGGTGTATGTTAACTCCCTCCTTCCAGTCAGGCGCCACATCTTTGGATGTATGTACTGCTCCCTCAGCACTAGATAACCCAATTTTGCTACCACAATCTGAGCTGGATTCCACTTCCAACTCAGCAAAGCTCACTTCCTGAGCTACACACATTCCTTTTCTCTGGGCTGAGACACTCATGGCCTCAAGCCGCTCGAGCTCCAAATCAAGCTCCCTCATTCTCAAACTGCATCCTCTTTTCCTCTAGGGCCAATTTCCTATTCTCTAACTCCAGTTGCCCAACCAACTTGAGCTTGGCAAGCTCCATCTCATGCATCCTACACTCCTTCCTGTCCTCTAACTCTTCTGGGGACTGGCCTTTGGCAGAAACACTGCTACCTACTGGGGAGGTTGCCTCCTCCCCCCTGTACCCAATGGCCCATCAGGCTGCTCATCTATATTCTCATCCCCCTACTCATTCTCAGGGGTATTCCTTGCTTCGACCCAGGCCCTCAGCGCATTTTGGAACTCATCCTTCTTGGAGAGACCGGTCATTGCAACTTTAAATTTCCTGCAGAGGTGCTTTAGCTGTTTGACATTGTAGCATTCCAGTTTATCCTCTTCCCACTCAAAACCAACAGATGCTGTGGATGCTGCTTTCTCCATGGTGGTTAGACTTGACATTTCTTTGCAAAAATAGAAAATCCCAGGAAAAAACAATCTACCAAAAGTATGTGGTTGCGTTTAGTCTGTCTGCACTCACTAGTAGTGTTTACCAATCACTGTATATGAGTCAAAAATGCAAGTCCAAACCCCACTTCTGCCACCAATGTTAGATTTGGGGGTCTCTAGTTGGCAGAGGTAGGTACCTTTGACCAAATAGGGACCTTTGCGTCTAGTCAGGGTAAGGTTGGTACACTCCTAAAATAACCCCTGCTCACCCCCTTGGTAGCTTGGCACGAGCAGAAAGGCTTATCTCAGAGGCAGTGTGTAAAGCATTTGTGAACAAATACAGTAACCCAGTGACAACACAAAGATGGACACCACACAAGTTGAAGTATAAAAATAAGTTTTTTTACATAGACTTAATACAAGACCACAAACGACAAAAACCCACAGTACTATACTTTAAAAATGGTAGAATAAGCTTAGTTCTCTTAAGATGTAAAATGCGACACTTTGAGTTCAATGTACCTTTGGATGCGTAACGCTATACAAATAAAGTGTTTCAGGGAAGGTGATGCGTTGGTGCCTTACACGCAAGTACGGTGATGCGTCGGGTCCCTACTGATGTGTAGGGAATGCTTCGGTTCTTCTCGGAGTGGGGAGGTGATGCGTCGGTTTCTTACAGCGCTTCCATGGTGATGCAACCAGCAGCGCCATGATGCGATGAAGCTCCGGTGCAATGAGACAAAATGGTGCCTCCTTCTTGATGCAACACGATACGTGCACGCCCGACGGTGGTGCGGCGACTCAACGATTCTTTTGAGTCGCGACAGGCCCTGCAACAGGCTTCTTGGTGATGCGGCGGCACCTGATGCTGCGTCAATCCTCTTCCCCGGTGATACAAGGCGCTTTGACGATGATACAACAGCTGCAGCGGGGACATGCTTTCCCAGTGATGCGACGACAGCGGCTATGGCGGCGACAACACGCTTCTCCGATGATGCAGCGGCCTCTGGTGCGACGTCAATCCTCTAATCCGGTGATGCGAGGCGCTACTGCATTGCAAAGCGACAGCGGCAGCTGCGGTGACACACTTTTTCTTCGTGAGTCACGCTTTCAGCTCTTTGCTACACACAGTCCCTCAGAAAGCCCAACACAACTGCAGGCACTTTCTAAGAACTCTTGGTGAGCTGGTGGGTGAAGCCTGTTGTCCCTGAGACAACAGGCTTCACCCTTCATTGGCAGTCAGACAACCACTGCAGGCCAATCCCCCAGAGAGCACTCAGCTTAGGGATAGTCTCTTCCTCAGTTCCTCTGGTTCCTCTCCTCAGCAAAGGTTTCTTCTTGTTTCCCAAAAGTGATCTAAAGTTCTTTGGTCTGGGTACCCTCGTTTATACTAATTTTCCTTTTGTTCTCTAAAGAGAGAGGCCTTTGCCTAGTCCAAACCAGTTCTGGTCAGTCCTGGAGCACTTTGCTGACAAGACTCCTTCTTTCCTTTCACAGTGCAGGTCAGGGACATTAGACGCACCACAGGAGGTGGAGCCAGCATTGTGAAGGGAAGGCACAGCACTATTCAGGTCCCAGGTGCAACTCTTACCTTCCAACTGGTGGCAGATCTCCGGATGTTCCTTCGGCAGAGCCTCCCTCGGCCGGTTATCTGGAATCCTTCCCCCCGCTTTCCCTACAAGATCTCGACAAGCGGCTTGATAAAACTAAATCAGGGTCTCCACTAGATGCTTGCCCTCTTAAGATCTTGAAGCAGTGCAGGGGATCTCTTTTACCCCCCTTACTTGAGATCATGAATGGGGCCATGAGGGAGGGTGTCTTCCCACATCAGTGGAAAAAGGCTGTGGTCAAGCCCCTTCTTAAGAAACCCTCCCTTGATCCTGGGGTCTTGAAAAACTTTCGCCCCATCTCACTGCTTCCGGCCCCTGCAAAGATGCTCGAGTCCCATCTTAACGAGCATCTAGCTGCCTTTGTGGAGACCTCAGGCTGTCTTGACCCTTCCCAGCATGGTTTCAGGAGGGAACATAGCACCGAGTCCGCCCTCACCCTGGTTCTCGATTCCATCCGTATGAGTGTGGATGAGGGCCGGACATCCCTCCTGATCCTTCTGGATCTCACAGCTGCCTTCGATACCCTACCTCCCCAGGTTCTAACATCTCGACTGGGTGAGATTGGGGTCCGGGGGGCAGCCCTGGGTATGCTCTCTTCCTTTCTCGAGCATAGGGAGCAGAGGGTAATGTTGGGAAAATTTCTATCTCCATCCCTGTCTGTGCAATGCGGGGTCCCTCAAGGGTCGGCGCTTAGTCCCACCCTTTTTAACATCTATGTGACCCCCCTTGCCAGACTTATTAGATCTTTTGGGATGGAGGTAGTCTCCTACGCGGACGACACGCAGATCCTCGTGTCTCTCTCCCAGTCAATAGAGCTGACCGCCTCCAGATTTAGATCCTGTATGGAAGCCGTCGGCCAGTGGATGATATACAACTCACTCAAATTGAATGGGGAGAAGACCGAGGTGATGGTGTTCGGCGGAAGGGAAGATATCTGGTCCACGGAGTGGTGGCCTGACTCGCTTGGTCTGTGCCCCAAACCTACCTCTGTAGCTAAAAATCTTGGGGTAATGATTGACCCTACTCTTGACATGCGCCAGCAAGTCAACAGGACGGTATCGACCTGTTGGGGCATAATTCATGTGCTCAGGAAAATAAGGAACTACCTTTCCCAGCCGGCAAGAAGACAACTTGCTGTCGCCCTTCTGGGATCGCGTCTGGACTACTGCAATGCGCTGTATGCTGGACTGAATAAGAGTCAGATGCAGCGCCTGCAGGTAGTCCAGAATGCAGCAGCTAGATTTGTCCTTGATCTTCCCCGTCGCACTTCGGCCACGCTGGCCAGGAAGCAGCTACATTGGCTTCCGAATAAGGAGCGGATTGTTTTCAAGTCCATGTGCATGGTCTATAAAGCCTTGGCCAAAAGCAGCCCCACAGGGATTAGAGCCATCCTGACATACTACAACCCTGGCAGGAGCCTCCGCTCCTCTAATCATTCTTTCCTCCACATCCCACGTATTCGGAAAGCTAGATGGGGTGGTAAGGCTTTCTCCCTTCTGGCCCCTAAATGGTGGAATGATCTTCCACTAGAAATTAGGTCCCTCCCTTCCCTCCAAACCTTCAGAGCAGCCCTTAAAACACGCCTCTTTGTCCAAGCGTACATGTAAGTGCATGACTGCCCGCTTTCTGATCTTTTTTGATAGGCGCCTTGACACCTTCGGGTTTTAGTTCGCGCGGTACAAGATGCAAAATAATAATAATAATAATAATCTCTCTATTCAGCCCTGTTTTGACTCACCCTGTCTCCTGGAATCCCCCAGTCTCTGTCAATCAAACTCCAGACAAGGAATACACAACCTAGCAGAGGCAGGCTTGGATAGTTAGACAAGAAAATACCAACTTTCTAAAAGTGGTATTTTCAAACACACAATGTTAAAACCAACTTCACTAAAAGATGCATTTTATCATTCTGAGTTAAGGCATATTAAACTCAAACTTCTACCTAGTTCCCTGAGTCAGTTAGGATTATAAGGTGTAATAATCAAACTGCCCATTCTGGCCTATGGGGAACAGGTAGCTTTGCAATAGTGAACAACGACAGTGGCTGTAATTCACTCTTAGGACATGCCACACATCAGGGCTTGTCCTACCTTTTACCTACAATGCATCCTGCCTTTGGGCCTCCCAGAGGGGTGACTAATATGCAGAACAGGGAAGGTTTAGGGACCGGCAAATGGGTGCACTTGCCGAGTCAACATGGCAGTACCAGACTGCACACAGACTCTGCAATGGCAGACCTGAGACATACTTTACAGGCCGCTTCTGTGGGTGGCACAAAAAGTGCTGCAAGCCCACCAGCAACATTTGATTTACAAGACCAGGGCACATGCAGTGCACTGTAGTAGGGTCTGACAAGTAAACCAAATCAGCCAATCATGGAGTCACTAATCCAGACATCAATTTACGATAGGGAGAGCATATGCACTTTAGCACTGATTAGCAGTGGTAAAGTGCCTAGAGTCATAAAACCAACAAAAACAGGTCAGACAAAATATAGGAAGGAGGCAAAAAGTTCAGGGATGACCCTGCAAATAGGTCCAAGTCCAA
The DNA here is from genome assembly GCF_964263255.1 of Lissotriton vulgaris. NCBI lineage: Eukaryota > Metazoa > Chordata > Amphibia > Caudata > Salamandridae > Lissotriton > Lissotriton vulgaris. The sequence goes on from NC_141693.1 coordinate 1,264,615,469, forward strand.
CAAGGCCTTGTTACTGTAGGAAAATGATATCATTCATTTTTTACATGGCCAGTTTTTAAATCACATGCCTACAAATAGGTGACTTAATAATATTTGAAAGAGACACTTTTGCAGGCACATGCATCAAAGGAAAAACTGGTTGCAAACGGGCATATTCTCAGAATCTGCCCCTTTGTGACAGGTATTTTTGCATTTGGGATGCATCATCCCAAATGCAAAAATCGCAATTTAAGGAATCTCTAAATTGCGATTCCTTAGTTTGCGATTGCATTTAAGGAATTCCAAATTGTTATTCCTTAAATGCAATGCATTAAAGTTTAAAAATTAGCAATTTCGCTATTAGGAGTAGCAAATGACCATGAAGTTGAACTTAATGGTAATTTGCAAAAACTTTGAAAAATGCACTTTGTGCATTTTTCAAAGTTTCATGTTGCGCACACATGCATGTGGGTGTGCAACATATGTGCACAGATCAATTTTAGCGGTGCAACAGGTTGTCATTTTGATACCCTTGTACCTTGAAATTGCATGATTAATTTGCGAGTACCTACTGGTACTCGCAAATTGCTCATGCAACCTCCAATTCATTCCTATAGGCCTGCAATTAAGGATTGTGCAGGAATCGCTATTTTTCTAGCGATTCCTACATGCATAGGCTTTTGAGATTCCTAAGTAACGATTTCTTAAATATCACTATTTAGGAATCGCAGTTCCTTCTGTTGATGCATGTGGCAGATGCTTTTCAAAAAGAGTTAGTTTGACAGGTCGCATTGCATATTATACATTGTGGTTCCCCTGAAGCCATATGTTGTAGGCCACTTTTTTGGATGATACAAAGGTGTTGCAGTCCTCTAGTGGTATGTAACTTCCAGGTCCGGGCTGTATTGTCTATATCATATGCCAGAGAGCTATAGACAAGATAAATCTTAGTTAGGAATACATAAATTTAACCATGTTTAAAGGGGAGCACAGGCACTTTTTTCCTCTTTAGCAGGGATATCAGTGCAGAGATTTCAAAGTCCAGCAAAAATCAGGTCCAGTAAAAGGCAAAAATGCGCGTGTGAACATGCAGAAAAATGCAGATTTCCTACAGCATCCTTCTATAGTAATATTAATGCCTAGACCTTGCTCATTTTTATGTGTAAGCACTATGGCTTACTGTACACGCTGTGGAGTTATAATTTAGTAGTGAAGCTCAGAGGACCCTAGAAATAAAGCAACAAGTACAAGTTAGGAACACATAATATACCTTTCATTCACTGTTTCTGCTGAACTGAACGCCAATCCGGAATTGAATAAGTCATCTACCTACTACTCCTCAAAGAGAGCTTAGCACTCAGTCTGCTTTTATGCTTGCTATTGCAGAGGCTGCTGTATTCTGTAATGCAGAGTAACAAAAATCCACTGACTAAACACTAGGGGCCTCATTTAACATGATTTAGGGTATCGCGGTGCCCCACGTGTTTTTGTTGCGCTGCCCTATGCCATATCTAAAGTGTAGGAACGCACCATATTTATGAGATTCAGTGTATTCCTGTCCTTTCAGCCAGCACTGGTGCACAATATGGTGCCTAGCATTAATGCAGGCAACCTTTCACCATGGTGCAAGGGTACAAGCGTTGTTGGCAGGATTGTTTTTGTGCCGGAAGGTACACCTTCATGCACAAAAATGATCCATGGAGGTATTTTACTCTTTCTATGCATACTGAAGGATTCACCACACATAGAAAGAGGAAAAAACAAGGAGAAATAAACATATTTTGATACAACGATGCAATGGCTAACAAGCAATCAACTTAAACTAAATGCAAAAAAAACAGAATTCCTCCTAATTTCCTCCACCAAAGTCCGCCCATTATAAAAGAATGGACCAATTTGATCACCGCACTCAATTGCACCCCGATCATTGTTGATTCAACCAAATCTCTAGGAATAACGCAAGACCATAGCCTAAACATGCAGTCACACATTAACAAGCTGGCTAAAAGTGCAAGATTTCACCTTTGCTACGTTAAGAAATTGAAACCTTTCATCGAAACGGCCGACCTCAAAATGGCAATCCAAGCATTAGTAATTTCGAGGATCGAATACGGATGCACAACACTTTCTAAGCTCCCCATAATTGCAACAGCACCACTAAAAGCCTGCCTCAATGCAGCAACAAGGCTCATAACAGGGTCAAAAAAATTCGACCACATCTCTCTTTACCAGAAAGCACTGAACTGGCTACTTTATGAAGCCAGAATTCAGCTCAAACTGGCCTACATAACACACAAAGCTCTACATTTGAAGTCACCAAGATACCTAGCGCAGAAACTTACAACAGAGCGTTCTCAGGTGCTGCACCAAGAATATGGAACTCGCTACCTTCAAACATCAGAAAGCAAACCAACCACGCAAAATTCAAGTAAGAAACCAAGAACTTCTTAATGAGTAAATTCCTACCGTAAGCATTACAGAGCATCCCCACATGGCTCGCTCAAATTCTCTTGCTCAAGGACACAAGACTTTATTCCCTTGAGGTCATGGTCCCTCTATTCTTACAGCGTGCGTACGCACTAAACCAGTTATCAAAAGAAATAGATATATCAACTTTGAACTGGACTGGAATATATGAAATGCTATACAGACTCTATACCGGAAAAGTTATCATGTTCTGAACTGTGAAGCGCTCTGATACCCTACGGGGTCAGGTTTGCGCTATACAAAACACTGAATGAATATAGAAATAAATAAATACAACATTTCTCCTCGTTATACCTGCCCTGTGGAGATGTACAGTTTTGACACATTCCCAGGTTTACGGATCCTGGTAATTCTGGGAATGCATCAAAACCCATGGGTGTTGCATGGGAGCACCCACAGCAAAGCCCATAGAATGCCTTCCTGATGCAGTGTACGGCAACCCAGTGACTTGTGCAACATAACCTTACATCATATCTACGGGGTCATGAAAAGCCCTGTAAAGTGGCTTTGCGTGGCCTCGTAGATATGAGTCTGCACTCAGCACCACAGGAGCATCATAAAAAGTGACACACCGGCAGCACAAGGGCATTGTGAATAAGGCCCTAGGTCTAGCAGCAATTTTAATTATGTTGGAGTAATCGGAATAATTTTGGTAATTCCACATTACACTTTGTTGTTGAATTACTGATAGTTGCGCTATTACTTCCACTCAAGTAAATAGGAGAAATCTGGAGGCGGATATTAGCACAGAAACAATAATTTTAGCAAAATGGAGCAGCTGATCATGCTGTTGTGTTGTTTTGCATTTAGAGCAAAATGCACACCCTCGCATCAAAAATGTATGTGAGGATTCATTTTGCACTAAGAAGGCAGTGCAAAATGCCAGGAATAAGTCCTCAGCACTGGCACTTGATTGACAACATGGGCCATATAAAAGTCTGCCACATAGTTTTGCTGTCTGTCTAGTTTAAAGAGGTGCACAACAACAGTTGTTTATTAATTGAATATAAATTAAAAAAGACTATTCATTGTTTCCCAAGCCATTCTTATAGCTTTCACAGTTTGGAATAGTCTGAATTGTCACACTTGTTAGAGTGTGGTGGTTAGTAGTTGTGCTGGTACTGTGATTGGCAGCACTAGCTGGGGCAATTGGTAATTCAAGCTGCAGTGGCCTCCTGACAAGGGCCCTGGCATTTCTTTTTTTTACAAACTAAGCACTGAAAGGCGAGCAACATTTCTGAGGACCCATCAGAACAATGGACTGGATCAGTGGCGTCACTAGGGGGGTGCAGGGGGTGCGGCCCGCACTGGGTGACACCAGCACATGGGGGTGACACCAATCTGGTTATGCTGTGTTGGCTGCTGGCCAAACTTTGCAGCCTCGCGCCTCTGCCATTAAATGGGCGCTGCCGTCCTTTCAGAAGACTTCCTCACTCGCGCTCCGGTGGAATTTTATGACCAGAGAACCTTTCATTACTTAATACTATAATCTCGCCCAGTGTCTGCTAAATTTGATTGGTAAAGGTTTATAATAGTAGCAGTTTAAGCTTAGTCATCATAATAAGCTGCCTGCCAGTGCCCGGACGTTCACACACAGTCTAGTGTCTTCTTTGTGCAATACACAGTACTTTTCAGGGGCCCTGCGCCAGGCGGCATAGTTGAAGTCGCACTCTAGTCAGTGGTGACAGAGTAGCGATAGTGTCACTTATAGTCCGTTGAAATGTCACTCAATTACCCTGAAATTATGATTATGTCACACACATAAGCAATGTAAAACCTTGGCCATGCATGGAGCTGAAAAAGCGTGTTCTGCTCAAATAAAAAAACATACGGCAGCAGCCTTATGCACTTCCGGCCACACGGGTCACTTTTACAGCATAGGGCTTAAAGCACAGACCTACTTCAGGTGGGCTCATGGAGGGCTTAGGAGAAATTGACTTATGAGGGGAGGGAGGGAGTGGTTGTTCAGCCATGTGCAATCTGTTCTTGGTGTTCCACATAAATGCATAGAATGTTCACGTATGCCCAGACTGAATCATTTCGGAGTGGGATTCCAACCCCCACAAATGCTTTTACATCCTGGATCAGGAAGTGAACTGGGAGGTAGAAAATGTGTATCTTCACATGGTTCCTGACCTCTTTCTCTGCTAGATTCTGTTGATGAGTCACATTTAGAAACCAGCTTCTCAGTGCATGTGTTTACCCTATTGTATTGTATTGTATTGTATTATAATTGCATTTATATAGCGCTTACTACCCCTGACGAGGCGTCACCGTCAAAGACCTTTTTTGGCAATAAACACGATTTATGGTTCATTAGGTCACTGTGTTTAGTTTCTCAGCTGCAGGCGCACAACCTGACTGTTCTTTGCATGAGATGGACGCAGAAGGGCGCATTCTCTTTGCTGGACCCTACAATGGTCTGCAGTTGTAAGCTGGAGGAAGGGGTGACAGGGAGAGGGCAACACGCCTTTGCTCAGCTGTGACAACTGCGTGAAAGACTCAACGAGGCATCAGTAAACCATCACGGATTGGAGAGACACGGTAAACTCAAGTAGTGAAACGCGCCCTGCAGTTTAACAACCATGCCGCCCCCCTCCCCGGAATCACTGTTAAGAGTGGACTCTGCAGCCCATCAGCACTTCGGTTGGCTGAGGTGAAAGGGATACTTAAATCCTAGATCAATCTACACATTACGAGCCCCACACACTCCTAGAAAATGTTTAGACATATAACTGGCTCTCTGTCGACCCGGAAGTAGTGACAATACGGAGACCTGTTATTCACTGTTAAAAAATCATTACTGGACAGCAGGTTGCCTTCACGAGCGGTCCTTGTAAACTAAAGTTACGAACAACTGAGCCGGCATTTTACATCAGCGGAGCAAAGCTGTTCTGTCATGCTGTGCTTTAGCCGAACCCTGAGGAAGGAACCGTCTGTTTCCATTGAATTCTTTACACTGCAAAATGTAGTTTTCCCCACCTTTTGTGCTAGCAGCACTGCCCCATCAGCCATGCCTGGTAGGGTTGTACTGTAAGGAAAAGGCCTTGGGGGCTTGTGGCGGAGCCCCGGGGGCACTAAGGAGACCTGCTTCCTGGTCTCTTCCTCTGTTGCCGGTGTAAGGAAGGATTTTATATTCCGATGGCCCGGGACTGTGGAGGGGAACTCAGATGCAAGGAGGGGAAAGCAGGAGAGCTGAGGAGGACAACAGGAAGGAGGACGCAGTAGCAGGATGACCACCGGGAAGGCGTGCCGGACTAATCGGCCTGGGCTCTGTCACATAGGAGGTCCATGGGGTAAGTCATGAGGGGGTGACACCATGAGTTACTCCCACTGGGTGACACCAACCCTAGTGACGCCCCTGGACTGGATGATGCAACCTCCTCAGTCATTGCAATCCCCGTCAGCCCAGTTTTAGTTTTTGTTCTAGCTTCTCAAAACTCCGCACCACGAGACTCCTAAAAGCAACTGCCTGGTCATCGTTGAAAAGCTTCTGTAATTGGAGAAAGGTGAAAAAGAAGGGAACCAAATCTGACAATCATGCAGCTGGCATTGTTCGGAACAGACATTTGCAACTGGATGGAGATTTTAGTCTTATTCATGTTAATATATTGCAACAACTCAACCATCATTTCAGACATAATGCGACCGTTCTCACGTGAAATATTCATATATGCTCTGAAATGAGAGCTCCTAACAGGGACCAAAGACATCCCAAAGCCCTATCATGTCACATGCACCCGGAAAACTGCCTATTTGACCAGCAAAAAGCAGCTAAGTGATGTTAGGAATGATTAAGAAAATCAGCAACTGTCAGTCACTCTGGTCCACCTTCCAGTCCTTCATTTTTCACCCACTGTGCCACTGTAAATGGAGCTCTGCCAAGTCAGAAGATCAGCCTAGTGCCTACTTCTTTAGTAGCTGTCCACCAAGAAGAGCAAGACAAGGTCCACTCAAGATGAGTGCCCACAAATTGTTGTGGATACATAGGCCTCACTTTATATATATAGCTTGAGTCCTGTGACAACAGTCAAGAGAGTCAGCATATTATATATTTGATCAGTAAATTAAATACTCCGTAGGGGTCTGTTTGGCGCCAGCTCGGTTCGGTCTCCTGCCCTCTTTATGTAGATACTTTTCTATTCTAATTTAGGAAAGAGTAGGTCCCCTGCATACCAATGGCTTGTCAAAAGCAGGAAGAAGCATGTACAATTTTGAAAAATGCTTGAGCAAGGTACTGTACATTAAAGCATGCAGGCATATACATTTCCTAACAATACAATGAAAATATGGCACAAATTAGCCATGTACCATGATATGGTATACTGAAGATAGAAAATAATATTTTATTTACTATGCCATATTAAAAAAGGTTAAACCTGTCATGTAAAAAGCAGCATCAGCAACAGTACAAAGAAGTCTTTAACAATTATTTATACAGAAAATGGTATCTCAGAAATGTGCAATGTTATTTGTACAGAAATAGATGTCTCAAACATGTGCAATGAAACAGTTTGATGTAATATCAAAATGCATGTCATCCCAAAACATGACTATGGTTTATATATAAGAGCAATAATGACCATGAACATTTCAACAAAACAATGTAATAATGAAGAGAGCTTGAAGATGGAGAAACTCCATCTCTATGCCCTCTTCAATAATATGCATGCTTTTATGACCGGTACCTTGCTCAATTATTTTTCAAAATTGCCCTTTTCCTACCCAGGGTCTGGTGTTACAGTAATGGCAGCCCATTCACTGTTCAGCTTGTACAAAGAGTCCAGGAGAAGAAGCTGAGGACTGAAAACCATTTTTGGGCTGAGGTTTTCCTACAGTCAAACATTGAATCATGACAGTGCTCATTAAGACTGCAGTAGAATTATGCAGTAACACAGCATGGGGATCTACTGATACTGCAGGATACAGTATTTTCGTGATGCAGTATTATCACTTCATTACACATTGCCGAGCTAAGGAATAGACCATAACATGGGAATTTGACTTTATGCACCTCATTGCTACATCTTGATGCCACAAAGAGTTTGTTAGGCTGCAGAAAGCTACCCGGGAATGAGATGATTTCACAAAACGTGTATCACAAACCCTGCTTGTTCCCAAATCAGGATTCCAAAGGTACTTGGAAAGAGTCAGTTTGTACCATTTGTCTTATCAGTATTGTTCAATTCAATTAGCAAAGAAACTGTATTAGACATATTTTACCCCACTCAGAGAAAACAAAGGGGCATATTACCAACGATTAGCGATATTTATCGCTAACGAGGCTTAGCAACAAATGTTTTAACGCTAAGCATCGCCGGAAATTATCGCTGAGATAACTTGCTATTAGCAAGGTTTATCTCAAAAGCGATAAAAATCCTCACGCTAACTGCCAAATGAGAGATTATCTCTGGAAAACCAACGATAATCTCTCAAAGTTTGGCGTTAGCTTGATGATAGGGGCTCACAAACTTAGCCATGATATCCACCTTCCATAGGATATCATGGCAAAGTCAGGAAAATACCAGATGTAAAAAAAGCAGCGTTAACCGCGGTTAGCGCTGCTTTTTTTTTTATCACTACCAGGGTTAGCGATATCCTTGATAATAGGAGAAATGTCGCTTAACAACATTTCTGCTATTATTTTTCTCTGGAACGCCCCCTTTGCATCTCATTAGAGATGCAAGGGGAAGCGTAGAGAAAAAGGGTGCTAACATGTGAATTTGCGTGTTAGCCCCCTGTTGCTGATAGGGAGATAATTTTATCTCCGCTTTCTTGGCTTTTAAAGCCAATAAAAGCAGAGATAAATCCCTTGATAATATGCCCCAAAGACTTGAAATGGTTCTCTCATTTCCCCACGGCAAAAATCACATTTCCTAAAAATTTACTCCTTCAGATTACTCACCTTATTCCTGAAAATGGTGTACTAATAAGAGCAATACTGTCTCTTGCTACATTCAACCTTTACATATAGCTGATAAATCACCATTCAACAGTATGCTGATTATACCCGTTTGCTTAGAGGAGCTCACCAATCTCACTATGTGCTGCACAATATAGATACTGCCTATGGTTTCTTAATCAGCACTTCTTTGCATTGAACAGATTCTCCACCAGGCAGCAACTAATGGGCTCACTCTCCGCACGGCAGACTCCTCATGCAGTGGCAGCTCCAGCACCACTGTCTAATAAGGAAAGTTGGCTTCCCATTAAAATATGTTTTGCTGGGTTCCTCCAGCTAAAATTTGCAGACTTCAAAGGCAATGTTCTATCACCTTGCTGGGAAACTGGTTCTCAGAAACATCACTGGTAGATCTCAGGTTATTCTCCAACACCCTGCGAGGTGTTGCCTAAGACCAGCCAGTGAGATGTTGCAGACACTGTTTTTGGATACTCCTAGCACAGTTCCAGGACTGGTATGAGGGTCGCCCAGCCAAGCTGTAAATTCATTGCCAATAATATCATCCATAATCTTGTTCTTCAAGGGTCCGTAGAAAGGAGGGGTGGAGCGCTGTGTCTCTTACTGTTAGACCTGTCCTCCTTAGGGGGGTCTTCCCCCAAACATGTTGCCAACTTACCTCCACTTTTTGCTGTAACATTTTGCTGGCCTTAGGACTCTGAACACTTTACCACTACTTACCAGTGCTAAAGTACATGCGCTTCTCCCCTAAACATGGTGACATTGGTGTATACCCGATTGGCATATTTAGTTTACTTATTCGTCTTGTGTAAAGTGGTATACCATATACTCAGGGCCTGTAATGTAAATGCTGCTAGAAGCCCTGAAGCACTGAATGTGGCACCCACATAAGTAGCCTTTTAAACCTGTCTCAGGCCTACCATTGGAAGGCCTGTGTGTGCAGCATACTGCCACTTCGACTTGGCATTTAAAACCACCTACCAAGCCTTAAACTCCCCTTTTACTACACTTAAGTCACCCCTACGTTAGGCCCTAGGTAGCCCCAAGGGCAGGGTACTCTGTAAGTAACAGGTAGCACAAGTACTTTTAAGCTGTACATGTCCTGGCAGTGACAAACAACTAAATTCATTTTTCACTACTGTGAGGACTACTCTTCTCATAGGCTAGCAGTAGGAATTCCTTAAAAAATGTTTAAGCTAATGACAAATGTATTAAACTCGGTTTCACCACTACAGCTTAAAATATTGTCATCTAAACTCTCCAAACCTTGGTTCAATGATAATCTTAATACCGAAAGAAGGAATTTAACACTTGAGGAAAGGCTTTGGTGATCCTATCCCTCCCTTGAAGATCTTTACCATCTGAGATCCCTAAGAAGCATCTACAATAAATGCATCAGATGCTCGAAGGCCACTTTTTTCAGAAATTAACAGGAGCAAGCAAAAAAAGTCCAAAAACATTGTTCAAACTCATCGAGTCCCAAGCTAACAATCATCCTAATGCCTTGTCACTGGGTCAACTGCAAAGAATTTGCTGATTTCTTCACCGATAAGACTATTAAGATTGAAACTGAACTACGCTCTGCCCTTGATCACCTCTCGATCGGTCTACTGAACGCCCTCCTTCCCACATGGTTAGATATCACTTACCCTGCGTAGCCCTACCTCCCCAAAAACAACGCATCCTGTAGTTTTTTCCAAACCTTGGATGAATGCACTATATAAAATGCTGACGACTCTGAAACCTTCAAATCACTACAACGACACCCTTCCATTGAACCTTTTCTCGGAAGTTAGAACCTCCTTACTAACAATTTGGACTAAGATTGTCAATGCATCACTTCGGCAAGGTGCTATCCAAGATTGCCTAAAATAGGGTCAAGTTAACCCGATTCTAAAGATACCATCTGCTGTTTTAAAAAGGTTCTATTTTATTTTCTGTTTGTTTTGGTCATTTTGACCCTTTTAAAACTGCCCCTTACCTGCACCATAAATTGTGCCCCTTCACCGCCGTTTTGGCGGGTCTGGTCCTGGGATGGGTGCCTGGTTCGTTTTTGGCAGACATCTTGGAGTGGGGTGAGTGGAGTGAGTGAGGCATTTTCCATCTGATAGCGCTTGAGTGCGCATGTGCCGCCTGGGAACACCTATTTAAAGCTCCTCCCCTAGCGCAGCGGGATCGCGCAGCGGGCGTGTCCTCGCGTGGCCGGAGTCGTGCCAGAGTCCTGCCCGTCTGCGCCCGTCCGCGCTCGGTTGCGCTGGCTTTGCGGCGATATTTACATCAGGTGCATCTCTAACTATGCCTATGTATACCAGGGAAAGTCTCCTGGCGATTAACACCTGTTTGCCTCCCTGCGCCGAGGTTCGCGTTGACCCTTTGTGTGGCCCTTATCGCTGTGTTTGTGGCGGCTGGCTACTCGACGCTCCTTCTTGCTTGGGGTCTTGTATAGTGCAGCCTGCCATAAGCAGTAAGGTCTCTTCGCGACATCTCACCATCTGGAATTTGAACGTAAGATCGGCGGTCAAGCACTATCAGGATATTGCTGATCTTGTGGACAATGACCCCCCTGACATCTTTTGTCTGACAGAGACATGGCTGCAAGACACCGATTCTACTGTATTGAATCTGGCGCTCCCCGCTGAGTATTCCATCTACACGCTCAACCGCTCCTCGAGGGGGGGCGGCGTCGCTCTTGCAGTTAAATCGTGTTATCCTTGCGCCTGGAGTGTGCAGAACATCACGGGCTGCGAAAGCGCCCTGTTCAAGGTTGCGGTTACTTCGCATTTTACCTTGTCAGGATTGCTGATTTACCGTCCACCTGGTAGCTCAGTGGCATTTCGGGAGGCTCTTCCTGAGGCAGTTAGTTCACTAGCAGTAGGGTCTGCCAATTTTTCTATCATTGGTGACCTGAATCTCCATTTTGGCACTCTGTGTCTTTCTTCTGTGGGAGGGATGGTGGCGGACCTTGAGGCCCTTCAACTGTTCCAGCTGGTCTTGGACCCCACTCATAGTGGTGGCCACATTCTGGACCCCTTTTTCTCTAACTTAGAAGGGGCTACAGTGGCCCCCCCTCCCCCTGACCTGGTCAGACCACTCACTCGTGACCATTTACTATCCTCTTGAAGAAGCCCCACTTAAGGTGCCACTGCGAGCCATGCCCAGTCGGCGCTGGAGTAAATTAAAGACGGAAGATCTCCATCGCCTTCTCACTGACGATCCACTGGGTGCAGTGGAGAACGTGGAGTCTGGTTATGACCATTTCTGCGGATGGGTAACCAGGGCCCTCGACTCCCTTATCCCGATGGTTTCCAGTAAGTGTGGCTCCCGCGCCCCTAGCCCCTGGTATGATGGCAATCTGAGGGCTCTGAAAAGTGTCTGCAGACGTGCAGAGAGAGACTGGAGGAAGAGGTATGACAGCAGCAAAAAAACCCTGTACATGGCTGCGGTTAAGTCTTATCACCGCGCGGTTTGTAGAACCCGGGCTGAATACTACGCTCTGGAGTTTCGCAGTAGTGGGAACCCTGTTAAAACCATCTTTAAGGCCCTTAAAGACCTTGTGGCAAGGAAGCCTGCCGGTAACTCCATCAGCTCCAATACTCATTGTGAAGCGCTGGCGGCTTTCTTCCTGGAGAAGGTCCAGACCATATATAGGGCCTTCCCCCCCTCCACTGCACAAACCAGTATGGGGCCACCCATCCTGCCGGATCAGGTGGTGCTAGACTCTCTCCCCTCTCTCTCTCTGGAGGCTTACACGGCCTTGGCTCTCCGAGTCAAGTCTGGGTCGCCGGACGACCCGCTCAAGCCATCAATGTTCAGAGACCAGATTTTTGCTCGCCCGGTTTGCGACTTAATCAACACGTCGCTATCATCAGGCCAGGTGCCTTTGAAATGGAAGCATGCGGTAGTAATGCCCATTTTGAAAAAACCATCTCTCGACCCTACAAAATTGGAGAACTACCGCCCGATTTCGCTTCTCCCGTGGCCAGCCAAACTCACGGAGGCGCATGTTAACACCGCCCTCACTGGTCATCTGTCGCGTGCCAACATTCTGGACGACACCCGGAATGGTTTTCGGGCTGGCCACAGTACGGAGACCGCACTGTTATCTATGGTCGAGCACCTGCGGGCAGTTCTGGATGCAGGTCAAACGGCGGCGCTTGTTTTGTTAGACCTAAGCGCCGCCTTTGACACGGTCTCCCATGATATTCTCCTGCAACGTCTTGAGGAGATAGGGGTGATCGGCACTGCACACCAGTGGTTTCGTTCGTTTCTCAGGGATCGTTCCTTCTGTGTGGCGTCCCCGCCCTACCAGTCCAAATGTCATCCTCTGTCTCTTGGGGTCCCACAGGGTTCCTCGCTGAGCCCCACGTTGTTTAACATCTACGTGAGGCCGCTGGCTGAGGTTGTGAAGCTCTGTGGTATGACCATGGTGTCATACGCAGATGACACCCAGCTAGCGGTCACGATCAGCGGGGACTCTGGGGTGGATGCCCCAAGATTCAGAGAAGGACTCAGGGCGGTGGCTGGTTGGATGACGTCCAACTGTCTCCAACTAAACGCCAAAAAAACGGAGGTGATGATCTTTGGGAAGCGGACGGACCTATGGGGAGATACTTAGTGGCCCTCTGAGCTGGGGCCGACCCCCACTCCGGTTGCGGAGATCAAAAATCTTGGTGTTTGGCTGGACCCTTCCCTCAACTTTGTCGGCCACACCAAAAGGACGGCGGCGTGTTGCTTCGGCATCTTGCGCAATCTGCGCCCTGCCCTTAAATACTTTGATGCCGCAACTCGTCAATTGGTGGTGCAAGCAACGGTTTTGGCTCGGCTGGACTATGCCAGCTCCCTTTTCATAGGATTAAACCAGGCCGAGTTAACCCGACTTCAAAGAGTGCAGAACGCTGAGGCCAGAGCAATCGTAGGTCTTCCTAGGTTTTGCTCGGCCGGTCCATCTTTGCGAGCCCTGCATTGGTTACCCGTTAGGCAGCGGATCCACTTTAAAGTTTTGTGCCTTTCCTTCAAGATTCTGAAGGGCCTATCGCCTCCCTTACTGCGCCAACTTTTGTGCCCTTATATCCCGGGCCGCACTTTGCGCTCGCTGGACCAAGAATTAGCGGTAGCCCCTCGGTTCAAACTCAGTCGGGTGGGGGGTCGCTCCTTTAAGGTGCGGGCAGCCGCACTCTGGAACGCTCTCCCTTTGAAACTTCGGACCCTTGGTGACCTGCTTTCCTTCCACAAGGCCGCTAAAACCCATTTATTTTCTGAGCTCTGTTAAATCCTTCACTCCCCCATTTTAGTAATATTTTCTGTTCCCCTGTTGTGTTGTGTTCGCCACCTTGTCGGTGCGCCGGGACGCTCCTTCGCTGGAGCAGCCGTGCGCAATACAAATAGCACTAACATAACATAACATAACATAACATAACATAACATAACATCCCACAGACCCTCATAACTTTCGCCCAATCTCTAACATCCCCACTTTGGCAAAGCTCCTGGAGAAATTTGTGCTCACCCAACTCTGTAACCACATTGATCATTTCCAACTCCTGGACCAATGCCAATCTGATTTCCGCCTGGCCCTTAGTACAGAATCTGATTTAACTTACATTGTCGATGATGCGTTAAGAATGTTGGACCATAATGAGTTGTGCCTACTGATCCTTCTTGACCTTTCATCAGCATTCAATACTGTCAAACACAATAACCTAATTGACCTCCAGGGACACAGGATGGGGCTGTACTAAGCTGTCTCTTCTCATTCCTTCATAACAGATTCCAAAGCTTCAAGGCACCTGCACCAGTTACTCTGGGGGTCCCACAGGGTTCGGCGCTTTCACCCACACTCTTCAAACTGTTCATGGAGCCTCTGACAGAAATTCTGAAATCATCGAGCATTCACTATCACATGTATGCGGATGATACCCAAATATACCAGAAGATCTTCTCCTCTGAGGACATTCAGTCCTTCAACTCAGTCCTTCTGGAAACACAAAGCTGGCTGACACGTAACCACTTGAAGCTAAATGCTCTCAAAACGGAATTCCTCCTAATCGCACCCCACAAGTAATCTCCCGTCATGGAAAAATGGTTGAATCAGATTACTGCTTTTAACTGTAGACCTCACCTTGTTGATTCCGCAACTTCTCTGGGTATTATGTTAGACAAAAGTCTGAAAATGAAGAAGCACATCAATTCCCTCACCAAAGGACTGAACCTCCAATTTAGCTTTCTAAGGTTCAAGAGCCTCCAGAAGTGCCAGAACCCAATTGCGCAACCCACAGAAATTCAAGAAAAGAAAAACCTACAATGGAACCTTCACAGGTATGGCTCAGACAATTTAGAACTCCCTTCCCCCAGAAGTCAGGGTGAACCGTTCCACTGTCCTCTCTAAAAAAGAAGTCAAAGGGCTACTGATGTAGAGAATTCTGCCTCAGACTGGCTCCTCCATTCGATATTGAGGCCACAGTCGTTGATTTGTGGCCCTACTGCCAGAGTCACGAGTATGCCGGACTTTATATGACTGTGAATTTTTCGTTTTGTTGGTTCTGGTTTTTTGCTTGTACCCTTCTTGATATAAATATACTGTAAAGCGCTCTGATACCCTCTGTGGTCATGTTCACGCTATATAAAACTTTCAAAATAAATAAATAAAATAAGCTGTAATGCTTGATTAGAGAAGAGTAGCTGCTTCATGTTTCCAATCTTTGGAATGGTAATGATAAATCCTCTTTACTGGTGAAGTTGGATTTAACATTACTGCTTTAGAAATGCCATTTGTAAAAAGTAGACATTTCCATCCTCTTATTGCTCTGTGTGCAATGCAGCTTGTCTCCAACACACATCTGGGATGGTGAAAGCCACACTTTGTACATTCCCTCTAGACAGCCACAACCACAGGAAGGGTGGGTATGACAATCAACTCATCTGCATTCATCTACATTCTGATGGCTCTTCCTTGGCAGGATGAGGGAATGGAAGCTGACACTATCAACTGAATAGGCAGTGTCCTGTGTCTCACACAACGGCCCCCCACAGATGGCTGGCAGACAGTACTGGGGTGAAAGGGGACCTGTTCACTTCAAGGACCTACTTTAAAGTCAGCTTCACTTCAAAGGCACATTTGGCTATAAGTACTTGGGCTCGGACCCTACCAAGACAGTACACTACTGGACCTGTGAAGAACTCTGCCAGAAGTAAAGAATGTTGTGCTACAAGGATTGCCACTCTGCTTGTCTAACTGCTCTGAAGGATCTGCTTCTCTGCTTCGCTGATCAGCCCAGCTGCCTGCTGATCTCTGCCTTGCTGAGTACAAGGACTGGACCCATCTTACTTGAACATAGAGTTATTCCATGGGTGTTCTGGCTTTCCTCTTGTTCTGAAGTATCTGGGCGTCAAACACTTCCAGCAACTCTGCTGCTGCAGGACTCTGGCATTTGTGAATCCTCCCTTGCCTGAGGTGCTAATCCAGTTGTGGGCCATAGAAGTTGGTTCTGCAGCTTTTTTGCTTTAAAATCACAGTGCCAACTTTGACCTGATCGGAATTGGTGCAGTGCCATTTAGGATGCCGATGCAGTGCCGATCCGAGGACATCCCTGTGTGGCTCAACAATGATGTGGAACCCGACTGTGAGGTACGATGATGAAGCAGTACTTGCATCATAAGAGGTTTGATGCTCACGCTGGACCTGACTGTGAGGTGCAACGATGACGCTTTGGCCCAACTGTGTGAATTGAAACAGATGCATCAAGTCTTTGATGATGATGCTTGGTCCATCCACTGTACTTTTTCAGCGGGCCCTGCCTGGGGTCCTGTAGCTGGCAAACCCACCATCATGGTCGGCCTGATCTTTGGATTTACCCTGGGCTGGTGCGACCTCAATTAACCCCTAAGTGCTATTTCACTCTAAGCACTACTTTTTCATTTATTCTTTAACAATTCATAACTTCAGTTCTACGTATTGTTTTTTTGTCATTTTGGTCTTGCTTTATGGATGGAAATATTCTCTAATATTCTAAACATATGTGGAGTATTTTTGTGGCGTTTTCATTGAGTTACTGTATGTGTGTGTTGCACAAATACTTTACACATTGCCTGTTTAGATAAACCTGCCTGCTGTGTGCTAAGCTACCAGAGAGAGAGCACCGGTTATAGTTTAGTGTGTATTTAGCTCACCCTAGCAGGGATTGTGGTCCGTACTTGGACAGGGTGCAAACCTCTGCCAACTATAGACCTAATTTCGAACACTTACTATATAGGATCACTTAGGAGTAAAGCCTTATCTTTTTACACTTGTCCGTCTTTTGAGAGTAGCAGGTCCAGGGAGCAAACTGGCAAGTTACTGTCAAAGAGTAACTTTGCATTTCTCTAGAGACCACTCTCTCTTCTCATTCCATACATCCAATTAGTCTGATGGAGGTGGCACCTGAAGGTATCAAAAAGGCAACACCTGGCAAAGATTACCAATGAAAATCTAATGAGGCCTCAGTATCCAGTTATTCCTTGCCCTAAAGTTTGGCGACTTCCACAAGCTTCAACAATGTCACAAATCAACATGGGAAGGCTACCTGCAATTATCATTTTGTAGACTATGCAATACGTGGAAAACTAAAATGGAGTGCAGTGTGCCCACAGTCACCCATGACACACAAGCATATTACTAGTTCTTCAGGCAGCACAAAAACAGTGCCACATATGCAGCCAATGTCATACACAATGAATACATTGAGGACACTCTAGAGAGGTAGGGCAAGGCAAGACCAGCAGGCCATTTGCCCATCACAAGAAGGACGTAAATAGGCCTACCCACCATTGTTAATCCAAAGGAATCTGAGGAGGTCACTATAGCCACACTCACGCTCACCTGGTGCATCTCTTACTCCACTGCCTTGATGCAGATCTACAACCCATGACTACTGCAGTCCTTATCTTATCAGCATGATTGCTGGGTGCGCTGAGAACAAAATTAAAAGGTCAAAACACCATTCTCGTGTTGGGATAATTCAGGGCATGGGCGCAGGCAGGGAATCTTCCCATTCCAACCGATATACACAAACGTGTAAAACAAAACTGCCCAAAATACCAAGTACTATGTAAAACACTTACAGATAAAATAAATCAATTGATTTATAGAAATGTCCCTGTGGCCTGCCTCTTGCAAAAGGTTGTGTCACTGATGCAGAACAGGGTCAATGCCAGCCACTGTGAAATAAAAGGCCCGTGTTACTCATTTGGTAAAATCAGCCTTCATGTAATTCGCCTAGTAAATGAAAAATGCACATCAGTCTCCCCAACACAGAAGTATCCACAACTGCCACTGAGGCACATATTAGTGCCTTGACACCCAAGGGTATACGTGCCCTTTATAAATAGTATCCTATCCCACTCTATAATTAAGGCTTTGTGAAGTTGCATATTTTATTCCACAGATTCCATCAAGTTTATTTTCTGTATTCCACATGCTTCACACACTTTAATAGTTGACTGTGTGCATGCACACTGTGTGAAAGATCTAACGTTTTTAGACTGTTCGTAGACAAAATGTCTGAAAATGTAAGCTCTGCAGAGTAAACCTCAACAAAAATCCACAATTCCTTTACAAGTACAGGTTTTGCCAGAACATTCTTCTGCACCTTTTTTGCAACAATTTTCATCAGAAGGGGAACTTTTGCAAACCTTGGTAAAAGACGAAGAGTGTAAAATGTCAAAACCTGGGGAAATTTAGATTCCATTTAACTCTATTCATAAAAGGCGGGGATCATGGGAGCTACTCATCCACCTATCATTCCAAAAAACTGAGAGATAGAAGAGTCTGAGACAACCAGCAAGTTACAAAAGGATCTTGTTTGGCAACTGAGCCATGCATGATCTGTGTCTGCTCTGAGATGACAGGTCAGTACGAGTGAGCCGATAAACTCAGAGCAAAACAGATGACGTGATTGTAATAATTTCCAATTTGTTTCAAATAAATGTGTACTAAGGAACACATTACAAGGTTCTCAGTATTACAGATGAGGCCAGTAACGCCGTACCAGCCCCCTAGCGTTTATGTGTGGTAATTCAGTACATAGTGTCTCATCTGTATTCATCATCTGCTAAAAGCCATTGAGGTTTCTGGTTGAATGACTGAGGACCAACGAGGAATTATTAGTGAAATAGGAACTAAGAATACCAATCCCCTTGGTAATTCCTCATTTCAAGAGAAACCTCTGGGTCTTAGTTCTAATTCCATGTAACTCTGTCAACTGCCGATACCAACACTCCCTTTATCAGTTAATTGTGAATTACTCTAGGTGCTTAGTGTATTAGTGGAACTCATATCAATTTAGGGGTAATACAAGATGTATAATTTAGGAACTTGGCAAAATGTGATAGAAAGTTATTGACTAAAGTATTGGGTAATATAATATGTTTGCCTGTGTTCTGTTTTTTTGTGAGAGAGTTTGTGTTCTTTAGTCGATCTCAAACCATTTTCCACTTATTTATGTACATATATATTACAATTCATAATTTGGAATGTCGTAGGTCCATGGCACTGATGCATCAAATGTATCTCCAGAGGGATGGTCTTTCTAGAAGCATGAGAGGTGAAAGGAGAAAATCCCTTGTAATCAATGTGGACACACATTAATCCACTCAACTACTTGATTCGTGTTTAGTAGGGTTTAAATATACATTTAGAAAAAAATCAATGTAGTGCAATCTCAACATCTTCCTTTAAAAGTGCAGGAAAACCAAGATAAGCCCAAATCTCCTGAAGAGATTTACCCTATGTAATAGCAAACAGACAACCATCTTTATGACAATAATGCAGACGATCAGGAAAAAGAAATTAAGGTTAAATTACATCTGATGATTCTCTCTACGAGCATGAACGATCTATTTTTCCCTACACTAACTTAGCCAGGGCAACCATGAACTAGGAAGCATTGGGTAAGAGTATAATCAGAAAGGTGTGAGCTGTTGGAGTCTTCAGTAGAAGGCACTCCAAGCACAGGTCAAGTAGCATGAAGCCACAAAGCAGAAGCATAGGTCTGCTCTCAATGAAACCCTAAAATGATTCTCCTGTCCCTCTTTTCGTTCAGCATAAAATATCAATTGCAGTCACATTAGAAAATCTCATGTGATCCTTGCCAGTGAATTTTCATCGCTTTGGCACAACTGGATACTTTCACTAAAATTCCCACATCGATCAGCTGTAATTTCGCTCGTCCTTTGTCGTTCCTCTCTTCTTCCATCAGATCTCTCCTCCTTACTCTTTACTGTGCTTCTCTTTGCCAATTTAATTTTCTCATACCTTGCTATCTAGTCAAAATGAAACCCTTCTATTCTAATCTAATGAGGCTTTCTCTTCGTACCTGCAGTGGAAACAAAATGCATTCTACAAAGAAGTTCAAATGCGATTTATATGTTAAATCTCTTAAACATGAGCATGAACTGGACTGCTTCTTGAGGCCTACACTTCAGACAGGTTAGCAGTACACAGCGTTACAGAATATGTGTATTTTTCTACACATTCAATAAATGCAGCTTCTTAATACAGGTATAAGGAATTACAAAGATGTCAGTTTATAGGTAAGTGCATTAAATACATTCTTGTTTAAACATTAGTTTACACAACCAATTTAATAAACTTACAATTAAGACACATTTTTGTTAGCTTATCCTGTTACATTAGTATGTAAACATCATGTAAACCTTTAATAATCACAGTATAAACAGATGTATTTCATGTGGAATACCTTAAATATGCAACACTCCACTCCCTTTAGTAACGTTAACTACAACAGAATATATTTGAGTGCTGACTACGCATGCATTTTATGCATTCCAACAATATATCAGATGGGATAAGGATTACACTTTTTCAATGTATATATTAAAGTACATTTGTTGTTATAGTCTGTCAACAGATTTCTAAAACTATTTATAGGCGAGACCTACAAAACAAGTAACGCTCAAATTAAATGGTATTAATCAGTTGCACCATAATACTAATTACTTTCTTCAAGACAACTTAAAATAACAGTGCGTGTGATCACCCAGAAGGGTAACTTCGTGCTGAATAGCAATGTTTATTGCTTCTCAATTCAATGGTACTCATTTTATTGACATTGAAATAGGGAAAGGCATAGAAAAGAAAATTTAAACTCAAGTGGCAAGCCCTGTAAGATTAATTGCCACAGCTGTTCCATCTCGCAAATAATTAATTGCTGCATATTAGTTGAGCTAAACTGTTTTGTCCTGGGGAAATATAGTATGCAACTCCATACAAATCTCTTTAGGTCCTAAACATTGTTTCTACAGTCTACTGTCTTGAACATTCATTCTAGTATTGAACATAAATTCTGGGAGGACCAGCCTTTTCAGGAAAGTCAGGGTATATGTAGCCTCTTTTAGCTGGTCCTGCCGGTGACGGGCATCATCTCCTGGAGGCATTGGCTTCCTATATATCTTTGGAGTGGAGGCAATCATCGGTTAGTATGGATGCCGACATATTGCTTCCTTGCACCATGCAACAGTGATTCTTATGGCAACTGCTGTGAGATGCCTTTATTTCCCTACCCGCAACTGTACTGCCATTCTAATGAAGCCTATCCGATCTTGGTATGTATATGGTGGACATGCAGGAAATAAAAATTGGCTTCCAATTCATCCTTTTCTTTAGTTTTTAGTTTGATAGGCAGACGTTTCCATGGTAAAGACGATTGTCAGTAGGAATAAGTTCTTTATGAAATGTCAGTTTACACAAATATTGCAGTATAAACTTTTGTTTTGCAATGAAACTAGCGCAACTGCTCTTTTGTACATTGTAAGCTCAGATACCCTTTTGAATCTTGTTCATGCTAAACAAACTTGCAAAAATGAAATAAAACTGTGCACAAAGGCAATGCAGAACATACTTGCATATGAGTACCACCACTGGCTAGAAATATAAAAGAACACGGGTTGAATTGATTCATGCAACGTACATAGTGAATATAGGGCTGGTGAATGGTTATATCAGAACTAATGTTTTACCTATTTCCATGTTTCAGAGCCCTAAGACTAAGAGCGCAGAAGATATGACTAACCCTACCACATCCACTGGTGAAGAAAGACTTCTGGTTTCAGAGTTATTTCATTCCTTTGATTGCAGTCAAGATGAAGACCCAAGGGTAAACCTATACATTTACAAGCTGTAAATATGATTACTCTGCTTGAAAGTATGATCTACACCTTTCCTATAATTGCACAAAAAGCAAATCTATTGCGATGAAAGCTTTCTTTTATATGATATATATATAGATTGGTTTTCGTGTGGTTTGCACCAAATCAAGTTCCTATGGGAAAATAAATGGGGAACACGTAATCTTTCTTCTTACCCCCCACAAAACTCGTTTTCCGCATGTTATGTCTATGGGGATTTTTCATTGTTTGAACATGACTACAGCTCGAAACGCTGAATGGAATTACAGCAAATTTGGCAGAAAGCTGCATGTCGGTTATAATGCATTTTTTTGTGATTTGGTGTAAATCAATGCAGTAGTTCCAGAGAAATTAAAGTTGAAAAAATATAGACATCTGGGAGCCCAATAGCCAACTGAGACTCTACTGAAATTGGATTGGCTGCTAACACTCCAACCAAGAAGTGTTTTTAGTCATCGTGGGACTCAGGCAAATTGAGTCCTACAAAATATGTTAAAATAAAGAAAAGGGGGCAAGGTAGAAACACCCTCACCCCCTAGGCCTCCAGGGACAAAAAAAGCATTTATTTTTGTTGGGATCCATGCATCAGGCCAAAAATGTTAAATAAAATGAGGAGTGGTGTCCTGCGCTTCGATTTTGGTCAGCCCCCGGCTTGACCAAGTACCAGTGGCGGGTGTAAATATACAGGTGGTGGGCGCACAGGGCCTCCTCCATGAATGAAAATAGTAAAAGATGGGCCCTATTGACCTAAGGGACAGGGCTCCTTATTAGATTATCAAACATGCAAATATTCCCTTTGCCTACCGTTTTTTCCTCAATCACAACTATTCACATATCACGCTCACCGCACACAGTTGTCGCTTCTTGGTCACATATACATACATATGGCCCTACCAACAGGAGTATATATTGCTACGAGATCATCAATCATATATAAAATATATATTTAATAAAATCAGGCAAGATGTTGTAAACAGTAACAATACCAGTAACAATACCAGTCTATTAACAATAAATAAAAACAATTTACAATGACTAGTTTAGAAATGAATACAATAAAAATGTGTTTTCCACCTTAAAGAAAGGGGAAGAAGAGACGAGAGAGAGGACACACAAGACAGTATTCTTAGTCATAAATTCATCAGCTAATTTCTGTAATAATCAAGAT
Source organism: Lissotriton vulgaris (assembly GCF_964263255.1). NCBI lineage: Eukaryota > Metazoa > Chordata > Amphibia > Caudata > Salamandridae > Lissotriton > Lissotriton vulgaris. Next base: position 1,264,638,202 of record NC_141693.1, read on the forward strand.
AGCCACATGATTCATATCTCTCGTCTACTGTGCCTGTATATTCTTCAAATGTAGCTTTAAATATGCATCAAAGCTTCTCTGCGGTATTTAACCAATTCCAACCGTCTTCTTCGGGACAGTTTTTTTTACACTCCCTAGTCAATATGAAACATTCTATGGCACCCCAAGGGGTGTTGTCTTACTTCATAATGATTTGTGCGTGTTTTAATATTCTTTTTCTTCCAATTTAATCTGAGCGAAGTCTCAGTACTAGAATAAAAAGGTCTGCCAAGAGACCCAACTAGGGTGATTAATCCTTTTCACGTTTTCACGTCAATACTACTATGGCCATTCCAGCATATAAAATCAAACATTTGTTGTTCCAATACTCATTAGGCATAAACTTGTAACTCTGTAAAATAGAAAACAAGCGTTTCAAGAATCAATTGCCATATCTTTAGTTGACATATCCATTTCACTCAAGTTGATTACTGTATTGCTTTCATTTGTTACTTGGCCTTCTGCTTCGAATTGGATCTGAAAAATCTCCCTGTTCTTACTTCTTGTATATCTTCTACATCCTTCACCCCTCTCCTCTGTTTCCTCTGCCTCTTGGCCTTCTTCGCCCCCACATGGTTCAATTGTCCACCCTTTAGTCTAGTTGCAAAAAACGCAACTCATCAGTTACAGTGAGTCTTGTGGATGCTGTTCTCCTTGCCGTTGATTCTTCCCGTTCTGAACCAGGGTCCAAACTTTGTTCACTTTGATGTCTCATTCTGTGTTATTTTGCTGTTTAGCACTTTTTGTCTTCTCACTGTATCAAAGCGTTTCGTGAAGGTTTAGATTTGACCATTTTCGTAGTCCAGACGGTCCAGCAGAAATGTGGTAGCCTTTCCTATCTTTTATTCTTTTTTCATATTTTTCTAGTCGATTTTTGAGGTCACTCTTAAATTTGATTATTATGGTATGATCTGCTTCTCTATCAAGGATTGCTTTTATTTCCATGATCTTTTTGATAACTTCACTCCTGCGTATTTCAATACAATCCTGATCATGTTCATTAAGCTTTCTGTGCTGTTCTCTGCCCAATCTTTGAGAAGTTCTGGGTTGAGGTTCTCATAATTGGGGTGATCATTATTCTTAACCCCCTCAGCACACAACCCACTTGTATGTACTGTTTTAACAAAGCTACCTCCCACCAATGAGATATTTCTCTCTTTTTTAATGTTTCCAATTGTTGCAGGATTTTGCATACATCACTGTTTATTTGACTTCCTGCTATACTTGTGCATTCATTACATTCTCATCCTGAGGTGGTTTCCGTAAATAACTTCAGAGCCTCCTGCTCTCTCAATGCGCATTCATTGTCACTCATTCTTATGTTTCCTGCTTCTCCAGTGACTCCCCATGCTGCTCGGCCCCTGTATCCCTCTCCTTCTATCATGGAGAGTCAATAGCTTGCGGTAAAACTCCTGTTCCCCTACGCACGCCTCTTACCGGAGTGAAGTTGATCTTCGACGGCGAGAATCCTCCAATTCTTGTCTCGTGAACACTTTCTCTCCTTTTGCTGGCGGTACTCCACCAGGTTTCAGGGGGCACGCCTGCCTCGTACTTACTCCGTTATACTCCTCATAGCGGTTGCTGGTGTGCTTCCTTATCACTGATGGTGCCGATCATGAGACTCCCACCGTCTGCCATAAAACACGAAACATGAAACAAAAACATCTCACTGCATCGAAGAGATGGAATCAGCATTCCTATGGACTGTCACTTGGTGACACAAACATCAACGCATTTCGACTGCCAGGTGCAGCCCTTCACTTCGGTGAGCTCCAAACATTTTTTCTTTTAAATACAGTCTACATTTTCAAAATCATAGAAAGAGGACAGCTCTTTTCGTTCCCACACTTTGCTGGATAAACATGGGTGCCATCTTTGAACCTGTTCATAAATACATATTTTACGTTCTTTCGTTATACACAAAATGTAATTATAACTACAAAGAAACAGTATTCATTCATTGTTCCTAATTCCTAATACATTCATTATATATTTATATTTATATTTATATATATGTATATATGTCCCCTGGGAGGGATGAGACACGTTATGGCTGCCGTTTGTTTGTGAGAGTCCTGAATAAACAAACTGGTATTTAAAAAGAATCCTGTAGTCCGTGCTCTTTCTGTTAAGCTGTGGAGGTATATGTATATATATACATATATATGTGAACAAGGCTCTTGCGAGCCGAAACGTCATGAGGCTTTTTCTGCACCTTAATTAAAATTATAGCACTTTAAATGGTCCGTGTCCGTTAGCTTTTTTCCTAGCTGGAGTTGGTCCAGAGCGCGAGGAAGGTGACGGTGTGTTCGATATATATATATATATATATATATATATATCAAAAATCCACTCTGCACGCCATATCTCCGGCGCTCACCGCAAATGAGAGAAACGGACGCCTTGTTTCAATCAGCAGCCGCTGGTAAATTTCTTTATTTATATTTTAAGTGCATTGCTGTGCTGAATACCAAACGCGTTTCGGCGATCCCGGTCGCCTTGCTCGCTGGTCAATATATATATATATATCCTACTCCACTTTTGCCGGAAAGAGATAACGGGCTGTCGCTGGCGGTCCGAGTTACAGAAGCCGGCGCTTCACATAAATTACTTCACCAGGTTCCTGCAGCTCACAGGGACCACTCTGACACTCCAGATGCTTGCAAAATGATTTATTTCAGGCAAGAGAAAAATGACGCGTTTCGGTCATACACCTTGATCATGCGTGGAGTGTCCGAGTGGTCCCTGTGAGCTGCGGGAACCTGGTGAAGTAATGGATAAATACAAGTATTTACAGGAAGGACTTAGACAATTGGATGATGAAAGTTGTTACTGTAAAACTAATCATGATAAGATACTCAATTCCAATATGATATTCAGAGACAAATTGAATAAATGGAGGGAGAGGGGACTATTAGAATGGGAGGAATATCACTATATTGTGCCCATCCAAGAATACCCATTATGTACTTACTCCCTAAAGTACACAAAGATCTTAATAACCCGCCCGGACGTCCAATAGTATCCTCTATAGGGTCACTATTGGAACATACATCCAAATACATTGACCACTATTTGAGACCTTACGTGGTAGCTTTACCATCGTACATAAAGGACACCACGCATTTCCTTACTGTCTTCAATGAAATACATTGGGAGAGCCACTTCACTCTGATAACTCTAGATGTGAGTAGCCCATACACCAGTATTCAACATAATCAGGGTCTTGCTGTGAAACACTTTCTCAAAACCCAGTCTATCTCTTGTCTCAATCATTCACAGATGATTATTTTTCTATGATTGAATTTTGCCGGACTAACAACTTTTTTTACTTTGATGACATTGTGTATCGTCAGTCACAGGGCACAGCCATGGGGATCTGCTTCACCCCCAGCTACGCAAATTTATTCATGGGCTGGTGGGAGGAGCGGGTTGTCATGGAGATGGCGGAATTTACCAATGTGGCCCTGTGGCTGAGGTACATATATGATATTTTTTTCATTTGGTGTGGAGATGCAGCTTCAGCTAAAGCATTTATTGACAAATTGAACAAGAATTCCCTTAAGTTACAATTCACTGAACACATAAGTAGGGAGGTGATAGAATTCTTAGATGTAACATTGGAGGTGAAAGGGAACCAACTAACCAGCAAATTGTTCTGGAAAAGTACTGCTGGAAACAGCATTTTGAGAGCCACAAGCTGTCATCCTAGGAGTTTAGTGTATAGAATTCCATACGGTGAACTTCTACGCGCCAAGAGAAACTGTAGCACACAGGAAGCATTTAAAGTTGAGGAGACTATCATGTGTCAGAGATTTTTGGACAGAGGCTACAGTAAACAAATAATCGAAAAGGCTTTGTAGTACTATTTGATTTAAAGACTAGAGAAGAATTGTTATATCCAAAAAAGGAAACAGAAGTAACAGAAAACATCAGATTCATTACCACATTCTCAGGGCAGTCATGGGAGATTCGTAAAATATTTATGAAACACTGGCATGTCCTCAAAACGGATGACCATGTGAAGGGTTATCTGAGTGAAAATCCCCAGATTACCTTTAGAAAAGGAAGATCGCTGAGAGATGAGTTGAGTCACAACTATGTAACAACAAAAAGTAAGAGTGAAAGGAATAGTACATCAGGTTTCAGATGCTGTCGTAAGTGCAAAGCATGCAAGAATAGTAAAGACTGCACAACATTAACAGTACCTAACACATCAAGGGAATTCACCATCAGGAAAAGACTGACATGCAACACACCTTACAGTATTTATGTCCTGATTTGTCCATGCAACAAGTGGTATGTGTCAGGATCTGACGGATGTGCCTGCCTGAATTGAAAGAACTACATCCCCCAGAATGCTTAGGGGAGTAGGACGGGCCACAGAAAGCATAAAGAATCATGGGAGCCAACAACCGATGCACGTGATTTGTCATTCCGAGAGGCAGGTAGCGGACACCCTGTCCCTGCGGAGTTTGCAGAGTTTGACGGAGTTTCCTGCTCCCTGATTCCCTTTTCCCGTTGCTTGTTCCGTGGTTGTGGAGCAGGCTTTGCTACGTGGTTCGGCTGAACTACGATTCCTTTTCTCGGCAGGTACCGGCTGGGCTGCCATATTCGTTTGCGGTGTGTGGTAGCGAGAGACGCCGGATTTGCCCCCTCCGCACCATCACCGATCTTAGGGTCTCGGCAGCACCGGCTGGTGCTGTCTTCCTGGTGAAGGGGTCGGCGAGATGCGTGAGACGCAGGATTGCCCCCTCCGCGTTCTGGCCATAGTACTAGTTTCTGTGGGTGACGCGAGAGACGCCGGATTGCCCCCTCCGTGCTACCACGCAAAGACTCCTTGGCAGATACCTGCGGGTTCTGTCCTTCTGGTGTGGTGTGTGTAGCGTGAGACGCCGGATTGCCCCCTCCGCGCTCGCACCCGGAAGCTCTCCTTGTTTTGCGGCAATACCGGCTGGTACTGCAATCCTGATTATTTTGGTGAGCGCAAGAGACGCAGGATTGCACCCTCTGCGTTCTCACAAACTCAACGCCCTCATGTTTGGCACTCGGCTGAGTGCGCACTCCATGGCTTTTGGAGCTCTTCTTAGTTAGAGTCAAGAGACGCTGGGTTTTCCCCCTCTTCTATCTATTCATTGATTTAGTTGTTGCCTTCAAGACTAGCAGGGTAGCCTCTTGCTTTCCTTTGGATAATTTGTATCTTTGATCACCACGTTGGTGATTCCCCGGGTGGGAGGATTTTGTTTTTCTTCTTCTCTGAACTGAGGAGTCAGCAGTTCCCGTTCTCTCTGAGGTCGTTATTTCCCTACGCCCCTGAGTCCTTCGCAGGACCTGAGACGGGAAGGGGTCACCTCCTGAAAGATTATCAGCTACCGTTCTGTATCCATTCCAGGCATTAGATATCAATGTAGGAGAGGGAGTGTTTTTGATACATGTCCTTTTTGTTTCATTACAGGACCTGATTCCCAGGGGTTGTTTAACCCCGACTTTCCCTCGCCTGACTGCCTTCGCACTCGGTATGTGTATGGTACACCAGAGTGCAGGGACGTCTGGAGGTGGACCCCTTAAGAGCATCTCTCTGATCCCGAGGAGCTACAACCGTGACAGAATCACGTGCCCAAGTTTACCATACTCCTCTTGGTCGGAAGGATCCTCTAACATGGCCGACATGGATGCTGTGCTTCAGGCCCTGCTGTTGGTACAGCAGGAACTGGCGGCATCCAAGGCAGAGACAACAGCCCTACGGGAAAGATTAGATCGACAACAGGGAAACCCGTTCGATGCGGCAGGGGCACGGTCACCTCCTATCCCTTTGGCCAGTCCCGAAAGGTACTCGGGAGATCCACAGAAAATACAGGCCTTCCTAATGCAGGTAACTCTTCATTTCTCTTGCGGTCCGGCCTCGTTTCCCTTGAACCTGTCCCGGGTGGCCTTTGCGATTTCCTATTTATCAGGGGATGCAGCAAATTGGGCGGTTCCTTATGTAAAGAACGACGATCCACTCCTGTCGGATTGGTCAGCGTTCCGTAGGGAATTCGAGAGGGTGTTCGATTGTAGAGCCACCACCCTCAGCGCAGACCGAGAGCTTCTGGAGCTTCGCCAAGGGAGGAAAGACTTAGTCTCCTATATGACTACGTTTAATCGGTTGGTGGCCGAAACCGCATAGCCAGAGGAAAAACGGATGGCTTTGTATTACCAGGGCCTCTCAGACGACCTCAAAGATGTCATAGCCCAGATTGATCCCCAACCGACAACCTGTGTAGATTTGATCAACCTCACTCTGCACCTAGATCATAGGTTGGGAGAGAGAGGTGGTGACCGCAGGAGACATGACCGACCTTCTGGTGGAATGGGACCGGTGTCCCAATCCGTCACTAAAACCGGTGACAACACCCCGGAGCCCATGGATGTGGGAGCTATTCGATCACCGTTAATCAGGTCGGAAAGAGAAAGCCGCCGTGCCTTGGGTCTATGCATGTATTGTGGGAAGAAGGGACATTATGTTAAAGACTGTCCCCACAAACCCAAAAAGCCCAGACCGTTTTCTTCCGGAAAGAAGGTGACCCTTACCACCGTAGAAACCGCAAAGACAACAGACACCGACCTATCCAGAAAAGAGCCAGAAGTGAAGGAGTGGAGACTCACCACGTTGGCATCAGCTGTGAAGAAAGAGCCTGTCACTCACCTAGTCCTATCCACATTGTTGCAAGCTAATGACCGATGTCATGCCGTGTGGAGCATGATTGATTCCGGGGCTACCGGGAACTTCGTAGATGAGGGACTGGTACGCAGATTGGGATTGGGCCGAGTCCCCAATACAAAGCCGGAGCCGGTGTTGGCCGTAGATGGCACTCGTTTAACATCTGGTCCCATAACTGAACATACAGAAGAACGAAACTGTCAAACACGTTGAGAGCATTTTTCTGAACATCATTGAGGCACCCCAGTACGAAATAATTCTTGGAATACCATGGTTGGAACAACACAATCCATCCATTGATTGGCGAGCGAGAACCGTGAGTTTTGATTCAGAGGCCTGTTTATCCAAATGCATGACCTCATCGATCCCTCACACCATAGCTTTGGCACAGGTTATGCAGATAGCCACGGCAGCCGAAAAAGATACCATATTGCCTGCTGCTTACGAGAGATACAGAGAGGTGTTTAGTGCAGCCAAGGCGGAAGTACTCCCTCCCCATCGGGAGTACGATTGTAGGATTGACCTAGTAGACGGGGCCGTTGTCCCTTCTTGCAGAGTGCACGCCTTATCGGAACCTGAGACTAAACACTTGCAAGAGTACCTGGCCCATTTTAGCAAGATAGGTTTCATCAGACCTTCTAGGTCACCAGCGGCCTCTCCTTTGGTTTTCACGTCGAAGGCCAACGGTGAGCTGCGCACGTGCATAAACTATCGCCAGCTGAACAAACAAACTGTACGGAATCGCTATCCCCTTCCTCTCATCCCCGTTCTATTGGACCAGGTGAGGGAGGCCGTGATTTACACCCGGTTGGATCTCCGAGGCGCCTATCACCTGGTCCGAATCCGTAAGCGGGATGAGTGGAAGACAGCTTTTAAAACCCGATACGGGCTTTACGAGTATCTGGTAATGCCGTTCAGGTTGTGCAACGCCCCGGCGGCATTCCAATACTTCCTTAACGACGTAGTGAAAGAATACATCGATCAGTTCGTCGTGGTGTACATCGATGACATTCTGATTTACTCGACGTCCCAGGCACAACATGTCAGCCAAGTCATCATGATCCTTAAGAGACTGCTGGAGAACGGACTATATTGTAAACTCAGCAAGTGTGAGTTCAGTGTGGAGATGGTTGAGTTCCTCTGGGTTATTTTGACGCCAAAAGGTTTTCGAATGGCGGAACGAAAGATAGAAGCAGTACGAGCATGGCCGGTGCCCACCAATGTGCGAGAAGTACAGTGCTTCCTTGGTTTCGCTAAAGATTACAGGCGATTCATCTCACAGTTCTCTCTCTTGGCCTCCCCAATCACCAGATTGCTGAGGAAGGAAGCTCCCTTCAGATGGACTTCCGAAGCCATGGAAGCGTTCGACCATTTGAAGATGGCGTTCGTTACGGCTCCCATCCTAAAACACACACAGTTGGACCTACTGTTTCTAGTAGAGGCGGATGCTTCTGATGCAGCAGTGGGGGCGGTGTTGCCCCAAAGAGATAAGGAAACAGGACAACTACACCCTGTTGCCTTTTTGTCCAAAAAACTCAATACCGCTGTGACTAATTACACAATCTCCGAGAAAGAATTGCTAGCTATAAAAAGAGCATTCCAGGAATGGAGACACTATCTGTGGGGGACGCAGCACCCGATAACCGTGTACTCCGACCACCGGAACTTACAATTCATGAAGACCGCACGTCACCTCTCCCAACGACAAATGCGGTGGATGCAGTTCTTTGCAGTGTGGAAAAAGGTAGGACCGATGTCGAACAAGAACCTTTTTGTGTATTGCCCGGCGCTAACCGCCTCTCATACCACTCCAATCTATCAAACAAAGAGGCAGGCGCTGGAGACTGGAAGGCAGGAAACAGAAGTTTATTCCGACGGAGCAGAACACGTCAACTCAGACAACAGGGTATCTTCTCGAGGTGCTCTGACCGCATCTCTGAGGCCTGGCCTCTTATACACAAGTTTATTGCTTTATTGGATAAAACACATCTTTGTCAACACTTTGATGTACGGAAGACATCCTCGGAATCCCCGCTTCAAGCCCGTTCCCACACACATTTACAGTAGAAGTCCCCACCCCGGTCACAATAGGTGACGATTGTCACACAGCTGGGCATTCCGCCGATTCCCGGAATGCATGTGGTTGATCGGATCTCATGGGGTGGGGGCTTTGATCAGTTGTGGATCCTTTGATGGGAGAGCTTCCTACTGTATGGGGGCAATAAACAGCATCCGCAGGGCCAGGTGGCGGCCTGGGAACAAGCAGGACAATCGGGCACAGAGGAAAGGGGGTTTTATCAAAGGATACGGGATCATGAAAGGAATGGAGGGAGGTGTTGAGCTGGGAACAGGATGGGATTTCGAGGCAGGGTTGCGCTGGAGAGGGGTTTATGGCCCAAGCATGTGAGAGCGGGGGCTGTCAGCGCGCGGGGGATGCCTGCGAGGTTAGGAGAGTGAGAGAGACGTGCTGGCTATCGGCAGTGGGCAGAGAGGCCATGGCATTCAAAAATGGCTGCCACTTACGCGCACGAATGGGCATAAATAGGGACAAGATGGCGCCGATGATGTTGACGCTGCAAACTAGATTTTAACAGTCCTCCCTTTTCAGCATATCTAGCCAGCTTGTCTAATCAATGTCTATCTTCATCAAATTCCTAATTTCGACATCGTACAATGCTCACATGCGTTCTTTTTCAAAGTCCAGAGTCTTAGGGCAGATACAGTTTGCACATAGTGAACACAGAGTTGGCAGGCATTGGATCCCCAGGCAGAACCCACATATCACAACAACAGGTATCAGGATGATTGTAAGCAACCTCCACCCCCAGTTCTTCACAGTACTCCAAAACCAACCACCAAGCGACCATTCTTCTTGTTCCTGGTGAACTTCTGAGGAAAGTCTGTGAAGATGTTTGATGGCTTTGTACACTGAGGGTGAATTGTCCGGTATATATGTGCAGCAGCTGGACCCAATGATGCGGCATGCTCCTCCACGATCCGCTAGAACCACATCTAGAACAAGGCGGTTCTGGAGAGCCACCAGGCAGACCGCTTGAAGCTTGGATGTGTTGTTCGTGAGGATGCCAGCTGTAATGTTCATCGTTGTTTCAACTGCCTGGGTCAAATGTCGGATGGCACGGCTGTTTGCCATCGGGCCCCAGAGTGGAACAAGTCCCTTTATTGCATCGAGGAACTGTGCTCCGGTGGAGTTGGCTTGTTCAATGTCTTTGGCTCGTTTTTGTCTGTGATGATTCGCTGGTGCCACATAGGTCGGAGGAAGGATGAAGGCAATGTAACAGGTGCCCCCCAGCCTTTGGGGAGCCAGGTGTAAGCCTATGTACCACAAACAAAGTACATGTTCGGAGAGGAGACAAAAGAGGGTGGATCAATGGAGTCCAAAGTTCTGATGATGCGGCAAGCGCTGCGGCCTACCAGTTGTGTTCCAAGCCCTTCGATGCACATAAGGCCTTTGACGTTGATGACGGATAGGGCCACAGTCAGGGTGGCAGCTGTTCGTTTCCGGAGGTAGGAAAAGGTGGGTCTGGTCGGATTGTTGAACACCTGCATTTCAATCCGTTCTTTGACAGCGATGTCCAGGTGGATAGAGTCGTTGGAGGTCTGTGGGCAGAAGTGTGCAGCAGTTTTCTTCGTTTTGTTCTGCCAAACCTCATGAAAGAAAAGTGTCATAGTTCTGCTGGAGGTGGTATTATCCCTATAGCTCTCTTGCAAGAGGATCAGCCAAGCAAGGCATGAGCCGTGAATTGAGAAGGGCGAAGGGATGAAGGGTATAGAATGTCCAGTGGCGTGGGGTAGCAACCCACAGATCCAGCAGTTGGTGGCATTGGTAGCAAGATTGTGCTGGTGCAGCAGTTGCACGAAGCAATTATTCCAAAACTCCTTTTGCCTTTCTCGGAGTTGGGGTGAAAGAGAAATCAGATAATGTTTTTTCATTGTGGTAGGCTGTGCAGTGGTCAGGAATGTCTCATGAGCTGGTGCGCTCTCTTCCACAATCCAGAGGGTGGTCATGAGGAGGAGGCAAAAGAGAAGGGCGATAAAAAGTGCAATAGTCTTTGAACTGTGGATTTTGTCAGTCTTTGGATTTCTGTAGTGAATCTTCGGATGTCCGGTTGCTTCCATCATCTTCTTATCGGGCGCTTCCATCATCTTCTTATCGGGTGCTTCCATCATCTTCAAGGGAGCTCGGTAGCGGGCAGAACCACAAACTTCGTCTGGCTTTCTCTCCTGACAGCCTTTGTAGTGTTAGGCCACCGCTCTGAGAATTACGACTTAGTCAGTGGTCTGCTTAGCCGAAGCTCCCTCCTTTCGTCGCAGGTTATTCCCTTCTCTGGATGGAACAGTGGGGTCAGGATATTTTGTCAATTCGAGTGTCTCTGTATCAGGATGACAGTTCAAGGATGGTCGATCTCTGTTCAGGAGCTCCTCTTGGGTGGCCACGTCTTCAATCGTCGTCAGAGTCAAGGAGATCTTCTTGCAATGGTGTGCATGCACCCAATTGCGCTTCCCTTCCACTCGAAGAGCTGTTCGGTGGTGATTAAGACTTGCCAGGGGCCCGTCCACCGGGGTTCCAGACTCTTTGCGCGCTGGAAGTTCCAGATCAGCACGAAATCCCCAGGTTGGATGGTGTGCCCGGAACCCCTGCAAGCATCGGGAATGGCATGCAGCACCTGTTGGTGGATAACAGACAGTGCCTCAGTCAATTTATACAAGTAATCAGACATTAGGACGTCTGGGACGTCGTGAATAGAAGTGGGTTTTGGTGCAGACCAGACGCTCATGGGCCGGGCGAAAACGACCTTGTATGGTGTCAAGTGGTGTTTGGTGGGGGTGGAACGCATTGAGAGCAATGCCAGTGGGAGAGCGTCTGGCCATTTCAGTCCTGTGGTAGCCACTATTTTAGCTAGCTTTAGTTTCAAGGTGGCGTTATGTCGTTCAACCAGTCCAGCAGATTGGGGGTGGAAGACTGCGTGGAACTTTTGTTTTACACCCAACCCCTTCAAGATGAGTTGGATAACTTCGGCTACGAAGTGGGGGCCATTGTCGCTCCATAAAATTCGACAAAGGCCATAACGAGGGAAGAATTCCTTTAGTAGTACCTTTGCGGTGGCCATGGCAGTGTTGTCACGGGTTGGATAGGCTTCCACCCACTTGCTAAATGCGCACATCACAACTAGTACGTACTTCAGGCCTTGGCATCTGTCTAGCTGGATGTAGTCCATCTGCAGGACTTCAAACGGGTGATTGGGAACCCCAAACCCTCCCAGGGGTACTACAGTTCCTTTCCCAGGGTTGTGTTGCAAACATATCAAGCATTGTTGGACCAGACGTTTGGCGGAGTCTGCGATTTTGTCGTTGTGCCAAACTCTGGAGACAAGTTCGATCATAGGGGCTGATCCTATATGTGCAGGGGAGTGTGCCATAGTCAGTATGGGAATCAGGTATGAATCGGGTAGCAATCATTTGTTCGTGTCTTTTGTTCGCCAGCAGCCTTCATTGTCTTTCAGTCCCACCAGTACCCATTCAGTCAATTTGTGTTGTGAGCTGGCCATTTGGATGTCCCTAATAGTTTCCCTAGCGTCTGTCCATTTCTCTGCTTGTGATCTGGTCACGTACATGTGTGTCGTCGTCCTATTCTCAGCTGTGGTTCGGGCAGTGATGTCAGCCAGTGCATTCCCCTGCCCAATGATGTCCGTCACCTTTTTGTGTGCTTGGCATTTTATTACTGCAAGTTGTTTGGGAAGAAGGACTGCTTCAGTTAAGGCGGAGACTAGATCTCCGTGTAAGAATGGGGTGCCATGTGAGGTCAGGAATCCCCTCTCCTTCCAAAGGAGCCCAAAATGGCGAACCACCCCGAAGGCGTACTGGCTGTCGGTGTAAATGTTTGCTGTGGTTCCTGCTGCCAGGATACATGCTCGTGTGAGGGCAATCAGTTCTGCTGCTTGTGCAGATCGTTGTGTGATGCGGGCTGTCTCTACTACAGTTCGGGCTGTGGTAACTGCATAAGCAGCTGAGGTAGTGCCATCGGGGAGTTTGATGCAAGAACCGTCCACCCACAGCTCTCTGTCAGGGTCAGGAAAAGCCGTGTCTCTGAGGTCGACCCTACTCCTAGTCTGTTCGTCTGTGAGGGTCACACAGTCATGTACAGGGGATACATTGGGATCGTTCTCTGGTAGGGGTAACAAAGTCGCTGGGTTCAGTGTGGTGCATCTCTTCAGGGTGATGTGGGGTGCAAGCAGAGTCAACTCGTATCCAGTCAGTCGTGCGCTCATCAGATGTTGCGTCTTAGTCTGGTTCAGGAGGGTGTCAACCGCATGGGGTACTAACACCGTGAGGGAATTCGAGAGTACGATCCCCTCACTTTGTCGGATAGAGACAGCGGCGGCAGCTACAGCTCGAAGGCAGGAAGGCAAAGCTCTGGCTACGGGGTCAAGAGTGGCAGAGAAGTAAGCGCATGGTCGTTGCTTTTGGCCAATGGACTGGGTCAAGACAGACAAAGCACATCCCTCCCTTTCGTGAGTGTAGAGGGAGAAAGGCTTTGTGTAATCGGGGGTACCTAGGACAGGGGCCGAGCAGAGGGCATCTCGTAGTTCTATGAAGGAGGATTGGCATTCAGGGGTCCAAAGGAGTGGGAAGGGAACATCTTTAGCCAGCAGAAAAAGCAGTGGTTTTACAATGAGGCTGAAATTCGGTAACCACTGTCGGCAGAAGGAAGTGAGGCCTAGTAGGGAGCAGACTTGTTTCTGAGTCTTAGGGACAGGGGTCTCTAGAATGGTTTGGATTCGGTCAGGAGTAAGTTTCCTTCCGTCTTTGGACAAAAGGTGGCTTAGGTAAGTGACCTGGGGTTGGCAGAATTGCAGCTTCTTTTTGGAGACCTTGTGGCCATTTTCGGCAAGGAAGTGCAGGAGTTGGATGGTGGATGTGACTGCAAGTGGAGTGGTGTCGGCCGCCAAAAGGATATCATCGACGTACTGTATCAACACCACTCCATCCGGTAACTGGACTGCGTCCAGTTGTCTCTTGAGGGCCTGACTGTAGATACTGGGACTTTCAGTGTAGCCTTGGGGTGCTCGACAGAATCCATATGAGCGGGCTTTTAGGGTGAAGCCAAAGAGGTATCGGCTATCTGGGTGGATGGGGATAGAGAAGAAAGCTTTCTTGAGGTCAATGACAGTGAAGGTGGTGGCAGTGGAAGGAATCAAAGTCAGAATAGTGGTGATGTCAGAGACCACGGGGTACTGAGGTACAACTACTTTGTTGACCTCTCGTAGGTCAATGATGAAGTGGTATGCTTTCTCATCTCCCTCTCCTTGCTTCTTTATGATGGGTAGGATAAGGCTGTTGCAAACATTGCTAACTACTTCCTCTACCACTCCTGCGTCTATCAGGGACTGAATAATCTTTACCAATGCCTTCTCGCCCTTGGGCGATATCCGATATTGTAGGAGTTTCGGGAGTATTGCGTCCTGTCCAACAGTTATGTGCACTGGGTCAATCATCATGCGTCCTACGTCTGAGTCAGTCTTGGCCCACAGATACGGAGGCAGAGTGTCAAGTAGGGACGAGTCAGTGTCAGAGATGGAGAACATGCATCGGGAAGGACAATGTCTGAGCAGAACCGGGTTGTCGTACAGAAAGACTCCAACTCAGTCTTGTGAACATCTAATGGTGGCTCAGAAATGTTTCAACAAGTCAAGTCCCATAATGGCATCAGGGGTATTGGAAGAAAGCAAAAACATCGTGTCAGTGGTGTTATTTTCTAGGTCGAAGGAGATCGGTGTGGACAAAGGGTTAGTGGAGGGCGTTCCATCGAAACCTATCGATGTTACAAGTGAGCCAGACAAGGGTGCCCTTGGAATCAGTCATTTAGATAACTCACTACGTGTCGTGCCACTGTCTACCAGAAATGGAGACTTCGTACCCAGGACCTTAGCGGTGAGATAAGGACCTTGCTGGTCAACATAGAGCTCGACTGGATCCCTCCCTTGCCTTAGGCAGTCCTATGCGGAGTCGTGGGTGTCGTCACAGTCAGATTGTTGGTACTGGTTCTGTCGGGGACGGTCAAATGTGTTCGGTCTGCCTGATCTGTCGTTATTCGTATCGTTCGTGGACCCTCGTCCCTGTCCTCTATTTCTCGGTCCACCCGCTACGTCTTTAGGGTCCCTATTCTTGTTCATTTCCAACAGAAGCGGACACTGGGATTTCCAGTGGCCGAATCCCTTGCAGAATGCACACTGGTCTTCGCTAATATCTTTACGTCCAACATAGGGTGCGGGAGCAAGGTCTTTAGGGGGTGGATTCCTAGGGGCATTCGTCTGGTAATTCCCCTTGTACTGCTCTCGTCCTACAGTCACCCCTTGCAACTGTGCAATCATCACCCTTTCCTTCAAGTCCTTTTTCTTTTTCTCAGTCGCCCTATCGTTTTCGTTTTTCTGATGCTCATAATATTGGGCCATCTGGAGGATAGCCGCGGGTTTGGAGGCTGCCCAACTGCTCTCGCTGGCCTGCAGTTTCTGAGAGACCTCCTGCGACAGACCTTTGACATAATTCTGGACAAACAGATGGTGTCCGGTTGCAGTGGTCATGTCTTGGCTGCTGTAATCGGAGAACACCGTTTCAAACCGGGAGAAGTATTCTGATACGTCTTCCTGGGGTTTCTGGAGACAGGCCGTTACTATCGACCAGTCCACTTTCTTTTCTGGGATCAGGGTCTTCAGTTTCTGCACAATTTTGTCTGGGAGTTCTGAAATGGATTTCAAAGGCTTCTGTCCAGGCTCTCGCTGTCTATCTATGCCATCGAGTTGTGACCAGGTATGTCCAAACAGCTCAAGGTGGTCGACTTTCCGGATTTGCTTCCACACATCAGCTGGCAGACATAACCTGAAAAACAAATCGATGTCGGCTAGGGTCATAATCGTTGAACCTAAAGCTGAACCTAATTCGGTATAGAAGGCAGTGGGGTTTTTACGTTACGGATATCCTGCCGATCCCATGGTTGGTAGACCCAGTTACACACTACCCTACCTCTTGCATCTTGGTGGTTGACATCATCGTGTGTTCCCTGACCTCGTGGGGGAACCCAGTAGGGAGCAGCCTCTCTTATTGGCATCATGGCGCCAGCTTGCTCTATTCGTGGTTCGGTCGCTACAGAAGTCGTAGGTTTAGCTTCCAACCCTTGTTCAGTGAGGTGGCGGAAAACGGCAAGCGTTCGCGCAAGGAGGTCCGTCACATCACACTCGCCCTCATCCCCGATATCAACCTTTCTATACAGAGTCGTTAGGCTCTCGGGACCTTTGTCTCGATATCGGTCCTCATACGCATTTAGGGCATGATAACATAGTCGTACAACAAAATGCCGTCTGTGGCTCCCAGCATATGAGTTGAACATATCCTTGATGTGTTCCTCACTCTCCTTTCTTTCTACTAGTGTCTTTACTACCTTGTCAATCCCTGCTCGCTCATCTTTGCTTAACCTGTTCGTTCTTGTGGAATCTGTCTTTCGGGCCTCAGGGTCATCTAACATTGTTGCTTGTGCTGTGCCTAGTACAAGGGGTTCGGCCGGCGCGGAGGCCATGGGGACCGAAGCCCTGGTACTACTCTCGCCTGCGCTTGGGGGCAGCGGGTGCTGTGCTAAAGCTTGGGAAGGGGCATATGGAGGGGGCATGTAGATGATCGGAGGACCTAATAAAAGATCATCGTTGGCTCGCTGCTTCGAGGGTAATTCAGGATAGAGCGTAGAGGGTGTTCTAACAGGACACTGACTCGATGTTTCTGACTCTTGCTTCCGTTTGGCTTCCTCTCTCTCCTTTATTTCTTCTTCTAGTTTTCTTGCTGCTAGGTGGGCTGCCTTTCGTAGTTCTTTCTCTAATCTAATTTCGTTTCTCTTTTTACGTTGTTCCGTTTCTTTGCGCCACATGGCGAGACTATCAAGCATAGTGGGCGTTGTCTTGTTGTTACAAAGGGCTGTTTCTAGCACGCTTATCTTATCTTCATCGAAGGATCCTATCAGTGGCCACTGACTTTTCTGATCCTTTTTCGTATATTTATGCCATAGTTTGCTATAGGCTATGGCGATTAATCCATGCTTCATGAACATGTCCTTATTAGGGGTGCCTTCCAGTGGAGCTGGATGGTTCATCTCTAATAAGCGGTCCGGGCTGAACCAACTACCAATCAGTGGGGAGAAGATAGGCATGACGGGTTACAACGGGGACAAAAGTCTGCACTACCTATCTTATCACTGCTTGCAAAGACTAGACAGAATATTTCTATTCTTCGTTATTTGCAGGCAGAGAATACCTCAAAAGAACCAATATCGAACAGTCAATGTTCGGACAATCAAACAATCAAATGGGGAGAATAAATAGGCACGACGGGTTGCAAAGGGGACAAAAGTCTGCGTTACCTACTCTTCACTACCTGCAAAGAGAGAACCTGTTCTTCTCCGTTTGCAGACAGAGAATCTCCAGAGAACAATCCGCGAACAACAATGTTCGGGTCAAACAATCAATCAGTGGGGGAGAAAGATAGGCACGACGGGTTACAAAGGGGACAAAAGTCTGCGTTACCTACCCTTCACTACCTGCAAAGGAAGAGAGAATCTATTCTTCTCCGTTTGCAGACAGCGAATCTCCAAAAAGAACCAACAATTCAAAGAGTAATACTAGTATTTTCCAAACAATCAAACAATCATTTTCGCAATTTGTCGTGTTACACGACCTTACCCGGACCGCATGGACAGTTTCTCGTCTTCCGAATCCAGCGCCCGATTGTCCTCTATTCTCCGTGACTGTCGCGGCACTCCTGATGGTTCCCAGTCAGGACCGTAGATCACCCGAGAGAGGTCTGTTCGGAACCAGTGATGTTCGGATGATCGGCTGTCAGACGAGGGTCTATCGGACAGGAGCTCTCCCGATCGTTGCAGTCGTTCACTCTGTCGTCAGGACCTCTCCCACTGGATCCACGTGTCACTGATGGGCCCCACGTTTGGGACGCCAATTGTGGAAAAAGGTAGGGCCGATGTCGAACAAGAACCTTTTTCAGTATTGCCCGGCGCTAACCGCCTCTCATACCACTCCAATCTATCAAACAAAGAGGCAGGCGCTGGAGACTGGAAGGCAGGAAACTGAAGTTTATTCCTACGGAGCAGAACACGTCAACTCAGACAACAGGGTATCTTCTCGAGGTGCTCTGACCGCATCTCTGAGGCTTGGCCTCTTATACACAAGTTTATTGCTTTATTGCATAAAACACATCTTTGTCAACACTTTGATGTACGGAAGACATCCTCTGAATCCCCGCTTCAAGCCCGTTCCCACACACATTTACAGTAGAAGTCCCCACCCCGGTCACAATAGGTGACGATTGTCATGCAGCTGGGCATTCCGCCGATTCCCGGAATGCATGTGGTTGATCGGATCTCATGGGGTGGGGGCTTTGATCAGTTGTGGATCCTTTGATGGGAGAGCTTCCTACTGTATGGGGGCAATAAACAGCATCCGCAGGGCCAGGTGGCGGCCTGGGAACAAGCAGGACAATCGGGCACAGAGGAAAGGGGGTTTTATCAAAGGATATGGGATCATGAAAGGAATGGAGGGAGGTGTTGAGCTGGGAACAGGATGGGATTCCGAGGCAGGGTTGGTCTGGAGAGGGGTTTATGGCCCAAGCATGTGAGAGCGGGGCTGTCAGCGCACGGGGGATGCCTGCGAGGTTAGTAGAGTGAGAGAGACGCGCTGGCTATCGGCAGTGGGCAGAGAGGCCATGGCATTCAAAAATGGCTGCCACTTACGTGCACGAATGGGCATAAATAGGGACAAGATGGCGCCGATGATGTTGACGCTGCAAACTAGATTTTAACAGCAGAGTACAACTTTATTGTTACTTTTTGGTCGGGGTTGGAGAACAGGAAAGCAGATTCACTCTCCAGACAGGGGGGGGGGGAATCAGTCTCGCCACAAGAAGTACCACGAGCCATCATCACCCCCGAAAAGGTGGTGTGTTCGGTGAAGGTTGATCAGTTTATCGAACTAGTGCAGAGCGACCGGAGCCCTGCGCACTGGCAGGAATGGGCTGGCCAAAGCAAACTCCGAACACTAAAGCACGGTATTCCACTGCATGCGGGCAAACTGTTTTTACCCACTCATGCTTTACGCAGGAAGGCATTCAACTGGTGCCACAACGATGTACTGGCCGGACATCCAGGAAACACAAAAACTCTCCACCTGGTCAAGCGTAATTTTTGGTGGGAAAAAATTATCACAGACGTTGAGGGGTGGATCTAACAATGTGACACTTGTGCTAGGGCTAAGGGGGACCATACCATGAGTCGAGGGAAACTCATGCCACTACCCACTCCATCGAGTCCTTGGCATACCATCAGTCTGGACTTAATAGTTGGCCTTCTCATGTATCAAGGATACAACGCGATCATGGTAGTGGTTGATAGCTTAACCAAGATGGGAGACTTCATCCCCTGTAAAAACTTGCCAACAGCCAGTCAGACAGCCCACTTACTGTTGACCAATATTGTGCGGCTGCACGGCATACCCGAGTGATCATATCGGACAGAGGACAACGATTTGTAGCACGATTCTAGCACATGTGGTGCAAAGCCCTTCGGGTGGAAGATGCCCTTTCCACCAGCTTCCACCCACAGACTGATGGACAAACAGAGAGGCTCAATCAAACACTCAAGCAGTATCTGAGGTGCTATTCGGATGAAGCCAGTCAATCCTGGGTCTCTTTACTATGGCTTGCAGAACTCTCCTACAACAATGCCTGGCATAGCTCGATAGGGGAGACCCCCTTCAAGGCCAACACTGGTTTTCATGCTAACACTCTGCCATTAACCATACCCGGAGAGGTCCAGAACCATCCCACGGTGGCCTCACATGTAAAAGCCCTGTTGTCCACACACCGGCGGATACAGAAGGCCCTGGTTCGAGCAAAAACTACGTACAAAAGGTGGGCCGATAAACACCGCCAGGAGGGCCCGCAATACAAAATGGGTGATACGGTTTGGCTATCAACAAAGAACATTCGATTCCGATATTGCAGCATCTTTCATCCACGCTTCATAGGCCCGTACATCATCCTCCGCCAAATCAACCCTGTGGCGTATAAGCTCAAGTTGACGGCTTCCATGAGAATCCATCCTGTGTTCCACTGCAGTTTACTGAAGCCAGCTGGTCCTGCGCGGCGTAAAGTGACGCCTCCTATCCTGCGGGATGGACAGTCCGAATACGAGGTACGTCGGATAATGGACGCCAGGTACCGGCAAGGGAAGCTATGGTTTCTTGTCTCTTGGAAGGGGTATGGGTCGGAGGACGATACTTGGGAGCCAAGCGAGGAGGTCCATGCCCCGCGTTTGGTCAGTCTTTTCTACGCCCATAACCCGCATAAGCCAGGTGTTAGGAGGCACAGGGAAGGGGGGCGTACTGTCAGGATCTGACGGATGTGCCTGCCTGAATTGAAAGAACTACGTCCCCCAGAATGCTTAGGGGAGTAGGACGGGCCACAGAAAGCATAAAGAATCATGGGAGCCAACAACCGATGCACGTGATTCGTCATTCCGAGAGGCAGGTAGCGAACGCCCTGTCCCCGCGGAGTTTGCGGAGTTTGACGGAGTTTCCTGCTCCCTGGTTTCCTTTTCCCGTTGCTTGTTCCGTGGTTGTGGAGCAAGGCTTTGCTACGTGGTTCGGCTGAACTACGATTCCTTTTCTCGGCAGGTACCGGCTGGGCTGCCATATTCGTT
Organism: Lissotriton vulgaris; assembly: GCF_964263255.1. Classification (NCBI taxonomy): domain Eukaryota; kingdom Metazoa; phylum Chordata; class Amphibia; order Caudata; family Salamandridae; genus Lissotriton; species Lissotriton vulgaris. The sequence continues at coordinate 1,264,658,709 of NC_141693.1, forward strand.
TGCGGTGTGTGGTAGCGAGAGACGCCGGATTTGCCCCCTCCGCACCATCACCAATCTTAGGGTCTCGGCAGCACCGGCTGGTGCTGTGTTCCTGGTGAAGGGGTTGGCAAGACGCGTGAGACGCAGGATTGCCCCCTCCGCGTTCTTGCCATACTACTGGTTTCTGTGGGTGACGCGAGAGACGCCGGATTGCCCCCTCCGCGCTACCACGCAAAGACTCCTTGGCAGATACCATTGGGTTCTGTCCTTCTGGTGTGGTGTGTGTCGCGTGAGACGCCGGATTGCCCCCTCCGCGCTCGCACCCGGAAGCTCACCTTGTTTTGCGGCAATACCGGCTGGTACTGCCATCCTGATTATTTTGGTGAGACGCAAGAGACGCAGGATTGCACCCTCTGCGTTCTCACAAACTCAACGCCCTCATGTTTGGCACTCGGCTGAGTGCGCACTCCATGGCTTTTGGAGCTCTTCTTAGTTAGAGTCAAGAGACGCTGGATTTGCCCCCTCTTGGAACTCTTATCTATTCATTGATTTAGTTGTTGCCTTCAAGACTAGCAGGGTAGCCTCTTGCTTTCCTTTGGATAATTCGTATCTTTGATCACAACGTTGGTGATTCCCCGGGTGGGAGGATTTTGTTTTCCTTCTTCTCTGAACTGAGGAGTCAGCAGTTCCCGTTCTCTCTGAAGTCGTTATTTCCCTACGCCCCTGAGTCCTTCGCAGGAGCTGAGACGGGAAGGGGTCACCTCCTGAAAGAATATCAGGTACCGTTCTGTATCCATTCCAGGCATTAGATATCAATGTAGGAGAGGGAGTGTTTCTGATAAGTGTCCTTGTTGTTTCATTACAGGACCTGATTCCCAGGGGTTGTTTAACCCCGACTTTTCCCTCGCCTGACTGCCTTCGCACTCTGTATGTGTATGGTACACCAGAGTGCAGGGACGTCTGGAGGTGGACCCCTTTAGAGCATCTCTCCGATCCCGTGGAGCTACAACCGTGACAGTATGTTGGTAGCACGAAGCATGAGGCAAAGAAGAGGGTGTTAGAACATCTACGAGCCATTCGCAGCCACAATAGACAATATCCTATAGCACGACATTTTTACGAACAACACATGCAAGATGAAACACAAGTTCGAATGGTGGTAATCGACAGTGTTGATTTAGGTGTCAGAGGGGGTATTCGAGAACTATCCCTAAGGAAATTAGAATCAAAATACATCATCGACTTTGCATGTTTGATCCCGAATGGATTATATATGAGTGAAGAACTGACTGTACATTTATATGAATGAAATTCTTGTACTAACAGCTCGAAAATATGGTATGTCTGCAATCTGTTTGGTTTTAAATGTATATTTTATTATTTTAGATGTCACTGGAGTTTCTTGGACGGTTTGAAATGAAACAATATTGCGAGTTACTTTTGTGGCTATGATATGGATTATTTCCGAGATAAGCCCACTGGGGCAGGGATGGCACATTCCAATAATATCCACTGGCTTGAACTAGGCATATCCTGTATATATTGATCATGGAGCAAGGATTAGCCCACTGGGGCATGCAAAGTATATTCCATTTGGTTTGAACTGGTTATATTCTGGATATATGAGAATTCGAATAATTTTTTGAGGACTTGGATTGTATTACATCACAGATATTGCCCACTGGGGCTATTTGCGAAGTATATTGTTGGAGTCAGCACCTAGCATTGAACTCACACAGTGATTAACCAATGAATCACGCGAATTGTCATACCGTGACCGAGTCTACCAATTGGATGGTAGCTTACATTGAAAATATGTCATGTGCTCAATCCTTTGTTGTAAAACGAATGTAAATCTATTGTGGATATTAATCCATGCATAGCCACACTCACATTTGGCAGATTATACTGAAATGTATCAATTTAAGCTATTAAGATGAAATAATGAGTATGATACAAACGGGAATTTAAAAGTGCCCCGGAGAATTTAATTTTCATCACAATGTTATAATACTCTATAGCATATGTATATTTATGAAACTGTGATAATGAAATGATCACTTGCAAGTATAATCATGCATATGTCAAAATGTCTGCCATTTCTCACATTTGGTGTATTTAAAGATGGCCACTTGTAAGGTCAGACGAGCATGATCAAGCCGTAATGGTGAAATGCGTCGTTTTTTCACTTGCTAAATAAACTTTCTCTGCAAGAAGCTCCCGGTGTCCTGGTTTACTTCCTGGAATGGGAGGTATATTGGAAAGAATATATATATATCCTGCTCTTTCTTTGGAGGGGGAAACGTACCGAACGTATCTGCACTTGCCAGGAGCGCATTCCAGGACCCCCTGCCACGTTGTCGGGACCAGGCACTCTTTGGCACCCTGCTTTGCAGTTAACTTTTGGTCCGGTTACGGACAAAGCCTGGTTCCCGCCTTTGAACTGGGATGAAGGGAGCAGTTTGAGGCATCCCGCCTCTCCCGGGTGAAGTGCAAGTTGCATTCTCCCCTGCATATCGGACACCCAGTTGTGAGGCGTATGGCAGTACCGGGGGACACAAGGGGAGACCTGATGAGTGGACTATTGGCTCTGTGTACCATCAAGTCTGCTGATACCGGGGGCCGCAAACAGAACTCAACGATCCACTCCCGCAATTTTTTCACCTACCTACACTGCTGTATAACAGGCATTGTGGGTGTTGAGGTCCAAGGATTACGACGGACTACAACAGGTGTGTGCATTCACCAGCGGGGAAGGAGCGGTCCAGCCTGCAGTACTTCAAGGGCAGCGAGAAAGGACTACTGTGTTGATGCATGGAGACGGTGTTGGGCGCTGAAGAAGGCGAGGTCCGAAATGCATTCGCCGCCACTGTAGCAGTTGTTTGTTCATTAAAGCCTCTCTGAACTGTCCCCCTGGGCTCCTGCTCTTTCTTTGGAGGGAGAAACGTACCGAACGTATCTGCGCTTGCCAGGAGCGCATTCCAGGACCCCCTGCCACGTTGTCGGGACCAGGCACTCTTTGGCACCCTGCTTTGCAGTTAACTTTTGGTCCGGTTACAGACAAAGCCTGGTTCCCGCCTTTGAACTGGGATGAAGGGATCAGTTTGAGGCATCCCGCCTCTCCCGGGTGAAGTGCAAGTTGCATTCTCCCCTGCATATCGGACACCCAGTTGTGAGGCGTATGGCAGTACCGGGGGACACAAGGGTAGACCTGATGAGCGGACTATTGGCTCTGTGTACCATCAAGTCTGCTGATACCGGGGGCCGCAAAAAGAACTCAACAATCCACTCCCGCTATTTTTTCACCTACCTACACTGCTGTATAACAGGCATTATGGGTGTTGTGGTCCAAGGATTACGACGGACTACAACAGGTGTGTGCATTCACCAGCGGGGGAGGAGCGGTCCAGCCTGCAGTACTTCAAGGGCAGCGAGAAAGGACTACTGTGTTGATGCATGGAGACGGTGTTGGGCGCTGAAGAAGTCGAGGTCCGAAATGCATTCGCCGCCACCGTAGCAGTTGTTTGTTCATTAAAGCCTCTCTGAACTGTCCCGCTGGGCTCCTGCTCTTTCTTTGGAGGGAGAAACGTACCGAACGTATCTGCGCTTGCCAGGAGCGCATTCCAGGACCCCCTGCCACGTTGTCGGGACCAGGCACTCTTTGGCACCCTGCTTTGCAGTTAACTTTTGGTCCGGTTACGGACAAAGCCTGGTTCCCGCCTTTGAACTGGGATGAAGGGAGCAGTTTGAGGCATCCCGCCTCTCCCGGGTGAAGTGCAAGTTGCATTCTCCCCTGCATATCGGACACCCAGTTGTGAGGCGTATGGCAGTACCGGGGGACACAAGGGGAGACCTGATGAGCGGACTATTGGCTCTGTGTACCATCAAGTCTGCTGATACCGGGGGCCGCAAAAAGAACTCAACGATCCACTCCCGCTATTTTTTCACCTACCTACACTGCTGTATAACAGGCATTGTGGGTTTTGTGGTCCAAGGATTACGACGGACTACAACAGGTGTGTGCATTCACCAGCGGGGGAGGAGCGGTCCAGCCTGCAGTACTTCAAGGGCAGCGAGAAAGGACTACTGTGTTGATGCATGGAGACGGTGTTGGGCGCTGAAGAAGGCGAGGTCCGAAATGCATTAGCCGCCACCGTAGCAGTTGTTTGTTCATTAAAGCCTCTCTGAACTGTCCCCCTGGGCTCCTGCTCTTTCTTTGGAGGGAGAAACATACCGAACGTATCTGCGCTTGCCAGGAGCGCATTCCAGGACCCCCTGCCACGTTGTCGGGACCAGGCACTCTTTGGCACCCTGCTTTGCAGTTAACTTTTGGTCCGGTTACGGACAAAGCCTGGTTCCCGCCTTTGAACTGGGATGAAGGGAGCAGTTTGAGGCATCCCGCCTCTCCCGGGTGAAGTGCAAGTTGCATTCTCCCCTGCATATCGGACACCCAGTTGTGAGGCGTATGGCAGTACCGGGTAACACAAGGGGAGACCTGATGAGCGGACTATTGGCTCTGTGTACCATCAAGTCTGCTGATACCGGGGGCCGGAAAAGAACTCAACGATCCACTCCCGCTATTTTTTCACCTACCTACACTGCTGTATAACAGGCATTGTGGGTGTTGTGGTCCAAGGATTACGACGGACTACAACAGGTGTGTGCATTCACCAGCGGGGGAGGAGCGGTCCAGCCTGCAGTACTTCAAGGGCAGCGAGAAAAGTCTACTGTGTTGATGCATGGAGACGGTGTTGGGCGCTGAAGAAGGCGAGGTCCGAAATGCATTCGCCGCCACCGTAGCAGTTGTTTGTTCATTAAAGCCTCTCTGAACTGTCCCCCTGGGCTCCTGCTCTTTCTTTGGAGGGAGAAACGTACCGAATATATATATATATATATATATATATATATATATATATATATATTCAGTCTTGCCAAACTTGTACAATTTAAAGAAGGCGCTGACACCATGAACCTGAATCCAAACTCGATTTATTCGATCAGTATCTGCTTAGACGCGTTTCGGCGTTGCCGCCTTGTTCACTACATCTGCATCTACATTGAGTTTCTACATATATACAAAAAGAGCCATGGGCGTGTCTATCAATTAGCATACAGGTTAGATCCAGATGTTGCCATGGTTACATTGAGGCAAAACCTGTATTTTGAAAAAGTCTTTTCTCAGTTTTTACACATATGGCGAGCATTACATCAGAAATATTTTTCAAACATAATATAAATTCCTAGAATCACCAACATGTCTTTAAAATAATATTTGCAACCTTTTCGTCATGTATCATGTTAATAATCACAGCTAACATTAAGGTACCGTAAAAAGCATTTGCTGGAATTCTCGTGAGAAAAATAATAGTTTAGCACACTTTGCTACGGTTTCCCCGTGTTCTTGCCATGGATGTTCCTAATAAAAGGTCCTGTCCTAGTAGGCCATCTGGTTTGCCTGTATCACAGTCGTACAGACGTCCCAAACATGTCAGCGTGTTTGTTTGGACATACCAGATCGGTCCGAGTTAGCCGCGCCGAGCCGCAGACTAGAAGTGACGCTATGTAAGTACTTTGCGCGCTTAGCTGCTCATGTGTTTAAATGCCCATTGATGCCGCTCGTGATCATGCGGCCGAGTTCTATGTAGCGCTGCCCGAGTGGGCTTAACAAATCGTCTAGTGTTTCGTGGCAGTTACAAATATTAACGTTAGTCACTGGCTTTTACGTGAATCACTGTTGTTAGTTTAAAGTCAGTGACGTTTGATAATATGATCCATGCCACATCTAGAGTTGGGGTTGGGGTATTGCGCGTGTGCCTATTACGAAAAAACATCCCGAATGTATTTCTCTAAGTAGAGTGAGTGGACGGGGGGTACCTGAGGCAAAGTGTCTAAGTGTGTTTGTAAGGTATGAAAGGGGGTGATAAGTGCTGTGTACTCAGACATAATCCTATGTCTGAGATGTGCTCTAATTGTGCCCATGTGTGACCCGTGAATCGTGTAGTAGATGAACTGCAGATGTTTATCGAATGGTACTCGGGGGAAAGGAATGCCAAATAGATATATATATATCTATATATCTATTATATATATATATATATATATATATATATATATATATATATATATATATATATATATATATATATATATATATATATATATATATATATATATATATATATATATATATATGTGTGTGTATATGAACAAAAAATCTTCTCCAACAGCAAGAAGTGGAGGCCACAAAGGGGAATCCTTAGAGGGGTACTTTATTGCCACAAACACCAGGATTAGGGCGGATGCATTTCAGCGTAGATTTGCCTTCTTCAACACCAAAGGGTGATTGCAGGAGGCGGATACTCATGCTGGTTAAAATACCTTCTTTCCTCCTATCAGGTGTGAGCTGGCTACGCCCCCGGTCAGACAGCCTATGTGTAATTCGCTGCCTGAGGTACCCTGTAGGATGCCCAGTGCGTCAGTACTACAGGTACCAGAATGCTGTGCAACGGTCTGACACAGCCCCGGGAGTGATGGACGTTTAGCCAGCCACTAACACCTGAATACTGCGTGGGGAAGACCTCCTCATCTCCCCAAACTGCACCACCACATAGTCTCAGCAGTCCATTTAGCAGGGGTAGAACTGGGGCTCCAGTTCACCCGAGATGGGGCACAATATCTCCAACACTGCCGATTTTCTTGCAGGGTCCATGGGTGGGTACCCGGTCAATCCAGTCACCTGGGAAATGTCAAGATCTGCAAAAGCAGAAGCCAGCTTCGACCGGGACCACTTGAAGGTGCAGGGGTTTCCAAAAGCGCGTTACTGGCAATCGCGCTGTAATGTGAACATAAAATCTTCTCCAACAGCAAGAAGTGGAGGCCACACAGGGGAATCCTTAGAGGGGTCCTTTATTGCCACAAACACCAGGATTAGGGCGGATGCATTTCGGCGTACATTTGCCTTCTTCAGCGCCAAATGGTGATTGCAGGAGGCGGATACTCATGCTGGTTAAAATACCTTCTTTCCTCCTATCAGGTGTGAGCTGGCTACGCCCCCGGTCAGACAGCCTGTGTGTAATTCGCTGCCTGAGGTACCCTGTAGGACGCCCAGTGTGTCAGTACTACAGGTACCAGAATGCTGTGCAACGGTCTGACACAGCCCCGGGAGTGATGGACGTTTAGCCAGCCACTAACACCTGAATACTGCGTGGGGAAGACCTCCTCATCTCCCCAAACTGCACCACCACATAGTCTCAGCAGTCCATTTAGCAGGGGTAGAACTGGGGCTCCAGTTCACCCGAGATGGGGCACAATATCTCCAACACTGCCGATTTTCTTGCAGGGTCCATGGGTGGGTACCCGGTCAATCCAGTCACCTGGGAAATGTCAAGATCTGCAAAAGCAGAAGCCAGCTTCGACCGGGACCACTTGAAGGTGCAGGGGTTTCCAAAAGCGCGTTACTGGCAATCGCGCTGTAATGTGAACATAAAATCTTCTCCAACAGCAAGAAGTGGAGGCCACACAGGGGAATCCTTAGAGGGGTCCTTTATTGCCACAAACACCAGGATTAGGGTGGATGCATTTCGGCGTACATTTGCCTTCTTCAGCGCCAAATGGTGATTGCAGGAGGCGGATACTCATGCTGGTTAAAATACCTTCTTTCCTCCTATCAGGTGTGAGCTGGCTACGCCCCCGGTCAGACAGCCTGTGTGTAATTCGCTGCCTGAGGTACCCTGTAGGACGCCCAGTGTGTCAGTACTACAGGTACCAGAATGCTGTGCAACGGTCTGACACAGCCCCGGGAGTGATGGATGTTTAGCCAGTCACTAACATCTGTATACTGCATGGCGAAGACCTCCTCATCTCCCCAAACTGCACAACCACATAGTCTCAGCAGTCCATTAAGCAGGGGTAGAACTGGTGCTCCAGTTCACCCGAGATGGGGCACAATGTCTCCAACACTGCCGATTTTCTTGCAGGGTCCATGGGTGGGTATTCGGTCAATCCAGTCACCTGGGAAATGTCAAGATCTGCAAAAGCAGAAGTCAGCTTCGACCTGGACCACTTGAAGGTGCAGGGGTTTCCAAAAGCGCATTACTGGCAATCGCACTGTAATGTGAACAAAAAATCTTCTCCAGCAGCATGAAGTGGAGGCCACACAGGGGAATCCTTAGAGGGGTCCTTTATTGCCACAAACACCAGGATTTGGGCGGATGCATTTCGGCGTAGATTTGCCTTCTTCAGCGCCAAAGGGTGATTGCAGGAGGCGGATACTCATGCTGGTTAAAATACCTTCTTTCCTCCTATCAGGTGTGAGCTGGCTACGCCCCCTGTCAGACAGCCTGTGTGTAATTCGCTGCCTGAGGTACCCTGTAGGACGCCCAGTGCGTCAGTACTACACGTACCAGAATGCTGTGCAACGGTCTGACACAGCCCCGTGAGTGATGGACATTTAGCCAGCCACTAACACCTGAATACTGCGTGGCGAAGACCTCCTCATCTCCCCAAACTGCACAACCACATAATCTCAGCAGTCCATTAAGCAGGGGTAGAACTGGGGCTCCAGTTCACCCGAGATGGGGCACAATGTCTCCAACACTGCCGATTTTCTTGCAGGGTCCATGGGTGGGTACCCGGTCATTCCAGTCACCTGGGAAATGTCAAGATCTGCAAAAGCAGAAGCCAGCTTCGACCGGGACCACTTGAAGGTGCAGGGGTTTCCAAAAGTGCGTTACTGGCAATCGCGCTGTAATATGAACAAAAAATCTTCTCCAACAGCAAGAAGTGGAGGCCACACAGGGGAATCCTTAGAGGCGTCCTTTATTGCCACAAACACCAGGATTAGGGCGGATGCATTTCGGCATAGATTTGCCTGCTTCAGCGCCAAATGGTGATTGCAGGAGGCGGATACTCATGCTGGTTAAAATACCTTCTTTCCTCCTATCAGGTGTGAGCTGGCTACACCCCTGGTCAGACAGCCTGTGTGTAATTCACTGCCTGAGGTACCCTGTAGGACGCCCAGTGCGTCAGTACTACAGGTACCGGAATGCTGTGCAACGGTCTGACACAGCCCCGGGAGTGATGGACGTTTAGCCAGCCACTAACACCTGAATACTGTGTGGCGAAGACCTCCTCATCTCCTTAAACTGCACAACCACATAGTCTCAGCTGTCCATTAAGCAGGGGTAGAACTGGGGCTCCAGTTCACCCGAGATGGGGCACAATGTCTCCAACACTGCCGATTTTCTTGCAGGGTCCATGGGTGGGTACCCAGTCAATCCAGTCACCTGGGAAATGTCAAGATCTGCAAAAGCAGAAGCCAGCTTCGACCGGGACCACTTGAAGCTGCAGGGGTTTCCAAAAGCGCGTTACTGGCAATTGCGCTGTAATGTGAACAAAAAATATATATATTTTACAGGTAACTCCTTCACCATTTCCCATAACACAGGAAAGAAAAGAGCGCATACCACGATAGCTGGTAATCTTGTATTTAGTTTATTTCCACCCGAGGTACAACAACAGCCATGACGCGTTTCGTCTCTCCAGGGGGGACTTGATCACATGACGCGCTCATGGTAGCACAATTGGTTTAAATACTTTGTAACTTTTTTTCTTCACAAACCATGTGACTAAAATGTTAAAGTGACAGTGCATAAAGGTAACAAGTGCAATATTCCATATGAACATGAATACCTGAGCAGACATCTGCCTAATTGAGAAATTGTGTAAAAATAGATGCTTAGATCTATAAGTGTACAAAGACAATTCGATATGAGGGTATAGAACTTCATGCATAAAAATTTAAATATATAAATACATAAATATGTGCAAATTGGTCGAGAGATGATTGGTTTGAAACATTAACTGTGGATACTGATAACTGTTGTAATGGGTGGTTGTCATTGTAGACATTTCAAAAAAACTTCTTTCCATTTTAATTTATCAACTCAAATTACATGGTTACTGTACTCCTTTCCCAGTTCTATACATGCGCAAAATCTACCTTTGTTCTCGATTGGCTCATTAAACCATTCAACTTGCTGAATATTCTCAATATAATTTATTTATGTACAGTTCATAGTTCAGGAATTAATAATATTGACTGATAGTGCAAAAGTGTAAAACCGTGTATCAACTGTGCAACCCAATAAAAACTTATATAAAGCAGGTAGCAGCTGTCCTGGCGATCTTTGAATTTGTTGACTGTTGATAATTCTATAGGGAGAGAAATGAAGAACAAATTTGCCTTATAGATTTTAGGATTATATAACTCATAAATCAATGTTGTGAAGAATTATATTACCTTTCCTTCTAACTATCCAATATCACTGAAAATGGGATGAATCATAATCTTGAATGGGGGATTTGGCACAGGGCTGTGTGAGAAAAGATGAGAGCATGTGCAAACTGTGCGTTGGTATACATATAAATTAGCTAAAATCTACTTAACCAATATAACCATACAAAAATATATAAATATATATGAAAAATATTTATAGACTGCAACACAATAAATATCTAAAACCTAGCACCTATGCACGTATTGTCCCCGTTTTATCTAGCCCCAAATGTGGATTAATGGTCATTATATTCAACCAACTACTCAATAAACTTTTTTGTTCACATTATGATCAGTCAAAGCTGGACCATAGTTCCTCAGTTGCGTTAAGGCCTCCCGGGTATTTGGTATCTAGATTTAGAATATTTTGCATTTCTAATTTACGAAGGGCCTTTGTCCGGTCCCCTCCTCTTTTCGAGATCGGGACTGAATCCACCAGATAATATTTTAGTTCCTTCGGATCCACGTTGTGTTTTTCATTAAAGTTGCGTGCCACTGGATATCATTGTTTTTAAGAGCTCTAATGTGCTGTAACACTCTTTTGTGGCCTTGTAAAATAGTACTCCCAACATATTTCCAATTACAAGGACATTCGAGTATGTAAATTACATGATCCGTTTTACAATTCAAAGCCTTGTCAATGATCCATTCCTTTTCACTGAAAGGCCTTTTGTATTTGGTCATAGACACCCCGTGTTGGCAGGCCTTGCAAGTCTTGCATTTCATAAAGCCTTTTTGTTGGGCTAACCATGTGCCCTTGGTCGCTGGCCCAAATGGAACATTTTTTACCAAAGTGTCCTTCATAGACTTACCCTGGCGGTATGTTATTGCCGGTTGTTTAGACACTGTTTTACCGATGATCGGGTCCTGTTTAATGAGGTGCCAATTTTTATTAATTATCTTTCTAACTGCACTCTCATGTTGATTGAATCTTAAAATGAATCTGAATTTGTCTTTGGACTGTGCTTTGTTTGGGGAATTGTGTTTACTTTTTACTAATCCCTCCCTAGTTGATAAATTGCTTTTTGTTAGGGCCTCCTCTAAACACTTTTTACTATAGCCCCTTTCCTTGAATCTTTTTATACTCTGTTCTCGAGCTGTCACTAAATCCTGTTCATTGCTACGGGTGCGCTTCAACCGTAGAAGCTCCCCATAGGGGATACTATGGATTAGATGACCCAGGTGAGCGCTGGTAGCATGTAGAACGGAGTTGCCCATGTAGGTTTTCGATGCAGGCGTGTTTCAAGTTTGCCCTGATCAATGAAAATCTCCATGTCCAGAAAGTTAACCTGTTGAAGTGAAGATTTAAAACATTTACATTAATCTCATCAATAAATGATTTCACCTCATTTATATTGCCTTGCCAGACCACAAATAAATCGTCTATAAACCTCCACCAGGCCCTGACATGGTTGGTAATAGTATCTTTGTGTTTAACCATGAGAACCAGCTCCTCTCACCAGCCCATATGCAAACACGCATTGCTGGGGAATAAACTGGCTCCCATGGCAACACCTCTGGTCTGCTGGTAATAATTGTTCTGGAACATGAAAATGATATTAGACGGACAGCTCTCTATCATGGTCAACAACATGCTTGTGTGGTCATTGTGTTCAGGGCCTCTGCGTGACAAATAATATTTTATCGCTCTAAGACCATCTTTATGCCTAATGGACGTGTAAAGGGATGTCACATCCAAGGTAATCAGCAAACAGTCCTCACACCATTTAAAATCCAACATTTCTTCCAAAAAATCCCCTGTGTCACGAATATAAGACTTCAAAGAGTGTACAAAAGGTTGAAGAAAGAAGCCTATGTAGATTGAAGTTTGTTCGAAAATGCTATTCCGTGCAGATATTATTGGCCTACCTGGAGGGTTGGTCGCATCCTTGTGAATTTTGGGGATGAAATATAAAATTGGAGTCTTGGGATGATTGTTTTTCAAATATTTATTTTTCCTCCATGGACAGCAATCCAGTACTCCTCCAGGCCAATTGGTTCAAATTATAACCTCCATATGTTGCCGCTAGATTCTGCTAGCAACTACGGATGTAGCATTCTGAATCATTGAGTTGGTGCATAGCCTCGCGGACATAATCCTCTCGTTTCCATAGAATGACATTGCCGCCTTTGTCGGTGCTCCTCACAACTATATTATTGTCATTGCTAAGTTTAGTCATTAAAAGATGATATTGGAGCTTCTTAGTTTTTTTCTTTTTGTTTTTGTTGGTTTGCCAGGCAATTGCACTTTGGGTTTTTCTGTTTAATGCTTTCAAATCCTTGGTAACTTGGTCTTGAAAGCTGTCTATAGTAGTAGTAGTAAAATCTTTATTCAGTATCAATTTTACATGAAAAACCATAAAAGCATGTATACATTTCATTTACATACGTTTTAACATTACTAATGCGTATTCAATTCATTTCAGATTTATGTTACTATTACTTGATAGAAGATCAGTTAAGAGTTAATATTTTGGAGATTTAGCCTATGTTTAAAAATACATTTTAAGAAGGTGCTTACAACTTTGCAAACGTATTCAGAGCTTAAAAATTGCAGCCACAACATGGCGGGACGACACATTCTAAGGCCTAGAGTTCTCAACAGGGGGGTTAGCCAAAGCTTGCGGTGTGCAGAGTAATATTTGCGGAACATTATGGTGTGAATTGTTGACTGTTCGGATAGTTCATCACATGGGCAGGCCATTAGACTTTCTTCCTAGCTGTTTCTATTAGGAAAAGCTACAACCCTATGGAAGATGTTCAGCCTGAATCTCACTAATAGAAATCGTTCAAACTGCGAATCAACAGAAGTTAAATATGGTTCCATTTCCAAAGTAGTAGTGACCACCAGAGAGTGTTGTACAGATGTTTTTTTTATCTCCATAGCAATGCGTAACTCTTCAAAGTGGCTCAGCGCCTTTGCCTTTAGCTCTTTTTTTGGGATTTCAGCTATCGTTTCTGGGTTGTGATAGTACTCTGCCATTCCTAAGTCAGTGAGAAGATTTTTTACGTACTTTAACCAGTCTATTCTTTCAACATGGTCTAAAGTCATACAGTCCGCAACAATGTCTTTGGTAAGAGTGTTTTTTTGTTGACACCCATATTCGACGCCAGAGAAGTACGGGTTCAATTTTGGCCAGGTCCTCAATATGTGGCAATCCTAATTCTGCGTGACAGGCATAGGTGGAAACTTTTTTGGGGACTGCCAGTAAGAATCTCGTGAAGGTATTTTCCGCAACCTGTAGGGCTTTCGTGTTTTTATGAGCCCACAGGCCCGCCCCATGAAGTGCGATGGAATGGCACTTGGCTCTGTAGATCTGAAGTAATTCAACCGGGGTTTTTTTCCCAAATTTCTGGGAAAATTTCATGAGAGCAGCAATAGCGCGTAGAAGTTGATGTTTACGCGCTTCTATGGCCGCTCTCCAGTTGAGCTTCTCATCTATCGTAATCCCTAAATAGGGGTATTGGGGGGTTGATTCTAATTTTTCATTATTGAGGAAAATGCTTTTTCCATATTTCCTGACTTGGCCTGCTACCATAACATATGTTTTCTTTATGTTTATATGAAGATCTAGATCGCTCATGTATTTTGCGTAGCTATTCAGAGATTTTTGTAACTCACGTGGGGTGCGTGTTAGGATCACTGCGTCGTCCGCCTACAAGAGCGCGGGCACCAGTCGATCTTTCGCATGGGGCAAGTCCAAACCCCCCCTCAGCATCTCTACCTCAAGGCCGTTGGTATAGAGGGAGAAGAGGAAGGGGGCAAGGACACATCCCTGTCTGACGCCGCGCTCTACGGAAAAGGATTCTGACAGTTCGCCCCGTACTCCAAAACGCACTCTGGAAGAGGCGTTGGAGTAAAGTTCTCTGAGAAAGGTCACAAGAACCTTATCTATTACCATGTTGATCAGGACCGTCCATAAATTTGCATGGGAGACGCAGTCGAAAGCCGCGGAAAGGTCGACATATACCATGTATAACTTCTCGCGCTTTGCCGACACGTATTTTCCCATCAGCAGGGCCAAGTTCAGGGCTTGTTCCGCTGTTCCGAGGCCCTCTCAGAAGCCATACTGGATATCCGAGAGGGTCCCGGTATCCTCCGCCCACTCCTGTAAACGCTGGAGAACCACTCTGCCTAGTACCTTCCCCAGTGAATCCAGGAGGGAAATCGGTCGATAGCAGGTCACCTCCTCTCTGTTTCCTTTCTTAAAAATGGGTACCAGAATTGATTGGGTCCAGGATGTGAATAGTCCACACTTCATTGTTGCATCAAACACCCTTTTTATGATGGGGGCCCAAAGATCTATTTTAAATTTAAAGAAGTCAACTGGTACCCCATCCGGACCAGGGGCTTTTCCACTCTTACTAGCATCCACTGCAGTTATTACCTCGTGTAATTGGACTACCAGTGGAATTGGGAATGAGTTATCCTGGTTTGAGCTGTTGTTTGTTTCTGTAGGGGCTACTACTGGGGATTTGCCAAAAATCTTTGCAAAATGGTTTACCCATGTTTGACCCTCGATAGCTACTTCTATGCTTGGCTGATCTTTTCTGTCCGTCAGGAAAGGTGCTTTTACCACTTTCCAAAATAATTCGCTGTTTTTATTTTGTGAGCTTTCTTGTAGTTGGTCACATAGTGCTTTTTTTAACTCCTCTTTTCTCACTTTGCACGCCAGCCTATACACTTTTCTAAGGTTCCTGACCTCCTCTTGATCTCTTATTGTTTTTGTTAACGCCCTCTTTAGCTTTTTATGGGCAGCTGTGCAGTCGTGGTTAAACCATCCTTTTTTCCTTTCCATAGTCCCTTTCTGCTTCACAGTAAGGCATTTGTTTACTTTTCCTAGGATCAATTTAAAATGGGATAGAACTTCCTCGTCACTTGCCTCAGTGTCTAAACACTTCATTATTGCTGATTGTGCTACAGTTACAACCTTGTTTGTCAGCTCATTTGGATCAATCTTCCCCCACCCAAGGGCATAACCTTTTGTTTTTGTGAGTTGAATATTATTCTGGGCGAGGGTAGACATTAAGATTTGGGGTGATAGTTGACATTGATCCAAAGTTAATTCAAAGACTAGGGCTGAATAATCGCTTAATGTGTTGTTCCTCTTCCGAGGTAAGTAGGGTCCAATTTCCCAGATAGAGGGTTTATTTGATTTAATATTACTAGGTCCAAACTGGACATGGTTTCATTTAAGAAGTCTCCCACCACTGAGTGACTAAAATGGGTTATTTGGTCTTCTATATCATACCCCATACCGCAGATATTACTATTAATCCTTTCACAAGGGTGATGGTTAAAGTCACCTCCCCAAATAATACTCGGGGTTCTGACCCTTGTGTTTGTTTCATGCCACTAGTCAGTTTCTTACGAAGAGCCCCCAGTATTTTTATTCTCTCGTTTTCCACTAAGTTATCATATATGTTAACGAGAAGAATAGTCCCCTTTGTCTTAAATGCCAATCTTAAAATCTGATAATACGGTTCCAAGCTAAGTGCAGTAACTACCAGACCTGGTATGGTGTTTGATATATAGGTTATCAACCCGCCTTTAGCTCTCCCATGGGTTCCTGCGATTCCTGCTGAGAAATAAGTTTTATACCCTGTCAGGTGCATTTCTTTCGTGAGCCAGGTCTCCTGGAGGGCTAAGACTTGGCATTCTTTAGCAAATTCTGAGACACTTCCATCCAAAAAGTTTTCTCGGAGACCCGCAACATTCCAAAACATTATTTGGATTTTTTCTTCTCTCCTACCAGGGACCTGTGTTTCATTTGTCCTATTTTCCTTGTTTGGCACAAATGTCTCCAAGACCGGGTTTTGTACCTCATGCCTTATAGTAGGTGTAGTACTGGTTTTATTCCCCCTGGTACGATTTTCCCCCTCCCATACACATAGTCGGTTAGATTGAACCGACTGGCTTTTACCCTCGGTATTAGAGTTTTCAGCTAAGGTGTCTAGGATGGTGTCCCCCAAAAGGGTAGCTTCTTTTGTCATGGTATGTCCTGAATCAAGGGGAGTTTACTATCGAGTCAATCTATTCCTTCTAAACCACACAGCGTTGAGAAGGGATTAAATGTTGGTATATTAAAGTCTGGAAATGTTGGTTGATAGCTGTTGTTCATATTACTCCAGTATCTCTGGGGATAGAGTGATTGCGGAGGTTGGTTGAAAAAATTGTTCTGACTAGGTTGGTAGCCTATTTCTCTCCACTCTCGGCGCTGTCTTCTAGTTTGGTGGTGTTTAGGGTTATTCATCAGTTCTCGTGGATAGAAGTAGCTCACATAGTGTGTGGAAATATTATCTCCTCCTATGGCCTCATACCAGTCTCCTATAGTTCTTACCGCCCTATGATCCTTAAAATTAATAATTATCATGTCTCCCCTTTTGCCTTTCGGTCTTGAGCCCACCCAAAGAGCACACCTTACTGACAGGATTTCTCCATTAACATGTGCAGGGAGGGGTCTGTTCTGCTTCAACCAATAGATGGTTTTATTTTTTAGAGCATGATAATTCTCTCTGACCCCTTCTGCTAACTCTGGGACTCCTGTCATAACTATTGTGTATGGGGCTGATTCCGGAGGTAAATCAACTATCCTACGTCTTGATCTATATGGGCGCTGTATTGACTGCTCGCCCAACTCTCTACTTGATATGTTATTCGTAGGAGGATTAGGATTAGGATTAGTTTTTTGTAAAGAAGGATTTCTTTCTACAGGATTCTTCTCTAATGTGTTTTTCCCCTTTCAGTTACTTTAACTCCATCTTTTGCCTGAGTGTTGTTGGGTGGCTTAGGGTTTTCATTAATAATAGTTTCTTTTGAAGATTTAGCCATTGCTTTTTTCCCTTGTGTGGTTCCAGATTTTAAAGATACACCACTGGTAGATGGTTGTTCTAGTGGTAAGACGCTGGAGCCTATGGGTTTTTGTGTGGAGTGTTTATAAAGTTGAGGCAATAGTTTAGTTATAGCCATGGTGTTCTCTTCTATTTGCTTGCCCAACTTATCTAAGTGCGTGCTTATTAATCTTGTTCTCTCCAAAAGAGGAAGCAAAAGTGCTTTCATTATCACCTCTATTCTGGAGAGAAGTTCAATCTCCATTTCAGAAAGTAACCCTGTTGCATTATTCATTGTGTGCACCACGCTAGGCTTGGGGGACGGTGTGGATGGGGGTGTTGTATTCAGAATGGTAATTGTGTTTAAGGACGAAGGGGAAGGCTGTCTCTTTCTTTTCTTTGGGTGATTCTTTATTTGTTCTAAAGGTGGCGGGGAGGAAACAGGTAATTTGGGGGAACTAGATAGTCTAGATATGTTGGGGCTAACTAGAAGGGTTTCAGTGGTTGGCATAGATTCATTGTTATTTATCTGGGTTGATCCCTCGCCCACCTCAATTCCTGGGGGGGTGAGAGAATCAATATCGATAGGGGGAATGGTGGAGGTCGGGGAATCTGAAACTATCACATTTGGTGAACAAGCTTTCCCAATCAGTCCTAGTGAGGAACGCTTACCAGTTAACAAGTCCATAGATAAGCGTTTTTCAGTATCCGCAATTTCTTTTTCTAGGACGATCGTTACCCTTTTAAAAAATTGGTCAATAGTGCCTGTTACTGCCCCCTTTGACGTATTAACAGTTATGTTACTGGATTTTCCAGGATCCGAGGACATATTTGTGCGAGGATGTATGTTCCAATATGTAACACAGGGTAAGCCGGGAACAATGCACAATGTCTCGTGGTTCGTGGTTCAATAGTAAGTTTCCGGCAGATGGCAAAAAGAAAGGTTGACTCTTACCGGAGAGTAAACGTTGGAGGGGTGGCCCGTCCCGTCCTTGGTCGACCTTGGACGGCCTTAGACGGCCCGCCCTTTGCCCGGGTTTCGCCCCGGGTGCTCCCGCGCAGCGGTACTTTGACTCAGCAATAAAGGAAGTGTAAGGCGAGGGGCGGGGCAGGCAGGGAGAGCGACCCAGGTGTTGCGGGTCTCGACCTCACGCAGGGACTCCTGGAACTCCGAGTCCCTGCGGGTCAGCTCGCAGCCCTGCGGTTTCCCACAAAAACACACACAACGCAGCGGGACCCGCACAGCGGGTCCGGCAAGGAGCTGGCTGGAAATCCGGTAATAACCCCGCTCTGACACAGGGGCAGGCTCAGTCCACGGGTTCCGAAGCAATATTCAAAAGATCTATATATAAGGTCTACAGTGTCCTTTAGCATAATAGGATAGAAAGTAGATTGCGATTTAAAGGAAGTGTAAGCACTGGTTTGGATGTTGTCAGGAGACAAGCGTGTGTTGTAAACTCCAGCAGTAGTATCACCTTCATCTAGGAGTGCCTCAAGCACCGTTTCCAATACAATTTCATTTTCATTGTCGTTGATGGTCTCCCTACTGGATGATGTGCCACTGTCACTTGATAGTATGTTAGAGTGAACCATCGGGTTTAGTGCCTTAGATGTTTCTCCTGCCTTTGATTGAGCGAAGTATTTCTGGAGTTTTCATTTACGCACATTCTTGTGAATATCTATCCTGCTAGCCTCATAGTTGAACAAACTTTCAGGACAATATGAAAGTCCCAGTAATAACAGTTGTTCCTCAGCTTTGTTCAGAACCACCTCTGTTAAATTGATGACAGTTTTTGGAGATGTTTCTGTTGCCTTAGTCCTTACTTGCGCCAAAATTTCTTTTGTTGGCGTTTCGGTGGTCTCTGATTGTTGTTCCCTTCTGCGCTTGCTAGATTTCCGCCTCGCCCTGCGTTTTCGGCTTGTGTTTGTGCAGGGTTTACCTGTGGTTTTCGAGGACGCAATGTCTGCAGGCGCTCTTGGAATAAAAAATCCCCCTCTTCCGTGAGCGAGAATTTTCTTGTTACATCCCTTCCGTTCACTTCACAGGCTTCCTGCTCATGTTGACTTTCAGCAGCTGAACTTGCATCAGATGCTGACTTTAACTCCGAATGTATGCCAATATTAGTGGTTTCCGTGTAATCTGTATTTTTGCTTTAGATTCCTGTTTTGCCTGATTTTATAGCTTCAAATTTGCGGGCAAATGTGAAAATTCTGCCGCTTTCATAATTGCACCGATCTCGGTGAAACTTGAACGCTTTATGTTCTCGTATAATGCCTTCTTCCTTTTTTAATATATTTTTCATTTCATGTTTTAATTTATCCAAGATGTCCGTTTCTCCCATTGCTTCCAATTCTCCATTTAATTATCAATTTCCTCAGCTTGCTCAATGCAATCTTTCTCTGCATACTTTACTAGAATTAACAGCAGCTTGCGCGAAGATTCAAAATTTGTTTCTGCCCATTCGCGCATCATCTCCCGATTCGGTGCCTCGTAGTTGGGGGCCAAAAATATTCGTAAACCACGGGGTACTCTGCCAACATCTATGTTCCTCTGCAGTGATTTGGCCTCCCGCCACCTCTTCTGTTCAGTCCTCATCGCCTTCTCCAATTTTTTACATTTTTCTTTCATCCCCATGTTGGTGGGTGTAGATGCTGTATTATGGGTAATGGAGTCCGTGCTGGTTCATCGCTGAACATAGCAGCCGCTGCCTGCTCCCATTCTCTGAGCGCGTCTGCCGCCATTGGACCTCGCGCTTGGATGTTTATAATTTAAGCGTTGCAGGGCGCTTCAATATTGCGAATGCCGTTTTCGGCGCCACTGACCAATGTTTTTTCTAATGCTCAGCTCCCAGCCTCTGGAGCATTGATGGGCGGTGTCACCGAAACCATCCGCAGGTGCAACCGCCGGTTTGGTTTATCCCGAGTCAGCCGACCTGAGACCGCCCACCGAACTGCGTTAGCTCACGCCGACTTGTGCTTCAGTCAGACTATATATATATATAACAAGCAAAGTCATGTCCGCCCTGAATGCTGGAACGGTAGAAACCAGGCATGGACCTCGTACTTGCTCCCAATTCAATCAACGACCTCCACATCAATCTTCGTGGTGAGCAGTAGAAATTTTATTTATAAATAAATCAGCATAAAAATAACTGGGACTAGTGCCCTCCATGACGCGTTTCGCTCCACATGGGAGCTTGATCACATGATGCGTCCATTCATTATGACGTTATTAAAAGTGCAATGCAGTGAAAAAAAGTGCACACAAACCGTGGAAACAAGATTAAATGTTGATAAAAATTGACAACAGACTGTGGCACAATTGGAAAAAAGAAACTCTACAGTACAAATACATGATTACAATGTGTCACGTATCAAACCAAAAAGAGATCAATTTGTATTACGAAATAATTAATTACATACATAATATAAGAACGAATTACCTAGAGTACAAAAAATATAGCATCTGCAGCAATTTAGAACATGAGTGTTGCAGCTGTTGAATCCATTATTCTAATATCTGCTTCATGCAAATGATAGTGCCAAACTTCCCAAATATACAGCAGTTGAACTCAACAACGTTCAAAAAGTGTCATGATGTATAAAGCTTAAACAGTGACCTCATTACATAATGGGTTGGTTAAATCAGGTACTGAGCATATAGTGAAATGCTAGTATATTGATACCACTATTATAATTCATTCTACCACAGTGGTAGGACAGATAAAATACACGCTATTAGCCAAGACTGATATAAGAACATTTCACATTGCATGCGTCAAGCAGATTGGTAAACAGATCTATTCACTGAATAAAGTACAAGTGCATTATTAGCAAGAGGTCAGCTCCGTGAATGGAACCTGAAACATTAGATGGAACTGTGCAAAAATAGAAATAGAAACTCCGAAGTTAAGTGCAATAGTCCTCATAGAATGGGTATAATGCTAGATTAAGAACAATGTGTCAGACAGTTGCGTCTGTGTGATAAAAGTGAAGTGCAACAAAACAATGCAAAGACAACTCTATTTCAAAATATGCTTAAGCCTAAGCAATCTTTATCTATCATCATAGGTCACTCCGTCACGTCATGGGACACAATTAGACAGAACTGGAGAAACAGAAAAATAATGACCTAACACTCATTAACAGAATATTTTAAGAACCCATACCGATGGACACCTGAAATACCTAATTACAGAAAGTTATGTAAATCTTTGTTCTTATTCAATCCATTAGGTACTCGAGTATCAAGAGCTAAAATGAAGTGGGACTCCTTTTGACGGAGTAGCTTGTCATGGTTCCCTCCCTGGCCGGGGTTGGGGACTGATCCCAAAACAGTATACTCTAAGTCTTTCAGTTTGTTTGCTTGACTTAAAATGTCTTGCCATAGGGTAATTGTGATCGGAATTAACAATAGCCCTGATAAGTTGGAGTATACGTTTATGTACAAGGAGCTTAGTGCTACATATGTACTCCAAATTATATGTACACCTAAGTTTGTGGATAGCATATTCGGTGCAACATGTTAGATGTTCCTTTATGGCAATTCTCTTATCACTGAAAGCGTTGGAATAATGGGTTGTATTGTTTGGAATCTTGAAACGCGGCTGCCCGAGCCGCGGTAACAGGAGGTGCACCACTTCTAATGGAAGGACTGAGAAGGCAACAATCCCGATCTGTGACACGATGTTCCCTTGCTTAATTAGCATGTAACCCTGAAGTGCCAACCTACTAAAGGATGTAACATATGTTTTTAATGTTAACATGGGCTTGGAGCCTACTAAAGGAAGAACACTAACACTCACCTGAACTGCAAGGACCAGCATGCATCAAGCAAGCCAAGCCCACTGTGTGCGGTGTCATGTAATGAAAATAAAAGAAAGTGATTCACCAGGTGAGCCTTCCTTGCCTCTGTTTGAAACTCATGATGAAGAGGCGTCTGCCTCGAAACGCGGCGAGTATCATTGCCATTGAGGGACACAAGGCAAACATGCTGCAGGGAGGCTAAAAATCCATGAATGTGGAAGGAACATTGTGGAGTGCAAATCCTGAGCGCAAGGGCGTATTGTTTGGAATTTTGAAACGCGGCTGCCCGAGCCGCGGTAACAGGAGGTGCACCACTTCTAATGGAAGGACTGAGAGGGCAACAATCCCAATCTGTGACATGATGTTCCCTTGCTTAATTAGCATGTAACCCTGAAGTGCCAACCTACTAAAGGATGTAACATATGTTTTTAATGTTAACAGGGGCTTGGAGCCTACTAAAGGAAGAACACTAACACTCACCTGAACTGCAAGGACCAGCATGCATCAAGCAAGCCAAGCCCACTGTGGGCGGAGTCATGTAATGAAAATAAAAGAAAGGATTCACCAGGTGAGTCTTCCTTGCCTCTGTTTGAAACTCATGATGAAGCGGCGTCTGCCTCGAAACGCGTCGAGTATCATTGCCACTGAGGGACATAAGGCAAACATGCTGCAGAGAGGCTAAAAATCCATGAATGTGGAAGGAACATTGTGGAGTGCAAATCCTGAGCGCAAGGGCGTATTGTTTGGAATTTTGAAACGCGGCTGCCCGAGCCACAGTAAGAGGAGGTGCACCACTTCTAATGGAAGGACTGAGAGGGCAACAATCCCGATCTGTGACACGATGTTCCCTTGCTTAATTAGCATGTAACCCTGAAGTGCCAACCTACTAAAGGATGTACCATATGTTTTTAATGTTAACAGGGGCTTGGAGCCTTCTGAAGGAAGAACACTAACACTCACCTGAACTGCAAGGACCAGCATGCATCAAGCAAGCCAAGCCCACTGTGGGCGGAGTCATGTAATGAAAATAAAAGAAAGTGATTCACCAGGTGAGCCTTCCTTGCCTCTGTTTGAAACTCATGATGAAGAGGCGTCTGCCTCGAAACGCGTCGAGTATCATTGCCATTGAGGGACACAAGGCAAACATGCTGCAGAGAGGCTAAAAATCCATGAATGTGGAAGGAACATTGTGGAGTGCAAATCCTGAGCGCAAGGGCCTATTGTTTGGAGTATATATATATATATATATATATATATATATATATATTCCAATCTCACGTACAGAAAGTACCACGCACTCCGCACAGGCAAATTAAGACAAGTACTCCGTCTGTTTGGTCAAATCCTGGGTTTATTCATAGAAACCACAAGCCATAGACAAACCCTACGCGTTTCGGCGGACAGCCGCCTTGCTCACAGGTAAAGTATTGTTGTTCAACCATTGGTTAAATAAAGTGCATGTGACACATCTAAACAAACAACACCAAAAAGGGACTGACAAACTTGTTGGAGTCGGCCATCTTCCAATGGGTTAAGTTATAATGAATAAGGTATCAATGCGTGTGCAATTGAGCCAGAAATCAATCAATGTGCAAACATGAATAAAAATAACAATAACATGTTGACTGCACCTAATGCCAAATTAATACATCAGATTTAGTTGTCCGAATTGCATTATAAAAAAACCAGGACTGGATCCATCGAAGCCGGAGAGTTATCGTCCAATCTCTCTCCTTCCATGGGTGGCAAAGATCACAGAGTCCCATGTGAATAGTCTCCTATCGAAACATCTGACTTTAGCACAAATATTGGATCCCACACAGAACGGCTTTAGACCTGGACACAGTACAGAGACGGCACTCCTGTATATGGTTGAACATCTCCGCTCTGTACTGGATGCCGGTCAAACGGCAGCACTGGTCCTTTTGGACCTTAGTGCCGCCTTTGACACTGTATCCCATTCCATTCTTGTCCAGAGGCTTAGGGAAGCTGGTATCTCAGGCAGTGCTTTAGACTGGTTTCAGTCGTTCTTGTCGGAACGCTCCTTTCAGGTGGTTGCTCCACCTTTCAGATCTAAACCCCGTGCCATCACCCAAGGAGTTCCGCAGGGGTCGGCGTTGAGCCCCACTCTCTTCAACCTTTATGTTCAACCATTAGCGGAGGTTGCGAAGAGATGGGGTCTCACAATGGTATCCTACGCCGATGATACCCAGTTGGCGGTGGCCCTCAATGGAGATTCCGACCAACTGGCATCCAACTTTGCGGATGGTTTGAGGGCAGTTGCTAGCTGGCTAACGACGAACTGCTTGCAGCTCAATGCCCTAAAAACCGAGGTGATGGTACTGGGTAAACAGTTAGATCTGTGGGGTGCAAATTGGTGGCCTAAGGAGTTAGGACCCTCCCCAAAACCGGTGTCTGAAGTAAAGAACTTGGGCGTCTGGCTGGATTCCAAACTTACCTTCTCATATCACACTAAGAAGGTGGCATCTGTGTGCTTCGGCATCTTACGTGGGTTGAGGCCTATCCTCAAATTTTTCGATGCCCCTACTCGCCAGATGGTAGTTCAAGCGAGTGTACTATCTAGACTTGACTACGCAAGCGCATTGCTTTTGGGCGCTAACCAGGCGGAAATCTTGCGGTTCCAACGGGTCCAGAATGCGGCAGCCAGGGCCTTGGTGGGCCTTCCACGGTTTTGTTCAGCCCGCAGTACAATTGCCAAATTACATTGGCTGCCAGTTATCAGACGCATTGAATTTAAAGCACTATGCTTTGCTTTTAAAATTTTGAAGTCTGATACTCCTGCCATCCTTCAGCACCTCCTGACCCCCTACACTCCCTCCCGCAGTCTGCGCTCTGCTGGCCAAAGTCTGGCATCTATTCCCCGATTTCGCAAATGCAGATTGGGTGGTCGATCGTTTATGGTGCTGGCTGCCAAATTGTGGAATGCACTTCCAGTCCAGATTCGCTCATTAGAAAATCTTTTTGCTTTTAGGAAAGCTATGAAAACTCATCTTTTCCCACTGCCCTACTAGCTTCCTATCTTGTTGTTTGTTATGTTCCTTTTCAGATATAGCGCCGGGACGCCCCTTAGCTGGGGCAGCTGTGCGCTCAAAAATACACTTAACATAACATAACATAACATAACATTAAATACGAATCATTTAAATGAAACATGCGTTACTTCACCATAGTAACCGGGAGATTTCAGGGTATTATATAATCCTACACGGTCTATATGCCCACCTTGTGTGTGTAACATGTTGAATCTTACGTATAGTACACAGAGGGGCTGATTGCTATAGTGAGCGCAAAACATTTACTCAACCTATCTCTGTATCTAAATACTATTGCCGGGTTACAGGGACTGGATCATATTACTCCCGTGTATGTTTGGCCGGGGGAAAGTAGAACAAACCTTCACAACAAATGGAATGCCGAATGGCATCTGACACAATGGGAAGAGTGATACGTTCATATGAGTGATTAGAGTGGAGTTATAATTATCACGTCCACACATAACCGGGTTGGTCGAAAATGGCAATGAGATTACCCCAGGAAAACAGACCCAAATTACGGATTTCAAATGTTTTTGCCAAGTGGCATATTCAAAAACGGGGGGGTAAGCAGTCATGTATTGGTGAAACAGGGTACATATTCAAATCCCAGTGGGTCATTGATTAATGATACAAAGTACCTCATACAATTCAAACTATAAACAATATGAACAAAATCAAACCCAAGTGGGTTAAATCATGATATGTTAACACTACCAATTTTCTATTCCTTCAACCCAGGCAATAATTATATAATATTAATATTTCATTCTTCCATTTTCATATTTGTGTAGATAGGCTCCTTGTTCAATAAGTGTCCAAGTCCATATGACGGGTGTCCCAATCTGAAAAAGAAACGCCCCTGGCTCATTAAACATCCAAAGCAATTTCATCTACAACCCAAAGTATGAACACGGCTCCTATTTTTAGTTACATTAAAAACAAGTGCAAGTTAGTGAATGTTAAAAACATAGCGGAAGACATTTGACTCAGTATATATGCAAAAGCAGAACAAAGCAGTTATGAACAGATCAGATAGGTTGATCATTGGAGGATATCCATGCATTAGTACCTGATAGCGTATCCAATGAACTGGAAAAGTTCAAGGAGACACTAATCTCCTAAAAACCATGCCATTTCCTCCTCAGAATTCAACCCTTTCTGGATCTTTGAATCTAGATTCAGGATATATTGAGATTCCACTTGTCTTAGTTTTCGAATTCTGTCACCTCCCCTGTTGCTAGCAGGTATTCTGTCTAAAACAAAGAAACGTAACAGATCACGATTGCTGTGATGGAACTCCTCAAAGTGCCGGGCAATGGGTGACAGCTTATCTTTATTTTGAATCGCTCTCATATGTTCCAACACACGTTTTTTGGCAGCAAACATGGTGCTGCCCACATATTTTGTGGGGCAAGGACAGCTCAGTATATAAACACAATGGTCTGAAAGACAGGTTAGGTGTTTCTCAATCACTTTTTCCACATTTTCAACCGGGTAAAATACTTTCTTAATGTTGCAGCTAAATTTGCAGGCCTTACAGGCCATTCAGGTGTAAAATCCTTTGATATCCAATGGGGATTCCTTCTTTTTTACAATGTCATTGCTGCATAATCTTTGAGAGATTGCCCCTTTCTGAAAGTTATATTGGGGAAATCCTGTATTGCTTCCTCAAGGGTTACTTCTGTTCTCAATACTTGCCAGTGCTTGGCTAAACATTGTCTGACCCTAATAGACCCCGCGTTGTAAGTGGAGATGTACCTGATGTTCGCGACATCTTGTTTGTCATTGGAGGAATTTAATAATTCACTCTGGGAAAACTGACTGGCCTTTTGTCTAGAGAGTCTTACAGCCTCCGTGTTGTACCCTCGCTCGACAAATCTGTTGGTCATGAGATCGCATTCTTTCTCAAAATCTACCTGGGTTTTACAATTCCTTCAGGCCCGAAGGAATTCCCCATAAGGAATGCTGCGGATAAGCAGGGGTGGATGACTACTTACCGCGTGCAATAGGGTATTACCCGCCGTTTCTTTTCTGAACAGGGTGGTCACCAATTTGTTTTCTGACACAGTTATTTCCAGATCTAGAAATTTGGCACTAGTCTCACTTATGGTACATTCGAATTTTAGGTTCCAGTCATTCTCATTCAGACTTCCCACAAATGATTCCGCCAATTCTGCACTGCCATTCCAGATTATAAATAAGTCATCAATTATCGCAGCCACAGTTTCACGTGGCTGCGATATAGATGATGTTTCATGGGCACTGCCTGCTCCCATCTGCCCATAAATAAATTTGCAAAACTGGGAGCAAAGCAAGTGCCCATGGCAGTGCCCTGTTTATGTCTGTAAAAATTCCCATCAAAAACAAAAAAATAATTTTTCAGACAGAAATAAATAATTTGAACAATCATCGCATTATGCTGTTGGAAAGAAATAGATCTAAATTTCAGGTAGTGCTCACACGCTTTGACACCATCGTCATGTTTGATTGAGGTGTACAAGCTACACACATCTAAAGTTATCAGCAGGAAATTCTCATTCCAAGTGACATTTTCTATTTTTTTCAAAAAGTCACGGCTGTCCTTTAGGTAAGATGGCAATGTTTCAACATATTGGCGTAGAAAAAAGTCAATATACTTGGAGCTGTTTTCTAGTAATGAGTTCATGGAGGAGACTATGGGTCTCCCTGGTGGTCTAGTAGGATTTTTATGAAGCTTAGGCAGCAAGTACAGTATCGCAATTTTAGGATTTCTATTCAGGAGGAATGCATACTCATCATACTCCAATAGTCCATTTTTGTGCCATTCTTTTAGCATACCATAATAAGTGTTATTGGACTCCTCAATACAGGTTTTAGGTACTGTTTCATAGCACTCATAGTTGCTTAATTGGTTGGAGCCCTCTGAGATATAATCCGATAAGTTCAGGACAACAACGTTTCTACCTTTATCACTCTGACGTATTACTATATTAGTATCTTGTTTGAGTGATTTGATAGCTAATCTTTGGGCTTTAGTCAAATTATCTTTAGACCAGATTTTGCTTTTAGCTATAGTTTTAAGATCCTTTACCACAAGATCTTCAAAAGTGTCTATTCCACTTGATGGTACCACTGGATTAAAGGTAGATTTAGGTTTAAAGTTATTGCAACTGCTCAGATTTGTCTTATATCCCAATGAGTGGGCATCGATAGGTGGCAGATCAGGATTATCACGTTCCAGCTCCTCAAAAGCTATCAAAGTTTCTACCTCATTAATGGTTTCTATTGCAGGAACCCCAATGGTTGGACCTCTGTTTGTTGTGCCCCCCTTAGCTTTTAGTTTGTTCCATTTATGGAGGCGAAGTTTTCGTAGAAAACAGAATAAGTCAATACGTTCCCGATGGTAAGAGAACTGGTTAGTAGGACAGAAAGATAAACCAAATTGCAGAACATCAAATTCATCATTAGTTAAGATATGACTTGATAAATTTACCACATTATTGATGTTCATCTTCCACGTCGTTTTTGGCCCCGTGTTTCCACTCCCATAGGGGTTGCAATCGCCTTTCCATCCACCTCTCCTGATTTGTTTCCGGATGTCACTGTACTTTCTGTAGTTTTTCCTTTTCCTCTGCCGCGTCCGGGGAATCCACTTCCCCTCCCTCTTCCTCTGTCCTTTTGCCAATTTGATTGATTCTGGGTTTGATACATTACCTGGAATTCCTTCCAAAAATTTGTCGGTTTTGGGGTGGTAGTTTCACTTACTGAGGTTCCATCTTCTGAGATATCGCTCTCACTGATCTCACCATCTGCTATTCCTGTGCCTTGTAATTTATCCAATGTGCCTTGTATACCTTTCTGGGTCAGGTTGTCGTACTTTCGGCTAAAGGTAAATACTCTTCCAGAGCGATAGCCAATCTCATCTCTCAGGAACTTGCGTTATTTTTTGGCTATAGTTTCTTCTTCGTGTTTCTCAATCCTTGTTCTTATTTCTTCCATTTTGCTTTTAAAGACATCATCCTTCTCTTCTTTTTCAATTTCACTTCTTAATTCATCGATAGCCAATATTAGAATGCCTCTGTTTTTCCATGCATGCTTAATTAGTATTGATAGCATCCGATTTGAGTAGTCCATTAAGTTATCTGCCTACTCTCCTGCCAGTTCTTCATCGGCATCTTTATATGAAGGGGCTATCAGAATCCTCAGCCCGCGTGGCACACGTTTTTCTTCCTGGTACTTCTCTAATGTGATCGCCTCCCACCACTTGGATATCTCCTTGCGCATCATTTTCTCTAATTTGAGATACTTTTGCTGTAACGATGTTGGTCTCACGCCTTGATCTTTACTAGGCGTAGTAGTGTTTTTCATGGCAAACATTGTTGTTGCCCTGAGTCTTCTTTTTGCTTCCATTTCTTCTCCCATACTTAGGCTTGAAAATATCAATGGTTCAAGTTATAATGTCCCAGACGTGTCACAGACATTCAACTGTAATCCCACTTACAGTACAAGTTCTGATATGTAGTCCTCTGTGCACCACAAGTGCAAACACTCAACCAAATATTGGTTTGTTTTGCATGTGGACCGTTGCGTTTCTGTCAGGTTCCAATTAGCCTACGTTACGTTTGTGATGCGCGTATATTGCTTACTGCCGGGTTGTTGTTCACGATGCAGCTTCTGATGAAGATCGTATTGTAGAGAACATTTCCCTTGTTTCAATAGTCAAGCTGCAGCGTTTCTTACACTCCCCTAATGGCTGGAAGCAGAGCGCGGGCTGTATATACCTGATCAGAACGCGGTCTACCGGTCAGTCGAAAAACGCCACTTTTCTCTTCCTCCATGCAGACCGGGACTCTTGGCCGGCGGTGCGAGTCGGGTTTGGAGGATCCCGAAAATATTCCAATCTCACATACAGAAAGTACCACGCACTCCGCACAGGCAAATTAAGACAAGTATTCCGTCTGTTTGGTCAAATCCTGGGTTTATTCATAGAAACCACAAGCCATAGACAAACCCTACGCGTTTCGGCGGACAGCCGCCTTGCTCACGGGTAAAGTATTGTTGTTCAACCATTGGTTAAATAAAGTGCATGTGACACATCTAAACAAACAACACCAAAAAGGGACTGACAAACTTGTTGGAGTCGGCCATCTTCCAATGGGTTAAGTTATAATGAATAAGGTATCAATGCGTGTGCAATTGAGCCAGAAATCAATCAATGTGCAAACATGAATAAAAATAACAATAACATGTTCACTGCACCTAATGCCAAATTAATACATCAGATTTAGTTGTCCGAATTGCATTAAATACGAATCATTTAAATGAAACATGCGTTACTTCACCATAGTAACCGGGAGATTTCAGGGTATTATATAATCCTACACGGTCTATATGCCCACCTTGTGTGTGTAACATGTTGAATCTTACGTATAGTACACAGAGGGGCTGATTGCTATAGTGAGCGCAAAACATTTACTCAACCTATCTCTGTATCTAAATACTATTGCCGGGTTACAGGGACTGGATCATATTACTCCTGTGTATGTTTGGCCGGGGGAAAGTAGAACGAACCTTCACAACAAATGGAATGCCGAATGGCATCTGACACAATGGGAAGAGTGATACATTCATATGAGTGATTAGAGTGGAGTTATAATTATCACGTCCACACATAACCGGGTTGGTCGAAAATGGCAATGAGATTACCCCGGGAAAACAGACCCAAATTACGGATTTCAAATGTTTTTGCCAAGTGGCATATTCAAAAACGGGGGGGTAAGCAGTCATGTATTGGTGAAACAGGGTACATATTCAAATCCCAGTGGGTCATTGATTAATGATACAAAGTACCTCATACAATTCAAACTATAAACAATATGAACAAAATCAAACCCAAGTGGGTTAAATCATGATATGTTAACACTACCAATTTTCTATTCCTTCAACCCAGGCAATTAATTATATAATATTAATATTTCATTCTTCCATTTTCATATTTGTGTAGATAGGCTCCATGTTCAATAAGTATCCAAGTCCATATGACGTGTGTCCCAATCTGAAAAAGAAACGCCCCTCGCTCATTAAACATCCAAAGCAATTTCATCTACAACCCAAAGTATGAACACAGCTCCTATTTTTAGTTACATTAAAAACAAGTGCAAGTTAGTGAATGTTAAAAACATAGCGGAAGACATTTGACTCAGTATATATGCAAAAGCAGAACAAAACAGTTATGAACAGATCAGATAGGTTGATCATTGGAGGATATCCATGCATTAGTACCTGATAGCGTATCCAATGAACTGGAAAAGTTCAAGGAGACACTAATCTCCTAAAAACCATGCCATTTCCTCCTCAGAATTCAACCCTTTCGGGATCTTTGAATCTAGATTCAGGATATATTGAGATTCCAATTGTCTTAGTTTTCGAATTCTGTCACCTCCCCTGTTGCTAGCAGGTATTCTGTCTACAACAAAGAAACGTAACAGATCACAATTGCTGTGATGGAACTCCTCAAAGTGTCGGGCAATGGGTGACAGCTTATCTTTATTTTGAATCGCTCTCATATATATATATATATATACACATCAAATGCAAACTGCAACTCCGGTCTCCCAGAAACAGAAAGCAGCACGAATCCCAAGATCAAGGCAAGTTGTTATTTTATTTGGTAAATTGCAGCAAACGAAACTGACGCATTTCGGGCAGTTGCCCTTGTTCACAGTCAAACATTACCCATAATGCCTGGATTTTTAAAATGCCAGTGCACACCATGTGACTTCAATAGGCATAGAGATAATACTACCACGGTATTTGTGTGCGACTGAGTACATGGGTTACAAATACATACTCCTTATTTTTCATTCACATAAAAATGTAAACGTTAATATGGCTGAATAAATTCATTGGTTTGTCGCAAGATTGTTTCTGCATAAATGCAAAAATAAGGTCAAAACAGTATAATATCATTAGTGCAAAGTTAATGTGCAAAATAACGCAAAATGTAAACATTTCACTCAGTGCAAAACAGGCAATTCAGTTATAAAAGTATAAATACTTAAAAACTTCTCAATACAAAATTAACTGTTATTTGTAAAAAAAACTGCATTATGCAAATGTTTTAAAATATGCAAAACTGTAAACTTCTACACTCTGTGCAAATCGCGCAATATAGATACTTCTGCTGTTAAGACCAAATAAATACTATTTACAATCCTGCAGGGACATCTGTAAATGATGGCAACCCTGTAAATCCAAACCAAGTATTTAGGGACATCTAATAATGATGGCAACACAGTAATTCTCATTAGTTCACAACCCGCCTGGTAGATCTCTATGTTTTAACTTAAATGTGCTAATAACACCAGAATATGCTGTGTTAAACTCAAAATGGAAAGTGATTTATTTATTTATTTATTTTTAGAGTTTTCTATAGCGCGAACTTGAACCGATTAGGTTATCAGAGCGCTTTACATAGCACCAGTTCCGTTACATGTTATCACAGCAGTTTACATAGAATCAGTTACGTTACACATTTCAGGAACTTGAACCGATTAGGTTTTCAAAGCGCTTTACATAGCACCAGTTCTGTTACATGTTATCAAAGCACATTACATAGAAACAGTTACGTTACACATTTCAGGAGCACATTTCTTTTTGTTCTAGTGAGTAGGGTTATCTCTTCACACGGGGGAAGGGATACACCTGGCTATATTCCAACAGTCACACAGGCGACTAGTCGTTACAGCTCTAACTCTACACACAGGGAGGGGGTACACATGGATACGGTCTAAGAATCAGGGATGCAAGGGTATGGAGAGAAGGGGAGGCACAACAGGGAGGGAAACATTTGAGGATCATCCACGGGGAAAGGGTTAAGGCCAAGGGCATGGTAGGAGGGCTAGAGTCCAGAGAAACTGGCCGAAAACAGCAGCAAAGTGTCGGTCAGGACATAACCAAAGTCCAGAAGTCCAAGAGAGAAGGTGGGAGCCCAGGTGGGAGATGAAGCAGAGGGAAGAAACATCTGAGGCTCATCCACGGGGAAAAGGGTTAAGGATGAGGGAGTGGGAGGAGGGCTAGAGTCCAGAGAAACTGTCCGAGAACAGCAGCAGGGTGTCGGCCAGGACAGAACAGAAGACAAGAAGTCCAGGAGAGAAGGTGGAAGCCCAGGTGGGGGACGAAGTTGGAGGCCAGCCGCAGGTGCGTCGCCATCCTGGAGGGCCTGCGGTCATCCGGCTCGGTGGGCACGAGAGTGCGCAAGGTGGTGGAGGTGTTGGTGCGGTCACGCGTTGGCCATGGGACGCTGCCCAGGCAAGTTAAGAGCAGGACCCGCGTGGTGGCCATCCTCGCTCTGCGGTCACTGGCGGCCGCCTTCCAAGGTCCAGGCGAGTTGCAAGGAGGGTGGTGCGAGGGGGAGCCGCGGCAGCACCAGGGGCCAGCCGTGCACCCCCTGCCCAGATAGGTTAGCGGGAGGCTCCGCTAGGAATCGGCGAGCAGCCAGCGACCCTACCTCCCGGGTTGTTGTCGTCGGGTGGCAGATCAGACGTCCGGCAGATCGCAGATCGCAGATGCAGGCGAAGGTCACCGCCAGGGATCCCTGAAGAGGGCTCACCCCCGCAGGCAAGAGACACAGAGAGAGCCTGCGGGGTCGCCCATGGAGAGGCAG
Source organism: Lissotriton vulgaris (assembly GCF_964263255.1). Taxonomy (NCBI): domain Eukaryota; kingdom Metazoa; phylum Chordata; class Amphibia; order Caudata; family Salamandridae; genus Lissotriton; species Lissotriton vulgaris. The sequence continues at coordinate 1,264,692,361 of NC_141693.1, forward strand.
CAAGCGCTGGGGCCGGATGGTCAAGCAGAGGCGCCGATCGATAGCTGGAAGTCACACCGGGCCGCCATTTTAAGGTCAGGCAGGCGTGGGAAGGCAGATTGTAACCGGGGCCACCCCCGGTGTCTTGCCACTACAGAGGCCCCCGGAGACTATCCTCAACTAGAGGCAGCCCCTGCGTCCCTCAGATTTCGCCCGTCAGCGTACCTCCCACAGAGAGTTGAGGTCATCGGCGCTCTCATCGGGGCTCCGGCCGCCATTTTGCCCGCGGCCGTCCTCTCCTCGCGTCTCCTCACAGATCCAGCCGCTACAGCGGCACCAGGGGCAATCGGAGCAGCCCCGCAGGTGCCCTGCACCTTCCGCTTCCTATGGGTGCCGAAAACAGCCCCCGGGCCACTGGGGAACCGCCAAACCAAGCTCCCAAGCAGCGCCGGAGCCTGGAGCCGAGATGGAACACGACCGCCCAGCTCGGCTCCGCCCACCGCTTTCCGTGCCGCACCGTGATATAATCCATTCTTAATTAAGATAGCCCCCAGTTAAAAAATGTATATAATAAAAGGAAAAAATGACTGGAATAAACAATGAGGGAAGTGCGAGAAGCTTAACAGGAGACCTCACGGAACAAAAGAGCACCCAGACGGACAGAAATGTTAAGGTATAGACCCATCTGTTTGTAATTACTTAAACCAGCTGATAGGAAATGATATAGGTCTTCCGTGGTGTTAAGCCCGTTAGGTGCCTTGGTATCTAGCTCTAATATCATTTTCAACTCCATTTGGCGTAATAGCTTATCCCTAACCCCCCCTCTGCGTGGTCGTCTAACAGCTGTCAATACGAAGTAGTTCAGGCACTCCAAATTGTTGTTATGGACTCTTCTGAGGTGCCTGGCGACAGGATACGTGTTGTCATTATTGACAATGGCATGTAGGTGCTGCAATATCCTGGTGTGTACCGCTGGCCGAGTGCTCCCGACTTACCTCAGGCCACAAGTACACGTCAGGACATACACTGCGTATTCAGTCCTGCAGTTGTAATTTCCTTTTATCTGCAGTGGAGCTGGGCTGAATGGGGTCGTATAAGAACAGGCATTTACACCAAATTTACACGCCCGGCAACTGTTACACTTGAAAAACCCGTTTTTCGATGGTAACCAGGCTTTTTTTGTGAGGAGTTCTGGGAAAGGATTGGAGACGTGGCTACGTAAGGAGGGTCCCCTCCTAAACGTAATTATCGGATTGGCCGGAAGGTCCGCTGCCAAAACCCTGTCTGTCTGCAGATTGGGCCAACTCTTAGTCATAATGGACCTGATTTTTCTGTTCTGGCAACTGAAGGCTGTTAGGAACCTTATTTCAGAGTTCCCACCATCTTCCTTCTTTTTCATATTGTCTTTCTATTGTGACAATAAGGACTCTCTGGTTCTATGCTGAATTTTAGTAACAGCTCTTTTGAGGGTTTGATCGTTATATCCCCTGGCCTTGAATCTGTTGACAGATTCTGTTATACACTTCTCCCTTTCCTCAGAGTCGCTGCAAATTCTCTTTAATCGAAGTAACTCCCCATAGGGGATGTTATCGATAGTGTGTCGCGGGTGGGCACTACTTGCGTGCAACGTGGAGTTGCCCGCAGTTTCTTTCCTGTAGAGGGTGGTTGCCAACAAGTCATTTTTAAGATATACCTTGACATCCAAAAAGTTGACTGATTTCTTGCTGATGTGGTGCGTAAATTTCAAATTATAGTCATTAGTATTTCGTTTCTTAATAAAATCTACCACACTAGCTTCATCACCCCTCCAAATTAAAAACACGTCATCAATAAATCTGACCCACTGTTCCACATGTTCAGAAAAAGTATTCAAGTGGTCCCCCATGAGGACCTGCTTCTCCCAATAGCCTACGTGCAAGCACGCATAGCTAGGGGAAAAGCAGGCCCCCATTGCCACCCCCCTCTTCTGTAGAAAGACATCCCTACCAAACATAAAAAAGTTATGATGTAAGCTCCACTTAACCAGTTCTACTAGCATTTTGTTGTGATTATAGCAGTTAGCTGGTCTAGTGCCCAAAAAATGTTCTAAAGCTTTGAGTCCAGTGGAGTGCTCTATGCTCGTGTACAGAGCTTCGATGTCCAATGTTATTAGCAAAGAGTTCTCTGTCCATGTGGTGTTCTTGATTTTCTGTAAAAAGTGCCCTGTATCCTTAATGTATGTGGGCAGGCTGGAGACCAGAGGTTGCAGGAAATAATCCGTGTACTGTGCGAGATGTTCCCCAATGCTATCTATTGCCGAAATGATCTGCCGTCCTGGGACTGGTGTAATCCCCTTATGTACTTTGGGGATTAGATAGAATCTGGGCATTATTGGCAGCTCAACGTGCAAAAACTTGAACTCTTGAATGGAGATTAAGCCCTCCCTTCTATACTTGAAGAGCATTTTTCTTAATTTCTCCCTGGCTAGATCGTATTCTATCAAGCACGTTTTCATAGAGCAGGTGGGATCTGACAATTGCTTAGTAGCCTCTGCTATGTAATGTTCTTGGGGCCAGATGACTACATTCCCCCCTTTGTCAGAGCCACAAACTATATTTCGATGATCATTTTTCAATTTGTTCATCAGCTCCCAATATTGTTTTTCATGATCTCGCTTGGCCCTCCTGCGATGTTTGACCTGGCAGAACAGTTTTTTAAGGTCTGCCGTCCCTACATCGTGGAATGCATCTATTGCATCCCTGGGCATAGTGGGTGTAAAAGTTGATGTCGGTTTGAATGGGCATGATCCCGCTCCGATTTGAGAGATTTCAGCATCTCTTAGTTCCTCCTGTGTGGACGTGATGGTACTAGATTCATTGCTGTCCTCACTCAGTTGATGGAGTGTGAGCATCCCTCTAATGTCACGAGCTTGAAGGACTGGAGTTACGGGATCCATATTTGCTATTTCTGCATTATTGGAACCCTCCTTGATGTTAAAAAACTTTCGTAGTTTTAATTTTCGTATATACCGGAACACATCCACTCTGGTGGCTGTATAGTTAAAGTCAGTTACTTGGCAGAAGGTGAGGCCGAGGCTTAGCAATTGATTTTCTGCAGTGGTGAGGATTGTGGAAGATAGATTGATGACCGTCTTGTCACTTAGTTTCTGTTCTTGCGCCAATGCTTTTTCTTTTTGTTGTTGCTGTTTGTATTTGTGTTTTTGGCGGCGCTCTTTTCGGCGGCGGTTAATTCTGGCCATATATGTATATATATATATTACCTACTGGCGGTCGCCAGTAGGTAGTTATAGTTAGGATTTTTTTCAATGTTAAATCTCAAAATTCTATTTGGAATAACTTTGGCGCCGGTTGACGAATCTGCCTGAAAATTTCCTTAAAATGGCCTCGTCGAGCTCCGGTCCTTCCCTGAAAGTTTGGGGGGGATGCGTCAAGCGGGGGCTGAGATAAAAGGGGGTCCCAAAACACGTTTTCCCCATGTTAATTTCCATAGGGCGATCAACCTCACTTTTAGCCCGAACGGCTGAATGGATTTACACCAAATTTGGCAAAATTGTAGGGACTGGTAGCCCGATGTGCCTTTGCTATGTCTCAAGATATGTGCTCCAGTGGATTTTGAGTAATTTAGGTTCAAAAAAATATATATATCTATAAGCGCGCCCCGGAACGCGCACCGGGGAGCGCACCGGGTGTGCCACGCGACTTGCGCACGGAAAGCTGATTGGCTCTCAGGTGTCTGTAAACATTCTAAACAGTCCGGAGCGGCCGCCATCTTTTGTCTCGGTAGGATCGAGACATGAGAGGTGGCCAAAACAAAGGGGGAAATGACCATAAGGGGGCAGAGTAGACCCTCCCTGACCCCCTAGGTTTGATGTGGGGGCTTTAAAAGGGCCCCGCGGGGCAAAAAAAAATATACATTTTTTTCATTTTTTCTGCGGGGGGAGCGCCCGGTACGTGCACCGGGAAGCGGACCGGGGAGCGTACTATGGGGAAAAAAGAATGATAGACTTTTCAAATATTGTATGTTTATTAATTGTTCTTTTTTTTTTTTTATTTAAGTACCAACATGTAGGTACCAATGCAGAGTCTAAAATTTAATATACACCGTCTCCTTTTTAGATATCTTGCATGTTGTTACAGAAGTTATTGTGGTATATGGAATTCATAGCATAGTCTGTCAGGAAAGCAGAAACAATATGGAGGCAGGAGATGATAAAGAGATGTTAAATACACATTGGAGATAATATAGTGGGAGAAAGGAAGTAACTATGAGCAAACTTACTATGTAACACAAAAAAGTTGCACAGTATATTTTAAGTCTGACTTTACATTATAATCAATTTGGTACTAGTTTAAGAAATACATATAAAAATGAATAATGTCTCAAACAATTTTTGAATTATTAAATATGAATGTATTTTTCAGATTCCTTTTCCAAATTTAACAGAACTTCTAATATTTGATTGTCAGAAATGTCCTCATTTTGAATCAGGAAATCTACTGATTGTACACATTGAAGTAGTTCATAGTCCTGTGATTCATCCATGAATTCTGAGTCATTGGGTTCAATAACTTTATTATTGTTGCTCTCCAGAACAATTTCGATGGAATTTTTTTGCTTTCCTTCCATTTTTGGTAGGGCACTGTTGGGTTTAAGTTCAGACAGGTACTTTGGTTTTTTTAACAGTGATTTTATCTTTGGGCAGTGTATAGTATCAGACTGGAAGTAGAAATATAAAAAAGTGTATGTGATAAAGCCTAAGTAAATTCATAATTATACAAGACAAGCCTAGCTCCATCCATAACTATAACAGAGAAGTCTATCTTATTCTATAGCTATTACAGAGGGATAGTATATAACTATCAGAAAATGTTTTCCAAATTAACCTAAAGTGCACAACATACTTCAGTTTTTAAAATAACATCTTACCTTTCAAAAAGAAGTTTAAATTGTCAGTGAAAATGCTCTTGAAATGTACTTCAGGAAGTAGTAGTCAAAATGGCTGTGTTTCTCTCTCTTTCTTTATATATATTCAGGTACATAACCAATCAAATGTCATGAAATAATAGTAGAAAATGAAAGTACCATTTTAATTGGTTGTCAATTCTAACACTTCATATGTGTTTTTGTCATGTAATTTACCTCAGGATATTTAGTCAGGCCTATAGCATAAATGTCTCAATGGAATTCCATCAAATTTAGGTAAATGGTAGGGATTGCTATGTAGTTGGGCCTATTCTATATTTGATGAAAGTGTCTCCAGTGGTTTTTCTGTAAATTACTTTCCCACTTTTTTTAGGGAGCGCTTACCGGTGCGCGCCCCGGTACGCGCACCAGCAGCGTTACGGGAGTCCTCCATTTTGTGTTTCGGTAGAATCGAGACACAAAATGGAGGACAAACAAAGTTGGGAATGGGTAGAAGGGGGCACGGTAGTCACTTCCTGACCCTCTAGGTTTTCTGAGGGGGGCTTAGGACGCTCATATAGGCCAAAAATGATGTTTTTTGGGGAAAAATTTCGCGGGAGGAGCGCTCGGTACGCGCACGGGTAAGCGTCCCGGGGAGCATACTTTGGTGAAAAATAGTGAAAAAAGTTAGAAAAAGATAAACGTTTTGAATGATCAGAGGTAGGGTAGCTCTGAAAAGAGCTAAAGAGCTTTTGGGTTCTGTGGCTGATTTAGGTACCTACAAGTAGGTTCCAATGCACAGTCTTAAATTCAGGAGGAATATTCTATTCCCCTCATCTGAGAAGTGCACACCATCTCCTCTGTAGATGTCTTGCATGTTGTAACGCAAGTTATTATTGTATATTGAATCCATTCCACAGTCTCTCATGTAAGCAGAAACAGATTTATTCATATGTTTCCGTGCTTTCTCAAATTGTGGACAAAATTGGTTGGACCAGTTCCATTTCTGTCTTTGGCATATATTGGAATATACCAAGGCAGTTTGTGGAAAAAGTGTCATCAATTGAACAAAGGTGTCCTTTAAAAGCATTTCCAGACCAACCCCAGTCATAGTGCCCAAATCATTTCCACCACAGTGCACTATTAAGAGGTCAGGGTTTGGCAGATGCAAAAAGGTTTTCACCAATGGTATCAATTGATGACATCTCAATCCTCTCTGGCCAATCCACTTGATTTCCACATTTGATAAATCAAGGTTGTGATCATTTCTGCTTGCTGCATACCTTTGAGCCCAGTGGATGTAGCTATGTCCAATAATCCATACAGAATACATGATGTGAGAAGGTTCAGGTGCAGTCAGATGAAGTGTGGGAATGAAATGGCAGTTGGAACAGTAGGAGTTTACAAAAAAATAATTGTGGAGTTTCCCTGCTGTTGAATCACAAGCAATGATTGGTGGATTCAGTTAGTTGAAAACAGAAAGTTAGGGTGCATGGTTGTGTTGTGTGTAAGAAGCAATTTGAATGGTTAAGAAACAGTCACTAAAAGCAATAATGCCCTGGATAAGCTTGTGTATTGAGAGGTCAAACATCCTTGCTGACTTAATTTGCAACATTGTAGAATAAACTTTTGATCCTGAGAGTTCAGTTAGGAGGGAGCTGCTATGGTAACAGATAGAAAGGTCTGAGAGGGGGAAGGGTTTTGGTTTGAAAATAGTGTGGGAAGACTTTTGATTGGTTGAAATAAGGCATATGTGTGTAAAGTTAGAGATTTTCTATGCCAGTCTTGGTTTCAGTGTATTGAGTGCACACCTTTTGCTCTGCTAAAGAAAAATTGGTGTGTGTGTCTGACACTGTTTTCAATCTCCCAAAGCATTTGTAAAGGTAAGTAATGATTTATTTAATTTAGATAGAGACTTGTTTGCTCTATGGAGAATATTTGGAAGCAGATAGTTAAGTTTCAGTAGTGAAATTGAATGCTTGTACATAGGTCCTGTGTTGTGTTTCTAAAATGTTATTCAAAAAACGATTTTGGGAGCAAATCAATGGTATTTTCATTTGGCCCTTATTTATGATTGCCTTGTGCTGCTGGTACATCACTTTAAACATGGGAAAAAAGTGATGCTCTGGTGACACAAGGCCTTCATAAATAAGGTCCAGAGTTTTTTTGTTGTTGGTTTGTGTCTTGCTTTCTGATAATGCTTGATATCAAAATTTGCAAGATAGAGGATTTGTATTTTGTGAAATAGTGAGGGTTCAGTAGTGAAATTGAGTGCTTGTACATAGGATCTTTGCTGTGTTTCTAAAATGTTATTCAAAAAACGATTTTGGGTGCAAATCAATGGTATTTTCATTTGGCCCTTATTTATGATTGCCTTGTGCTGCCGGTGCATCACTTTAAACATGGGAAATAAGTGATGCTCTTGTGGTCCAAGGCCTTCATAAATAAGGCCCTGAGTTTGTTTGCTGTTGGTTTGTTTTTTGCTTTTTGATAATGCTTGATATCAACATTTGCAAGATAGAGGATTTGTATTTTGGGAAACAGTGAGGTTTCAAAAGTGATATTGAGTGGTTGTACATAGGTTCTGCGCAGTGTTTCTTAAATGTCATTCAAAAAAACGATTGTGGGGGAAAATCAATGGTATTTACATTTAGCACTTATTTATGATTGCCTTGTGGCACCAGTGCGTCTCTTTTAACATGGGACCACTCGTGGCGTAAGGCCTTCATAAATAAGGTCCTGAGTTTTTTTGTTGTTGGTTTGTGTCTTGCTTTTTGATAATGCTTGATATCAACATTTGCAAGATTGAGGATTTGTATTTTGTGAAATAGTGAGGGTTCAGTAGTGAAATTGAGTGCTTGTACATAGGATATTTGCTGTGTTTCTAAAATGTTACTCAAAAAACGATTTTGGGTGCAAATCAATGGTATTTTCATTTGCCCCTTATTTATGATTGCCTTGTGCAGCCGGTGCATCACTTTAAACATGGGAAATAAGTGATGCTCTTGTGGCGCAAGGCCTTCATAAATAAGGCCGTGAGTTTGTTTGCTGTTGGTTTGTTTTTTGCTTTTTGATAATGCTTGATATCAACATTTGCAAGATAGAGGATTTGTATTTTGGGAAACTGTGAGGTTTCAAAAGTGATATTGAGTGGTTGTACATAGGTTCTGCGCAGTGTTTCTTAAATGTTATTCAAAAAACAATTTGGGGGGAAAATCAATGGTATTTACATTTAGCCCTTATTTATGATTGCCTTGTGGCATCAGTGCATCTATTTTAACATGGGACGCACTCGTGGCGCAAGGCCTTCATAAATAAGGTCCTGATTTTTTTTGTTGTTGGTTTGTGTCTTGCTTTTTGATAATGCTTGATATCAACATTTGCAAGATAGAGGATTTGTATTTTGTGAAATAGTGAGAGTTCAGTAGTGAAATTGAGTGCTTGTACATAGGATCTTTGCTGTGTTTCTAAAATGTTCTTCAAAAAACGATTTTGGATGCAAATCAATGGTATTTTCATTTGGCCCTTATTTATGATTGCCTTGTGCAGCTGGTGCATCACTTTAAACATGTGAAATAAGTGACGCTCTTGTGGCGCAAGGCCTTCATAAATAAGGCCCTGAGTTTGTTTGTTGTTGTTTTTTTTTTTTGCTTTTTGATAATACTTGCTATGAACATTTGCAAGATAGAGCATTTGTATTTTGGGAAACAGTGAGGTTTCAAAAGTGATATTGAGTGGTTGTACATAGGTTCTGCGCAGTGTTTCTTAAATGTTATTCAAAAAACGATTTTTGGGGAAAATCAATGGTATTTACATTTAGCCCTTATTTATGATTGCCTTGTGGCACCAGTGCGTCTCTTTTAACATGGGATGCACTGGTGGCGCAAGGCCTTCATAAATAAGGCCCTGAGTTTTTTTGTTGTTGGTTTGTGTCTTGCTTTTTGATAATGCTTGATATCAACATTTGCAAGATAGAGGATTTGTATTTTGTGAAATAGTGAGAGTTCAGTAGTGAAATTGAGTGCTTGTACATAGGATCTTTGCTGTGTTTCTAAAATGTTCTTCAAAAAACGATTTTGGGTGCAAATCAATGGTATTTTCATTTGGCCCTTATTTATGATTGCCTTGTGCAGCCGGTGCATCACTTTAAACATGTGAAATAAGTGACGCTCTTGTGGCGCAAGGCCTTCATAAATAAGGCCCTGAGTTTGTTTGTTGTTGTTTTTTTTTTTTTGCTTTTTGATAATACTTGCTATGAACATTTGCAAGATAGGGCATTTGTATTTTGGGAAACAGTGAGGTTTCAAAAGTGATATTGAGTGGTTGTACATAGGTTCTGCGCAGTGTTTCTTAAATGTTATTCAAAAAACGATTTTTGGGGAAAATCAATGGTATTTACATTTAGCCCTTATTTATGATTGCCTTGTGGCACCAGTGCGTCTCTTTTAACATGGGATGCACTGGTGGCGCAAGGCCTTCATAAATAAGGCCCTGAGTTTTTTTGTTGTTGGTTTGTGTCTTGCTTTTTAATAATGCTTGATATCAACATTTGCAAGATAGAGGATTTGTATTTTGTGAAATAGTGAGGTTTCAGTAGTGAAATTGAGTGCTTGTACATAGGATCTTTGCTGTGTTTCTAAAATGTTATTCAAAAAACGATTTTGGGTGCAAATCAATGGTATTTTCATTTGGCCCTTATTTATGATTGCCTTGTGCAGCCGGTGCATCACGTTAAACATGGGAAATAAGTGACGCTCTGGTGGCGCAAGGCCTTCATAAATAAGGCCCTGAGTTTGTTTGCTGTTGGTTTGTTTTTTGCTTTTTGATAATACTTGCTATGAACATTTGCAAGATAGAGGATTTGTATTTTGGGAAACAGTAAGGTTTCAGAAGTGATATTGAGTGGTTGTACATAGGTTCTGCGCAGTGTTTCTTAAATGTTATTCAAAAAACGTTTTTGGGTGCAAATCAATGGTATTTACATTTGGCCCTTATTCATGATTGCCTTGTGGCACCGGTGCATCTCTTTTAACATGGGACGCACTGGCGGTGCAAGGCATTCATAAATAAGGCCCTGAGTTGCTGTGGTATAATCTTTAATATGTTGCAAATTAGTGTTTATATTGTTTTCTTTTTGTCATTACTTTGTTGTTTGCTAATAGTGGTCTTTAATGTGTTATTTTTTTCAGAACCACAGATTAAAATCAACATTTTAAAAGCAAGCAAAAATGCCATCAAGGCAAAGGAATAGAAAAAATACCATATGTAAAAGAACAAAATCATCAAAGGAAATAAAAGAATCCTCTACAACAAGTACTTCAAAAAACACCAGAAAACCTCCTGGTAAGACAATTAAGTCTTTTCTTCACAATTTATGTAGATCAAAACATAATGTTAATGGTTATGTAAAGATCCAGAAGCAGAGAGCAAATCTAAAAAGGAAGGAGAGGCCCTCGAAAAAATGTCTCTATTGGAGCAGGAGATAAGACTATGGATAGCAATAGAAAGTTAAATCAATTTAGGGACATTCGTAGACAAATGTTTCGCAATAGGGTAGTTTTAAATTTGCTAAAAAATTAAAAGAAAGGTAAACAGAGAGCTGCTTTTTACAAGAAAAAGAAAAGTGTAGAGAAGATTGTTGATCAGGCTTTTGAAGTTAAGAAAAAATTATTTATTTTAGTAATCAATAGAAATAGGATACTTAATAAGGTAATTGATGTTTTCAAATCGAACAGTAAATGGAAAAAAATTATTAATTGGACTAATTTTTGTGAAGTATTTTCTGGAGAATGGATGCATAGTTCAAGTTCTGAGCCATTTTTTAATGAGGAGAGTTACTTTCAGGAAAATGATTTGGTGCATGCAGTTGACACCAGTGGTCGAGCATATGAGGTGAAAGATGGTTGTGTGATGGAAAAAGAGAAACTTATGTCTAGAGATGCAGAAGAGGTGTTAAGTGATAAAGTATTAGGAAGACGTACTAAGGGTCCAGTGTACACATGGAAGTGCAGTAGTATTTGTAGTGTGCAACAGAATTCAATCGATTTGCTTCAAAATTTCTTACGTACATATAGTAAGAAAAGTCTAAAACAAAAAATGAAGATCTTGCAAGAGTTAGATCCTTGCAGAGTAAGAGAAAACACAGGTTTGCATGGGCATTCACTGGCTTGTCTTTCTAGAAAAGTATGTCAGAGTGTTTTTCATCATTTTAGGATGTTAGCAGTGCATCATAATAAGGTCAGGAAATTAGTGAGAAGGTTGTAATATGCAAAAAATCCAGCACCTAAGCTTAAACAGTTAAACAGTGCTCTTTTGCATGGATCTGAAGTAGATATGAAGACTATTTGTGAAGAAATTGAGTTTTGTTATTTTGAGAACAAAGAGGACAGTGTAGAAATGGATATAGTAATGGATGGTAATGTGGAAGACAATGTACAGATTTCAAGTACAGAAAAGTTTGACGAGGAAATTACCAAGTTTAAGGTGAAATCAAGTGAAAGGCCTAATTTAACTTGTGTGTGTTGTCGACGAACTCATTATAAGATTCAGACTAGGTTAGTTGATTTATATGCAAAATGTGAATTGGAAAATAATAGTGAATGGAAGGATTTTGGGGCATATTATCAAGGGGGTTTATCTCCGCTTTTTTGGCTTTAAAAGCCAAGAAAGCGGAGATAAAATTATCTCCCTATTACCAAGCTGTCGCTAACACCAGTTAGTGACAGCTAATAGGAGATAGCGACCATCTTGGGCCCCGCTTTGCATGTCAGTGATATTTATCACTAATGACATGCAAAGTGGGCGTGCCAAGATGTTAGCGACTGGAAACAGTCCCTAACATCGCTATCTCCTATTACCAACTTTTGGAGATATTCGCGCTAAGCGTGAATATCTCCAAAAGCTAACACCTGCCCTGAGCAGTTCTTAGCCATGTTATCCAATGGGAGGTGGATAACATGGCTAAGAGCATTTGCTCGATAATGCATGAATATCGCTGACTTTTCAGCGATATCCATGCATTGCGGCCGTTTTTTATCGCATTTGCGATAAACCTTGCTAATAGCAAGGTTTATCTGCGATAAAAATCGCCGATGTGCGGCGATAATTTTTGTCTCTAAACAAGTTAGAGACAAAAATTATCGCTAGTTGTTGGTAATATGCCCCTTTGTAAGTTATTTGTTGGTGGAGAATTCTTTTGATTTGAGTTTTGATCAGCGTATTTGTAATTATTGTTTGAAAAAATTAAATGAAAATAGAATGCCTGCTAGAGCTGCTCATAATAATCTTCAGTTGATAGATATTCCTTCTGAATTGATGGATTTAAATACTTATGAATCAATTTTGATTCAATGTGTCCATCCTTTTCAAGCTATTGTTCACATGGAGCCTAAGATAGGGACATTACCTTCTACAGATTTACAAAGAGGATTAAAGGGAAGATTTGTTTATTTGCCTCTAGATATCAAGAAAAATATTGATACAATTGGTGTAGAAAGAGTAGAAGAGGATCCTCTGGTTATTCTAGTTAATGGGGTTCTGACAAAGAGTAAGAAAATCTGGCAAGATTTAGTGGATGTTAGGAAAGTCAAAAAGGCAACATTGTATTTGGTCAAAAACAATAAGTACTATAAATATGTAAGTGTTGGAGCAGAGGAAACAGCTACAGAAGAAGACAGTGATTGTTCAGTTGGCCAAATTGAAAAAGTTGATGTGTCTAGAAGTGAAGAAATATATGAACATTATACTGTTCATCCTTTGCATTCCAAAGAAGTAATGGGGAATGCAATTGACTTGTTTCAAATGAAAGCAGCAAAAGGAAGTCCCATTAGTGTATGGGAAGAAAGTTTGGAAGCTTGTTGTTTTCCACAGTTATTTCCAACAGGTCGTGGTGGACGATATGACGATCGACCAGTTCAAATTCCTGCAGCTGAATACCGGACTTTAAGATTATATGCTGAAGATCCAAGGTTTCAGCAATGCATTCCGTATTTGTTTCATCTACTGTATGAAAGTGATTTGTCTGGGCTTTCTTATGCAGTTAATCATATACTGAAAAGTGGAGCTCATCTGCAAAATGTTTCAGCAAGGGACTGTATGGAGAAAGTCAATCTGCAAGACAGTATTTTGGAATCTCAGCTAATCAATCTCATGGCATGTCAGCGTGGAACAAATGAGTATTGGTTCCGTCGTCATGGGGAATTGAAATGTATGCTAAGAAACTTAGGAACTCCTACATGGTTCCTCACTCTTAGCTGTGCTGAGCATGGGCAGGGACTACCGGCCACCCCCCCCACCTGACACAGATAAAGCACAAATGAAATGAACTGGAGGAAGCAGTTGGAGTCTTTGGAAGGCGGGGTATCTCACGATCCCCGGGTGTATTTTTTAAATATGAAAACAAAATAAAATTGTCAAAAATATAAACGTTATTTTACACAATTATAAAACGGCAAATATCCACAATAGATTACAGTATGATAGACATGTCTGAAAGGGCTAACCTTAACAAATTGTCTAATACAGCGTGTTCCTAACCGAATCTAATTTCACATCATTTGCAGTTTTATAATTACTGGGCCTACGGCAAGGTCGCTAACCGGTGTCCGATCCTTATTTGCTGCACTCTCCCGTCCGAGTGCGCATGCGCCACGAGGGCCCGTTCACCGGGAGAGTCTGTACCCTGTTTACCCTCGGACACACCGGGAACTCCAATTAACCCCTGATAGGAGGGCCCTTACACTCGCGTCATTTACCGACATCATAGTGTATGCGCGGGGTAGCTACTCCACAAAAGGAGAGAGCATTGCTCCCTCCCCCGCACCCCTGTAAGCCAATGTATATCCTGCCCCTGGAGTTCTGAGAGGTACCCTGGGAGATACCAGTTGCCCCTCACCCTGGGCTAGCCCATATGCTAATGGTGCCGCCCCCCCCCCTTAAGGACCTCCAATTGGTGCTCACCGATTATGACCTTACCGCCTGACCGATATAATAAATACGACAATATATTGCTACTAAATTGGGAAAAAGGACCTGAGGAAAAACTTTAATTAATCACACAACCACTGCACACGGTAAATCAACTTTGCCTGTTCTAAGGAAAAAGAGGCCTAAGGGATGAAAATTGCATGTTAAACTATGCCATTAACCATTAATCCTTACACTACTTAATGGCTATCAACAAAATAGACTCCAATCCAAAGCTATCAGGGCTGGTGCGTGGGTAAAATTAAAGGCTCCCCGGCGCTGGTGGGGGGAGCGAAGCTGTTGCCTGGGCGAGCGCGGGGACAAAGAGACCGTCTCCTGCACTCGCCGGGCATTTAAACTGCAAGCCACGCCCCCCACGGCCCGGAAGCACCGTTATTGCTTCCGGGTCGCGGGGCGTGACCCAATGGCTGTAGGAGGGGGGTGGGGGCCTGCCCCGCCATGCATACGTGGGGGCCACGCGGCCCCCCCTTTCTTCATGGGCAGGGACTACTAGCCACCCCCCCCCCACCTGACACAGATAAAGCACAAATGAAATGAACTGGAGGAAGCAGTTGGAGTCTTTAGAAGGCGGGGGATCTCACGATCCCCCGGCCGTATTTATTAAATATGAAAACAAAATAAAATTGTCAAAATTAAAAACGTTATTTTACACAATTATAAAACGGCAAATATCCACAATAGATTACAGTATGATAGACATGTCTGAAAGGGCTAACCTCAACAAATTGTCTAATACAGCGTGCTCCTAACCAAATCTAATTTCACATCATTTGCAGTTTTATAATTACTGGGCCTACGGCAAGGTCGCTAACCGGTGTCCGATCCTTATTTGCTGCACTCTCTCGTCCGAGGGCGCATGCGCCACGAGGGCCCGTTCACCGGGAGAGTCTGTACCCTGTTTACCCTCGGACACACCGGGAACTCCATTTAACCCCTGATAGGAGGGCCCTTACACTCGCGTCATTTACCGACATCATAGTGTATGCGCTGGGTGGCTACTCCACAAAAGGAGAGAGCGTTGCTCCCTCCACCGCACCCCTGTAAGCCAATGTATATCCTGCCCCTGGAGTTCTGAGAGGTACCCTGGGAGATACCAGTGCCCCTCCCCCCCCCCTGGGCGAGCCCATATGATAATGGTGCCGCCCCCCCCTTAAGGACCTCCAATTGGTGCTCACCGATTATGACCTTACCGCCACGGGCCAGCATAGTCAACCGGCTATCTGGCACCCCCCCCCACAAAACCTCCCTACGCCTATAAGGTCATGATTACTTACCAGAACTCCTAACCCATGCCATTATATTCCTCACCCATAAGTCATTGCCCTCCTCAGTAAGATGAACCCCGTCCTTCAAGTAAAATTGGCTGACCCAGATGCATCCGTGCGGTATGTTCTGCAGTACTGTGGTGCGAAAGAGTTTCCCCAACTTGTTATTGACCCTCTTTACCGAGTGGTTCAATGCCGCTACTGAGTTCCCCTCCTCCATTGTAGTCGTGGTATGAGGTGGGACCACACTATTGTGCACCCTGGCAATTCCCTAGCTATCCACCCGGCCGCGGAGACTATCTCTCCCACCAAAACGCTTTTGTTCAGTCTCACCTGATCATTCCCCCCCAAATGCAGTATTACCACTGAGGGTGGTGGCATGTGTGTTTGCAACAACTGAGTCATATAGCCCCTTAGCTGACTAATGCAGAGTCCCCCTCTACCGAAAAAGGTCACCCTGGACACCTGTGCCTCCGCCCGCCGTCTAAACCCACCTGAAATAAAAACATGATTAGCACGTTGCACATACGAATGACCTACAACCCATATTATGCGCTTCTTCTCTTGTTCCTCCTGGCGATGCATCCTTGTTGGTGTGGGCATCGGGTGACTTTGTGCAATCTCCCGTCCTGCGTTGCAGATCCGGGAAACTGGAAGGTAAGCACACAACAAGGCAAATGTCAATTTGGGAAATATTACCACCTCACAGCATGTGCAGCCACACATAGCGCTTATAGGCGTCAGAAGACCATCTTCCGATCTTTTTTATACTGCCTGACTGCAAACCTCTACCCGCGGCTTCCGTCGCCGCCCCAATCCTGAATGATTGGGTACCGAATTCCTTGGGGTCCAATCCTGCTTCTCTAATAGCCATTGCCAATACCCTTTGGAATTGAAATCTGGACAAAGGGGTCCCGTCCGCGTGCACCAGTAAAGGTCCACTTGGTGTTGCGACCCTCTGATTGATGAATGCCTCTATGCTGGCTACTGGGCAGCATGGGTTACTGCGTGCCCTATGCAGCACCAAACTCTCCCCCCGGGCCTCCTGATCCGTCTTAGACTTCCTGATTGTAATCCATAATGCATCGCCCCAGATCGTTGTATGGCACCTTTGAATGCCGCCTGCCATGTCTGTTTTGTTGGCTGACACCAGTTCACTAATCCGCAGTGCCCCATAAAAGGCCAGTGTAAAAGCTGCCCTAAACAAGAGTACCTCCCCAGGGGAGATGCATATGCCCTGTAGGGCAACCAGTACTTTTGCCAACCGTTCTAGCCCTATCGGCCTCCGGCTGTCCGCCGGTCGCAGTCGCTCCTGCCGCCACCCCCTCAATGCCTTTCGCACAAAGAAGCTGTTTGTGGGATCCTGACGCCTTTTACTTGTGCGAAGAACGACACCGCCGCCTTGTGTCTATTAGCTGTGGCTGCTGACCACCCCCCCTCGCGCATTGATTCTAAATAGAGAGTGAAGCTCGCTTCCTGTTCCCAAGTCTTTTCCCACTCTTGCCCCAGAAATTCACAATACGACCTGAACGCCCCTTCATAGGCCGTCCTGGTCCTGGGGGCTAGGCTTGTTGCCACGAGGTTCTGTAGTCGGGGGCACCAATCTGCCAGAGCGCTGTGGGGAAGTGTGCCGGTGACGCCTCTGCAGTTGGTAATTGCTCCCTGAACACCTGTATCTTGAAGCGAGAAAGGGCATCAGCCGCATTATTCAGCACCCCTGGGACGTGTGTGGCTCTGAATTGAACGTTCAACCTCATGCATGCAATGACAATTTCTTTCATGAGGCACAATATCAAGGGACAACGTGCTGCCTGCTGATTAATACACTCGACCACCGCCATGTTATCCGACCAGAACACCACTGACCGGTTGGACAATTGGCCAGGCCACACCATCAATGCCACCCAAATGGGGAATAGTTCCTGGAAACTTATGTTGACAGTCAGCCCATTTTCTTCCCACCATTTCGGCCATTTATTGCCCAGGATGGCGCCAAAGCCTACGCTGCTGGCGGCGTCGGTCCACAGACCTAACTCCACTGACGTCGCAGGTGAGGGCCCCCACACCACCCTGCCATTGAAATCCTCCAGGAATGCTATCCAAATGCGCATGTCCTGGCGAACCTCTGCTGACAACCTGGTCCGGTGGTTTTTCTCTCTCAGACCCTTCATGGCCTGGGCAATAGAGCGTGAAAAGGGGCGTCCCACTGGTATGACCCTTAATGCAAAATTAAGTTGGCCCACCGTCTGTTGCAACTGCTGCAATGTCACTTTCTCTTTACTTAAGCATTGTTGCAAAGCTGCTCTGAATTTGGCTATTTTTTCCCCTGGCAACCTGAAACAGCCCTCTACTGAATCCAACTTGATGCCTAGGAATTCCAGGCAAGTAGCCGGGCCCACCGTCTTGCCTTGAGCCAGCGGGACTCCGAAAGCGCGCATCAGCACGCAAAAGTCCTGCAATGCAAGCTGTCCCTGGGCAAGCGCGGGGAATTAAATTGCAAGCCACGCCCCCCACGGCCCGGAAGCACCGTTAGTGCTTCTGGGTCGCGGGGGGCGCGACCCAATGGCTGTAGGAGGGGGGTGGGGGCCGGCCCCGCCATGCATACGTGGGGGCCGAGCGGCCCCACCTTTCTTTATGCATGGGACGACTTACTTCAATTTCTACGAGAGGCAAATGGAAACATACAAAATATAGAATTGAAAACACCTGGAGAACTGTGTTCTTTGGATCCAGTGAATGTTTGCAGATATTTTAATCATAGATTTGAAGCTATGATGTCTTTTATTACCAACAAAAAAAATCCTCCCCTTGGAGAAGTTTTGGATTTCTTTTGGAGGAAGGAATATCAAGCGAGAGGTGCTCCTCATATACATATGTTGTTATGGATTAAAGATGCACCCAAATTTGGATTAGATTCGGAAGAAACAGTGATGAGTTTCATTAAAGAGTATTCAACATGTGCTGTTCCAAAAACTACTGATGAAAACAGTTTAAGGTAACAAGTTTTACGTTTTCAATCTCATCGTTGTGGAAAGTACTGTCGTCGAAAATTTTAAAACAAGGAAAAGTACTACACGAAATGTCGTTTTGCGTTTCCACGACCAGTGATTTCTAAGGGAAGAGTAAATAATCTGGTAGAGACAGTCCTCTGAGGCGGAAGCCGGAGGTGCAACTCACTCGTGTTCTTTTTAAAATTGTTTGAATTGTGATAAACTGCTTTTTAAAATTACTGCACTTACCTGAGTCTAGCTGAGACTTTTCCCGCCAGCAGGCACCCACAAAACAGCGGATTTTAGCGCTGTCAGAAAGGGCAAACACCGGACGCCATCGCCGGTAACGCAAGGCCACGCCCACTTGCTAGGCCACGCCCCCTCCCTCTCTATCTAAGCGCTGATTGGAAGGCGCGACACACTGGTAGAGACAGACCTCTGAGGCGGAAGCCGGAGGTGCAACTCACTCGTGTTTTTTTTTTAAATTGTTTGAATTGTGATAAACTGCTTTTTAAAATTACTGCACTTACCTGAGTCTAGCTGAGACTTTTCCCGCCAGCAGGCACCCACAAAACAGCGGATTTTAGCGCTGTCAGAAAGGGCAAACACCGGACGCCATCGCCGGTAACGCGAGGCCACGCCCACTTGCTAGGCCACGCCCCCTCCCTCCCTATCTAAGCGCCGATTGGAAGGCGCGACACACTGGTAGAGACAGACCTCTGAGGCGGAAGCCGGAGGTGCAACTCACTCGTGTTTTTTTTAAAATTGTTTGAATTGTGATAAACTGCTTTTTAAAATTACTGCACTTACCTGAGTCTAGCTGAGACTTTTCCCGCCAGCAGGCACCCACAAAACAGCGGATTTTAGCGCTGTCAGAAAGGGCAAACACCGGACGCCATCGCCGGTAACGCGAGGCCACGCCCACTTGCTAGGCCACGCCCCCTCCCTCCCTATCTAAGCGCTGATTGGAAGGCGCGACACACTGGTAGAGACAGACCTCTGAGGCGGAAGCCGGAGGTGCAACTCACTCGTGTTTTTTTTTAAATTGTTTGAATTGTGATAAACTGCTTTTTGAAATTACTGCACTTACCTGAGTCTAGCTGAGACTTTTCCCGCCAGCAGGCACCCACAAAACAGCGGATTTTAGCGCTGTCAGAAAGGGCAAACACCGGACGCCATCGCCGGTAACGTGAGGCCACGCCCACTTGCTAGGCCACGCCCCCTCCCTCCCTATCTAAGCGCTGATTGGAAGGCGCGACACACTGGTAGAGACAGACCTCTGAGGCGGAAGCCGGAGGTGCAACTCACTCGTGTTTTTTTTAAATTGTTTGAATTGTGATAAACTGCTTTTTAAAATTACTGCACTTACCTGAGTCTAGCTGAGACTTTTCCCGCCAGCAGGCACCCACAAAACAGCGGATTTTAGCGCTGTCAGAAAGGGCAAACACCGGACGCCATCGCCGGTAATGCGAGGCCACGCCCACTTGCTAGGCCACGCCCACCTCCCTCCCGCCATATAATGTGCATCCCACGCAAGCGCAGCGGACGAGCGCAGCGGGAGCGCCGTTTGCGGGCCAAAGGCGCGCCTAAGGCAAGCCCGTCTGCGCCCGTCCGCGACCAGACGGGACCAGGGGCCACCCCCCCTGCCTCTCCCATTCCTCTGGCCAGGACTTACAGCTCCGCTGCTCTACGCCTCATAGGAAGCAGAGCCACTGCCTTATGTACCTGCACTTTTGCAGCCACATCTCTCCCTCCTCGTTGCTCCGAATGCAAACACTCCTTCCGAAATACCCTGGCAGCCCCCTCGGTACAGAAATACTGCATGTTGGCATTAAATTGTCAATCACTGCCAAAGCATAGCATCCAAATGTCCATGCTGCTAGAGGACCGCAAGCCAGATGTTACCTTTTTAACAGAGACCTGGCTCTCCACTCATTCTGACCCAGACATAGTCGCAGCTCTACCCAGTGGATACCACATCGTTAGATCGGACAGACCAGTAGGAAGAGGCGGCGGTCTGGCTATTATCTACAAAAACCAGTACCGTTGTCACATCACAGCAGAAAGTATTCCCGAGTGCGAAAGCATGGAATTCTGCATAGAGTTCAACGCCAACACCTCCTTCTCGGGCACGTTGATCTACCGTCCCCCTGATCCAACAAAACTGTTCCATAGGGCACTCCCGGAGATCATAGCGAAAAGAACTTTATCCGCGGCTAATTACACGGTCCTAGGAGACCTGAATCTTCACTTTAACTCCCCCGCCGATAATATTGCCAAGGAGCTAATAGACGACCTTGGAGCTCTTCAGTTGTTCCAGCTGGTCACAGCTCCAACCCATGAGAAGGGCAATCTGCTTGATCCAATTTTCAGCAGCTGCAGCAACCTGAATGTTGACTCCCCTGTCCCCCTCCCATGGTCAGACCATTTTTCATTCCGTTTTCTTGGGCCATCCACAAGGTCCCCCAGTTACCCCCCCGGACAACAATCAGGAGGAACTGGTCAAAACTCCAGCTGGATTCCTGGATGCACAGCCTGGACTCTACCCGCCCGCCTCCCTGCTCAAACCCCAGTGTAGCAAACGAAAATTATGTCAGCTGGATCACCAACTCATTAGACACGATCCTTCCCCTCCGGAGATCCTCATCTAAGAGAATGTATAAATCCGCGCCTTGGTTCTCCGACTCCTTAAGAGAATTAAAACGCTGCTGCAGGCAACGAGAGAGAGCCTGGCGCTTAGACTTTCTCCCGGAAAAAAAGGTAGCCTACAAAGAGGCGATAAAAGCTTATAGAGACGGGATTAGGACGGCGAAAGCAACCTTCTACTCTGATAAAATCCTAGAGGCTAAATCTAAGCCCAGGGAAATTTTTCAGATAATAAAACACTGCTCAAGTGTCACCACCGCCCCCCCTCCGAGCAAAACTCAAGACCAATGCAACAAGCTTGCAGACTTTTTCCACAACAAAGTCCTGAAAATATATTCCACCTTCCAAACGGGAGCCACAGCTCCGGAGATAGCTGACCTACCCTCTCCCAAAATTCTCCCTCCCCCAGAACAGTCAACCCTCGACCACTTCCCTCCCCTAGACCTCGACACCCTTGGCAAAATGGCACGCCAAGTTAAATCGGGCTCCCCTCGTGACCCAGCCCCACCAGAAGTTCTGATACAAGCACACAAAGCCACCCTGCCTGTTATCTTGGAACTTCTAAATACATCTATAGCCTCATGCGCTGTTCCTACAGCATGGAAACAAGCCATGGTACGGGCGTTGCTGAAAAAGCCTACCCTGGATCCAGATGATCACTCCAACTATCGTCCCATTTCACTCCTCCCTTGGGCTGGCAAGGTGTTGGAAAAATATATAAATGCCCAGCTGGGCCAGTTCATTGAAAATCACTCCCTACTGGAGGTATCCCAGACAGGTTTCAGGCCGAAACATGGCACCGAAACTGCCTTACTAGCGGTCGCCGAGGAATCTCGAAGGGTCCTGGATCAGGGAGGATCAGTGGCAGTGATCCTCCTTGATCTAAGCGCCGCCTTCGATACGGTCAGCTATGCCACCCTGCTGAACCGTCTCCGGGACATCGGAGTCTCAGGCGACGCTCTAAGGTGGTTCGACTCCTTCCTGTCCGATAGATCCTTTCAGATCTTCGATGGTGACATAACATCAACCAGCAAGCCTCTCAGTTGCGGAGTACCACAGGGCTCCTCTTTGAGCCCTGTGCTATTCAATGTCTACATGAGACCACTGGCTGGGATCGTCGAACCGTACGGCATCAAAATTGTGTCGTACGCCGACGACACTCAGTTAGTGGTATCATTGGCTCAAGATAACATCAGTCAACTCCATGGAGGCCTGCTGAGCTGCCTAGAAGATGTCAAGGAATGGATGACCAGCTCCTCCCTCAAACTAAATGGAGACAAAACAGAGCTCTTGCTTCTAGGCCCAGCCTCGCCAATACCTTTTACTTCCTTGTGGCCCCAAGCTCTGGGCACTCCCCCCACCCCCAAGGAAAGCGTCAAGAGCCTAGGAGTGTGGTTGGACAGGAAACTTTCCTTTGCCACCCAGGCTACTAAGCTGTCCGCCACCTGCTTTGGCATCCTTAAAACTCTAAGGAAAGTCCTTCCACTTCTACCTCTAGAAGCCAAGAACGTGGCAGTACAAGGCCTCATTCAGTCCCGCCTGGACTCAAATAATGCCCTATATGTAGGGGCTCCCGAGATGACCCTCCGGAAACTCCAAGTGGTGCAAAACTGCGCAGCACGCACCCTGCTACAGATTCCACGAGCCCAGTCAGCCAGACCTGCACTAAAAAGTCTTCACTGGCTACCAGTCAAGCACAGGGTGACATTCAAGGCACTGTGCATTGCGCACCGGGCCTTTTGGAAAACAGGACCCGCAATTAACAGCAACCTTGTCATCCCCTATCACCCAAATAGGAACCTCCGCTCCACCGAGGCTTTCTTGGCAGTGGTTCCTAGAGTGAAGAGAGCTAGATCCGGGGGCAGGTTGTTCTCACTGAACGCAGCTAAACTTTGGAACACCCTCCCCCTTTCACTCCGTTCCAACCCGGACCTGCTCGCATTCCGTAAAAAGTTGAAAACTTTATTATTCGCCAAAGCCTCCGAGCTCTAATCTGTCACTCAGCATGTCTCTCCAATTCTTACTTCAGCGCTTGGACGCCCTTGGGCAGCAACCGCGCTCAATAAATTTATTTCTAATTCTAATTCTAATATCATCTCTACGACATACTGTGACAAGGAAATCTCCCAAAAATACTTTTAATTTAAAAAGAAACGAAGAGTCCAAGTACATCAACGACTACAACCCAGTGATTTTGTCCATGTGGAATGCTAACATGGATATTCAGTTCGTTGCTGACAACTCTATTGCTATGGCTCTATATGTGACATCTTACATCACAAAAAAAGAAAAGACAGAACTGAAGGAAATGTGGGAGGACATTTCACATGAAAAGAGTCAAAGCAAGAAATTATACAGTTTCAGTCTGAAGATGTTGTCGCATCGAGAAATTGGAGCATATGAATGTTCTGATCGGTTATCATCAGCAAGTCTCTATGCCAAATCAAGAACAATCATTTGGGTGAGTCTAGGTCTTGCTGCAACACGAAACTGAGTTTTGAAATCTGTACAAGAAATTGACTATTTGGCGGAGAACAAACCGAAAAGTACAGATATTTTGAAGACAAACATGTTGGATACATACTATCCAAATAGAAGTACTCACCTTGAGAACACTTGATTGTATGAAGTTCTGCAAAACTACAGTTATAAGAGGAACATCACAGAAGATATCAATAATGGAAAATATGCTGTCATTGGGTATGAAGGATGTCTAGTGAAGCAGAGAAAAGGCCATTTTGATTAATCATCGAAAATTGAGTTGCAAAGCTCCAGACAAAAGAGAATTTTACTATTTAGCTCTTTTGCAACTCCTTAAGCCATGGCGTACAGAAGAGGAACTACTTGGAGACTTTCTCTGTTATGAAGACTCTTTTAATGCAACTAAGGAGACCATAGAATGTCTTATTTTTCTAAATTATCTGCAAATGTAGAACGAAGAAATAGAGCAAGAAAACACAATTGCTGAAGAGATTGCTAGAGACAGTTCTCAAGACAGTTAGAGTTCTACTTCATTGAGTCAGGATTCACTAGGAGGACCAATTATCCAAAATCAAGCTGCAACTGCCATGGATGAGGTGGAAAGAGCTGTGGAACAAGCTCAAGAGGATGGAGTTAACTTAGAAGATTTGGTAAAGCAACTAAACGTTGAGCAGAAAAAGATATATGATGAAGTCACAGAACAGATTGAACATGGATTCAGACATGAGAAAAAAGAGTGCTCATGTACATCATTTGAGCCTGTCCGACTGTACATAAGTGGAGAAGCGGGGACAGGAAAACGTTTTCTGATTAAAGCCATTTCAACTTATCTGCAGAAAAGGACTGATTCACCGCTGTCTTGTGTTGTAACTGCTCCAACTGGTCTGGCAGCACATAACATTAAAGGGATTACTCTACATCGTTTACTGATGCTGCCAGTTGAGCATGATAATAAATTGCATTACAACAAGCTATCTGGAGATGCGTGTTCTGAAGTTTCAAGAGTCTTGAAGAAAATGAAACTTCTTATCATTGATGAAGTAAGCATGGTCTCAAATCTAATGCTTGCTTTTGTGCATTTGAGAATGCAAGAAATTCTTAGAACAGAGTATGATGTGTTATTTGGAGGAAAACACATTATTGTTTTTGGAGATCTATTTCAGTTGACTCCAGTAAAAGGACAACCAGTGTTTAAAATGCTCACGCATGAAGATACCAGGAAGTCCCTTGGAAGCATTGGAAACGTTAATTTATAATTACATTTTAAATATGCTGAACTGCTTCAAAATATGCGACAGGCAAAGGATGAAGATTATAAAAATATTCTACAAGATGTAAGAATTGAAAAAGTACGTGAGCTTGGGAAAGAAGCTTTACATGCTCGATTAATTTCAAATTTGTATCCAAATGAAAACATTCTTCCAGAGAATATTTTTTAAAACATGACTGAGAAGAAATCTGGGATATGTTTGATGCCAACTCTGCAAGAATGTTCCATCTTCAACAACAAAATGTTAAAGTTAGAAAATGAAGAGATTGTGAAACTGGAAACAATAGATAAAATAGAGCATATGGGTGCAACAATTGTTTTGTCAGAAAATGTGAAAACAAAATCGGATTCATTAGAGAAAAGTATTTCTAAAACAGCTGGTTTTGAAAAGACTCTGAATGTGTGTTTAAATTGTCATATCATTTTGAGAAGGAATTTAAATGTTGAAAGAGGTCTGGTAAATGGAGCAATGGGTTATGTTGTTGATTTTGTGAATTATAGAAATAGAGATGGAATTGAATTTTTAAAAATAAAATTTGATGGTATTGAGCAAGTACAACAAATCATTTGTTGTTCTGCTAGATTTTTACTTGTAAAAGACTTATATGTTCGCCGAAAACAATTTCCTGTTTGTTTGGCGTATGCAGTAACAATTCATAAATCTCAAGGTTTAAGAGTAGATAGTGCTTTGGTGAACATTGGAAGATCTGTGTTTGAAGAGGGTATGGCATATGTAGCATTATCCCGAGTCAGAACTTTATCAGGATTGTACTTGATTGAGTGTGATGAGACAAAGATTTGTGCAGATCTAGATTGTGTTAAAGAATACAATAGGTTAAGAAGAGAGTATGCTCCACATTTACCTCAATATCCTCTGTTTGAAAAACGTGTGGTAGGCCGAAAAAGAAGAAATGAGAATAATTGCAGTGAGGTAGTAGCAAAAAGGCAAAAAGTAGATGAAACTGTAATTCAAAACAGAAAGAAAAAGGATTGTGATGAAAATGTTGTTGGATTACAGTTTGAAAATAGTTCTGGTGTCAACTGCTATGCTAATGTAGTGGTTAATGTTGTATTTTTTCTTCAAACTTTACAAGAACAGATTGTTGAAAATCGGGATCAAAGATTGTGTGGTTTATTGAATTCTGTGTTTGAGAAATGTAGCAGTGATAGAGCAAAAATAGAAAGTGTAACAGAAATTCGAAATATTTTAGATATGTGTTCTGGTCAGGATAAATTTTCACAGAACATTCAGCAGGATTGTCGGGAATTTTTAATGTATATGTTTGGTGTTTTGGAAGATGAAGGTCTAGATGTAGATAATCTTTTCAGCCTTTCTTATCAATGGCAGCATGACTGCCAAAATTGTAGTTCATCAAGTAATACTAGAATAGACACTGAAAGATTTATATATATTTGACTTTACCAGACTGTAAATCAGTGTCATTTAAAAATCTAGTTAAAGCAGCAGATCATAATATGGTGTGTACCCAATGTAAGTGTCCAATGCTATCCACATTATTTATACAAAGTTATGGTCAGTATATCATTTTAGTTTTCCAACGATGTAGACCTGATGGAACTAAATTGACAACTTGTATCAAAAATGTTGTGGCTTCTCAGTTATCAATTTCACGAAGGACCTTTACAACTGAAGCTATTATTTATCATGACGGTCCTTCGACAACATCAGGACATTGTACATGCTACTTAAAATGTAAAAAAGGTTGGAGTTACTGCAATGATTCTCATTTGACTTATAAACAACGGTTGCCTTATGACTTTAAAAATTCTTACCTAGTGTTTTTAAAACCAAAGTTTTAGTAAAGGGAATTGGCCTTTGAAGACGGGAATAGTTAATAAAAGTTAGTTAGTTAGTTAATCTAATGTTTAAAATTATTTATCTCATATAGGTACTAAAAGTGGATCTCATAGTAAAAAAGACTCATATATCTGACAAAATTTGGCCGTAAGGAAAGTGTAAGGTATGATGTTCTTAGATCTTTTTTCATAGGAAGTCGATGAAATGGAAGTTATAGAGAACAGCAGACTTTTTTCCACCAAAAGGACCTTCACTATCTTCTATTTGGCCTCACGGAAAAGTAAGTGAATCAAAGATTAGTGTACATATATGAGTTGTACGTTTTTATGGGTTTTTTAAACACAATCTTTTAGATTGTTTTTTTTCCCCGCTGTTATATGATGAAGAGTTTGAACTCACTAATTTAAGTGAAATTCAATATATTCTGAGAACAGCAAAAATAAACAATGTAACATATTGTAGAAGTTATTCTATAGTTTGCATTGTGTAATTTATATTGTATTCCTATTGTCTCACACTCATTTTCCTTTTCCCACCCTTATTTAGCTCTCTTTACTCATTTACACTGCTTTTTTTAACTTTGTTTCATCGCTGTTCCTTTACTCCACTTCATTCACAACTCTTCAATCCAATTTGAACTGTCTGCATTTCCTCTCTCCCTTCCATCACTTTTCATCTTTCTCACATTCTCTCAGTACCACTGCTTTAGTTTTCTTCCCCTCTCTTTCTTTCTTTTGCTCCTTTACTCTTTTTCCTTTCTCACTCATTGTACTGCAGTTCACTCAGTCCTTCCTTTTGTTTTTCTGTGTAATCACTCTCTCACTCCTTTTTCCTCCATCGTTCTATATTAACCTCATTCCCTTCATCCCTTCACTCTGTGAGTCCCCTTCACTCACTCTCAGTCATCTTCTATTCCTCTTTCTTATTAATAGTTCCTCATTTAGACTCCTCTCCTTTTCACTCATTTTCCTTTTACTTTCTTATCTTTGCTGATTTCGTTTTGGTATCTCACATTCTTTTAGTATCTTACTTACCTTCAGTAATGTTTTCTCCTTCTATTTCTTTTTCCCTCTTTTTTGTCTTTCTACATTACTTTATTTCTGTTTTTGTATCCTTCACTCTTGCTTTATTTCTTAGTACACTTTTTTTGATTTTTTACCTCTTGACCTGTTTCTTCTATTTTAAAATATATATTTTACTAATTATAACTTGTTTTTTCTTTTGTCTTTCACAGATACAAGTAAGTTTTCATTAATTATATGGTGAGTGTGTCTACAAAATGTAGTTTGTCATCACCCTTTGCTTTAACCTCACTACTTTTCTCACACCCTACCTCACCCCTGTTTCCTTACTCTGCTTCCCTCACTTATTCTTATCCTCCATGTTTACTTCTCTTTTCCTTACTTTCCTACCACATTCAACTTCTTTCAGTGCCCCTGCTCATCCACAATCCCTCACTTACCTTTTTCACTGGTTCACTTAGTCCCTTTCTGACACTCCTTCCTTTACTCTATCTGTTCTTTCTCTCTGTCACTCCCCATGTCTTACCCTTATTCACTTTTATCCACCCTCTTTCACTCCTCTTTACTTACACTCACTACTATTTTCTTTCCCTCCGTCACCACTGTTCCTTTTCTCTGGTTCCGTCACTACCTGTCATTCCCCATCCTTAACTCTCCTTCCTTTTACTTTCATCACCTATTCACATTCTCCCAGAACCTCTGCTTTAGTTTTCTTCCTCTTTCTTCTCTTCTTTTGCTCCCTTATTCATTTTCCTTTTCTCAGTTACTTCCTCTTATACCTTTTCTCTGTTTTACTATCTATTACACAGTCCCTCTGTGTTTCTCCCTCTAGCTCTCTTTCTCTTTACACCACTCTCTTTGTTCCCATTCCTCATGCTCACTCCTTCATTATTATTTTTTTCGTTTTTTTTGGTGCGCTGTCGGGACGCGCCCCGGTACGCGCACCGGGGCGCTCACCGGTACGCACACCGGGAGCGCTCTAGAGTGAAATATTAAAAAAAAGTGAATATAGTTTAAAAAAATATAATATATTAATATACAATATAGGATTCATTTTTAGAAAAACATACCTTTCTCAGCTATAGACATTTGCGAAAAAATAACCTTAGAAATTCACTAAAAAACACATAGGTATGAGGCCCTATAAAAAGTTAGGAATTAGCAGTTAAAAAACCTATGAAATTCACAGAAAAAAACATAGGTTTCACACCAGTTATAGTTAGTAATTAGCAGTTAAAAAACCTATGAAATTCACTGAAAAAACCATAGGTTTCACACCAGTTATAGTTAGTAATTAGCAGTTAAAAAACCTATGAAATTCACTGAAAAAACCATAGGTTTCACACCAGTTATAGTTAGGAATTAGCATTTAAAAAACCTATCAAATTCACTGAAAAAACCATAGGTTTCACACCAGTTATAGTTACCTGGAAATTTTACTGACATAAAACCATTGAAATTCCCACGTTATAGTTAGTTGGACTCACTATAACTTGGGCGTGTAATGCACTGCTGATGACATCACATATTACATCACTCATGACATGGTCAGTGACATCACTCATGACATCACTGATGACACCATCCTTGTGACAGAGTGACTGACCTCCTTTCACTGTAAAGTAACCCATGAAACACATATTCAAAAATAGAAACTAACATTTTCAAAAAAGTGGAGATATCTATACCAGTTACAACAACCAATTCAGTAATTCCACCATTTATATACACATCCACTAATTCACCAACAGTTCTATATAGTCACCCATACATATACTCACTCATCATATGTAGTGAGACACCTATACATCCGTTAACACACCGACAGTCTTCCAAAAGTTGCTCACACACATACTCACAGATGCAAATAAACTATTGAACATCCATTTATTTGCATATAGAGCAATACACACACTACCACCTTACTTCTATTGAAAATTACACATATTTATTCTCTTAAACAATCACTTTTCGAAACACATACTTATTTAAACTTGAACTCTTACAATCTCTTACTCTCACATATACTCACTTATATGCATCAATATTCACTTTTTCTAGATTAAAACATATGTAGTTACTGTTTAAAACACTAGTGAGACAGTCATTTACTCACTAACATACACATATACACACTATTCAACCATACAGTCCTGCACATATGTAGTCTTCAAAATGCATACAAAAAAAGAGTCAGTCACTCATGCATCAATGTTGTAAGTAATTCCAACACTAAACAAAACAAACACTCATACTGATACTCAAATAAACATCTAATAACCCATATACACACACATGTAGCTACTCACCAACCCATGCAGCCACTTATACACAAAGTGAAACACTGATACAAACATTTAAATATTTAAACAATACTCGCTAATATATGTATTCACTATGATACACTTAATAAGCCAGTTAACCAATCCATTTTTTTTTTAAAAAACATCCATTAAGACACTTATTGAAACATTTATTCTTCCATCGACCTTTACATATACATATATAAAACATGTTTATTTTTCAGAAAGACACACATTCACTGGACGGTCTCATCAGTGATGTCATGAGTGATGTCACTGACCATGTCATGAGTGATGTAATATGTGATGTCATCAGCAGTGCATTACACGCGCAAGTTATAGTGAGTCCAACTAACTATAACGTGGGAATTTCAATGGTTTTATGTCAGTAAAATTTCCAGGTAACTATAACTGGTGTGAAACCTATGGTTTTTTCAGTGAATATATATATAGAAGTGTTATGTAATGGTATTTATATTTGTAGAGCACACGGATACTCTGAGGAGTGTCCCGGCGCGAGCCTTGGAGAGTGCAGGAATCAAATTAAGCGAAGACAAATGTTTTCAGTTTTTTTTAAACAGAATGGGGGTCTGAATGCTCTGAAGAGTGAACTGCAATGAATTCCAGGCTAAAACGGCTTTCAAATCAAGGGAGCTGCCACCCATCCTTTGCAGCCGGAAACACGGAACATGAGCCAAGAGTTGTGAGGAAGAGAGCAGATGTCTCGCAGGCGTATAGAAAGAGAAGCGCTTTCGTAAGTAGATAGGGCCAGAGGCATGAAGAGCACAGTGAGATATAACTAAGGACTTACATTTACTCAAGTCAACTACGGGCAGCCAGTGAAGGGCACACATATGTTTTCTCACGCTACTTCACGCGGGTACGTTAAGAAGAAGCCTGGCTGATGCATTCTGAACAACCTGGAGTTTGTTAAGCAGGTATCCCAGGATGCCAGCATACAGGGCATTGAAGTAGTCCAACCGGGATAACGTCAGGGCTCGAGTGACCATTTCTTTAGCGGAAATAATACCTCACAGCAGCTGCGCTCTCCATTGACGAATTACGAGGTAAGGACCAACTTTTAACAGCATACATTTATTTGTCAAACAGACAGACTGCCATGACGTGTTTCGGCCGTCCCAGCGGCCTTGGTCACATGGCGTTACAAAGTGCTCAACCCTTTTTAAAGTGCTAAGTGCAGTCACATGTCAATTGATGGATATAGAAAAAATACTATCAGTATAAATACATATGTTTTATAATTGTAGTTACATTGCTAACTGTATAAATACATAAAAAACTTTATATTGATTTTAGACATTATAGCTAAAGATCTCTATAAAGTTTGTTGGAATAAAAATAGCGTATTACAATCATATAGCGCTATTGCATAATACCTGCATAAATGCTGGTTCCAACCTCCAAAACACATCTAAATTATTTTAACCTCATCCATCTGACATTACATGTCTTAGAATTCAAACTAAAACAAGTGCTCACCGAACGTGTTCAAAATCATAACTGCGAAAAAACCAATACATTTCTATTGTTACATAAGAATAAATAAAATCATAAAGTGATAAACTAATATCGTAGAACCATACAGAAGATATGTTCAGTTGTGAAATATTGTCCAGTCACTGGGTATACTTGACAATGAGTATTACAAACGATCATCATTGTCTCAGCATTCATATAGCCATATTTAGCTCCTATACCTATTTTGCATGTCCTGTATTACAACGAGGGTAGCATACATTAAGTAGCTTATAAAGTGACTGGTGCATAGAGATTTCAGAGACTTGACAATGGGGGAAAATGTAGGGATGTACGGCTGGGGGAGAAGGAAAAGGAAATTTTCATAGGTATCAATAAAATCCATTTCAAGACACAGCTTAGAGTGCTAAATTCATACAGTACGTAATGTGATAAACAGTATATTAAAATTCATTATACTGGCATCCAATTAATCATGCCGGTAAAATGAATTACGATTCAGAAAAGGGGGTGGTGATGGACCGAGTATCTGAATTAAGCAGAACACTCCTACCCAGTCCAAAGATCAGGGCTTGATCCATCACCGTTTTTTAGCTCACTGCACCATCCCAGCTCAGAACCTGGCTACATGCAAATTAGTCTGTCCCTGGTCCAGTGCATCATGGGAACAGGGCAGACCAAACTACCAAGCCAATTCTTATACTGGGAAGGAAATAAGCTTCCGGGGACCAGTTTCTGGCATTTCAGCCATCTTCGGCCCGGCTTGCTTGAATCCTGATGGTGCAGTGAGCAAGGGACTCACATCTGAGTATACCCTTCCACGCTTATGGTGGACAAAACGATTCAGAAAAGGGGGTGGTGATGGACAGAGTATCTGAATTAAGCAGAACACTCCTACCCAGTCCAAAGATCAGGGCTTGATCCATCACCGTTTTTTTCTGAATCGTTTTTGGCCACTATAGGTGTGGCAGGGTATACTCAGACATGAGTCCCTTTCTCACTGCACCATCAGGATTCAAGCAAGCCGGGCCGAAGACGGCTGAAATGCCAGAAACCGGTCCCCGGTAGCTTGTCTCCTTTCTGGTGAAGAATTGGCTTGGTAGTTTAGTCTGCCCTGTTCCCATGATGCACTGGGCCAGGGACAGACTGATTTGCATATAGCCAGGTTCTGAACTGGGATGGTGCAGTGAGATAAATAATGGTGATGAATCAAGCCCTGATCTTTGGACTGGGTAAGAGTGGTCGGCTTAATTCAGACACTCTGTTCATCACCACCCCCTTTTCTGAATCGTTTTTGGCCACTATAGGTGTGGCAGGGTATACTCAGACATGAGTCCCTTTCTCACTGCACCATCAGGATTCAAGCAAGCCGGGCCGAAGATGGCTGGAATGCCAGAAACCGGTCCCCGGTAGCTTGTCTCCTTTCTGGTGAAGAATTGGCTTGGTAGTTTAGTCTGCCCTGTTCCCATGATGCACTGGTTCAGGGACAGACTGATTTGCATATAGCCAGGTTCTGAACTGGGATGGTGCAGTGAGATAAATAACGGTGATGAATCAAGCCCTGATCTTTGGACTGGGTAAGAGTGGTCTGCTTAATTCAGACACTCTGTTCATCACCACCCCCCTTTTCTGAATCGTTAAAATGAATTACAACAACACTATAAAATCGACCTATTATACAAAAAGGATATCGGTGACACAACTAAAACCAGCAATCATAAAAGACACTTGGATAAAACTACCCTAATATCTAAAAGACGGCTAATATCAATCATGTCAATATTATACATCGCAAATATAAATATCTTTTCAATAAAAAAAGCAATATAATTTACACAGTATAAATACAAAAATGTGCAAATTATGCAATGTATAATCCAATTCCTCTTTCCGATCTGACTAAAGTGCTGTTAATATATGTCTATTACCCATGTATCGTACTATGGTGTGCCTAGTCCAATTTATAAGTATGTGTGGAGGTCCTCCGTGGTATTGAGGCCTCCAGGCCATTTGGAGTTAAACTCAAGAATATATTTGGTCTCCAACCTACGCATACAGGCCTCTCTGTCACCCCCTCTTTTTGTAACCGGGACAGATTCAATTGCATAATATTTTAGGCACTGAGGTCTACTATTGTGACATGCCTCAAAGTGCCTGGCAACTGAGTAGCTTTGATCTTTGTTCGTGATAGCGCGTAGGTGCTGTAAAATCCTCTTATGGATCTGCAGCTTGCTACTTCCTATATACTTGAGTTGACAATCACATTCCAAGATGTAAACACAACACTCAGTTCTACAGGTAAGATGTTGTTTAATTTCCCTAGTAGTCTTTGGAATTACAGTAGTGTATTTCTTGGTGTTCACACCATGTTGGCACGCCTTGCATGCCAGACACTTATAGAAGCCTCTGCTAATTGGCCGCCATGGTTCTTTACCTAGATGTTCCTGACTATTTTTGGAAAGTATAGTGCCCATACTCAAGCCTTTACGGTAAGTTAATGACGGATTAGTGGGCATCAATTCTCCAATTAGTGGGTCATCTTGAACAAAATGCCAATTTCTTCTGACAATACTCCTAAGTTCTTTTTCCTGCTTTGAGTACGTCATTATTAATCTTACTGGACTGGCATCTCCACTTTGTGATATACTTAGTTTAGGGTTGTATTTTAACAATTCTCCTCTTGCTTTTAGCCGTGATTTTCTTATGGCGGTTTGTATTGTCTTTATACTATAACCCCTATCCACAAATCTCATTAGACTTTCTTCTTGCTTAATGACCATATCTTCATTATTACTAGAAATACGGCGGATGCGAAGCATCTCACCATACGGTATAGATTTGATCAAATGCTGTGGATGGGCACTCGTTGCATGTAAAAGAGTGTTCCCCGCCGTCGGTTTTCTAAAAAGGGTAGTACTAAGAACATTATTTGATAATAAAACCTGCACATTTAAGAATGTCACCGATTCCTTGCTTATGCTCGAGGTAAAATTCAAGTTCAGATCATTTTCATTCATTTCCTGTATGAAAGTTAAAATGCTTTCTTCAGAGCCATGCCACACAATAAAAAGATCATCATTAAAACGAAGCCATGAGATTATATTTGATGTGCAGTACTGCTCAAATTTGCATCTGAGGACCAGTTCCTCCCACCACCCCATGAACAGGCACGCGTAACTTGGGGAGAAACTGGCCCCCATTGCCACACCCTGAACCTGTTGGAACATTTGTCCATTAAACATGAAGTAATTATTCTCAAGGCAGAATGACAACATTTCCAAAAGCATTTTTGTATGATGGGCTAATTCCATTGGCCTGCTGCCAAGATAGTACTCACATGCACGCAGGCCATCCCTATGCTTTATGCATGTATATAAAGGACTGACATCCAATGTTACTAGCAGCAGGTCTGGTGTCCACACGATCTCCTCTAATTTACGCAAAAAGTCACTTGAGTCCTGTACGTAAGATTTCAGGGATTTCATGTGCGGCTGTAGAAAGTAGTCAATATACCTAGAGAGATTTTCCAAAGGACCGCCACATGCCGCAATAATTGGCCTTCCCGGCGGTACAGTAATGTTTTTATGGACCTTAGGTATAAAGTATATGTATGGGACCAGTGGGTGGTCCTTCTTTATGTACTTAAACTCATCCCCACTTAACATACCAAGTCCCTTCCATGCCACCAGATTCCTGCATAGATTTTCCAGCATAATCCTATATTTCTGTGGGTTGCTTTTTACATAACATTGGATGTCATCCAGTTGTCTGTGCGCCTCCTCAAGATAATTTTTGATGGGCCACAGAACAATATTCCCGCCTTTATCGGAATTCCGAACTATCACTTCTGCATCCTTTAGCTTTGTTGCCAGTTGGTTCAGTTTTCTCTCCTGGTTTGTGTATTGTCGCTTTTTATCGTTGTTATTTTGAGCCAGCTTTTTAATTTGTCGCACCATTGCGTCGCTGAAAGCATCAAGCCCATCCCGTGTAGCCAGGGGAATATACTTAGATTTAGGCTTAAATGGGGTACTTGGCTTCTTTTGTCCACTTAACGCCACTATTTCTTGTGTCCCACATTTTCCTCACTCCCTAGCTGACACATATCATGGAACAGGTTTAAATCGCTAACTGCCAGTTCTGAGGTGCTTGTCCCAGATTTTGATGATAACCTATTTGGGCCAACTGTTTTGTGCACAAATTGCTACTTTAATTTTAATTTCTGTATATATTGATAAATATCAGCCCTTGTCCTTGTATATGAGATGTTCGATTCAGGGCGAAAACTTAAACCTAGACTCAAGAGTTGCCGCTCTGCTGAAGATAAGACCACGGAGCTCAGATTTATTATGGATTTGGCTTGTAGTTGTTCCATAGTTTGCTCCATCTACAGGCTCTCATCACTGAATGAATCAACTGCAGAGCTTGTGGCTAGGGCTGGGGCTTCCTGGTTCCTCCACGACCCCGGCCCTCTAGGCGTTTGATCGCATCTCCTTTGTTTGGCGGCTTTTCTCCTACCCCATCTGCGCTGGGATTTGGTTGCGTGGTTTTTCCCAGGAAGCGCAGTCTCAGAGTATCTTTCCTGCTGTCTTTTAAAACCGTCAACTCTTCCCCCAAGGTTAACACAACATTACTTTTACTTCTTGCATTCTCATTGTCAGAACCACTCTCTGCAGCAGAGCTGTATACAGATATATCATCAATTTCTGGTGAAGCTGACACTTTACTTGCTGCACCTCGTTTACTGGCTGTGGCTGCTCTCAAATTGTCATAACGGCGAGCAAAAGTAAATATTTGGCCGTTGGCATAATCGTCTCTGTCTATTTTAAACTTATATATTTTCCTGGTCTTGATTTTCTCCTCCTCTTTAGACAAATCTTGTTGCCATTTCATCCCTCATTTTTGTGGACTGTGGGGGTTTCCTTGTCGCCTAGTTGTGTTTTAATTTTCTCCTCAAGCGCATCTATCTTTTTTTGAAACTCCTCCCCATCTATCTCAGCAAATTTCACCAGGATTTGCATCAATTTGCGCGAGGACTCCAAGTTACACTGGCCCCACTCTACCATCATCAGGG
Source organism: Lissotriton vulgaris (assembly GCF_964263255.1). NCBI lineage: Eukaryota > Metazoa > Chordata > Amphibia > Caudata > Salamandridae > Lissotriton > Lissotriton vulgaris. Next base: position 1,264,728,591 of record NC_141693.1, read on the forward strand.
GGTTGGGTGCATCGTAGCTAGGGGCCAGCATAATGCGTAGCCCCCTGGGGACTCTTCCAACCTTTTTAAAGAGCGGGCTTCCCACCATTTGGACTGTTCATTTCTTTTTAGCTTCTCCAGCTCTTTGAACAAACGCCCCGGTGTTGCTGTTCTCCGCACCGCTTTGCCCCCCTTCAGCCTCCTTGTCAATGTTATTCTCAATCTCTATTTCATCGGAGAACATCTCCTGTGCGACGAGCTCCCGGGCCCTCCGTACATCGCCTGACATGTTCAGTCTGTTTGACACTAACTTTTAGTGCTGTATCTGCGCAATTAACCGACCCCAATTCCCAAGAAGTCTCTGTCGGCACTATGCTAACATTGGTCGGTTTATGCGTATACCTCCTCTCTCCGTATGATCGTCACTGCATGTGTGAATTCATCCTTACCACGGGTCAGGGTTTCCGATGGATGCACAAGGGGTCTCGCGGCCTGTTCTCTCGAACGACACCACAAGCCCCGCTCTTGGCGTCCTGGTCTGCCGCAGCCTCGGGGTCAGGGATTACTTCCGGTGCTTACTCCCACCGGATGACGATCAATTCGGATGGCTTCACTCCTTATATATATATATATATATATATATATATATATATATATATATATATATATATATGGTCAGATGCCAATTTTGCAACATGGGGTGTTCCTTCTAAAGTCTGACAATGGCCCACCATTCAACAGTCGAGAATTCAGAGACTTTCTCAATTGTCTCTCTGTGAAGCATCGGAAAAGCACGCATTTAGCCACAAGCAAATGGCATTACAGACCGCTTTATGAGCAAGCTTAAAAAGACCACATACTGTGCTACATTGGAGAAGCTTGATATGAAGTGCACTCTCCATGCTGCTCTTTAAGCTTACTATCGACTCTGCATTTAACAACAGGTGAAGGTCCTGCCACTTTGATGTTCAGGAGAGCATGACGACCTAGTTACCACAATGGACCAACAGAAGACCTACAACAGATGGGGAAATTTGTCTAACAGAGCGACGCCATAGGCAAAAGATGAAAGTATATACCAACAAAAGTTGATGTGCCAAAACATTGCTTTCAATAAAGGTGATCGAGTATTGAAGCGACAATAGAGAAAACACAAATCTGATGCTCCCTTTGATTCTGAATCTTTCAAAGTTGTGACTAGTAAAGGACTCATCAATCACCTGATGTCAGCGATGAGACTGGTTCGATCGAGACTGTAGAGAGACCTGTGACTGCATCTGTCCTTCCATCACCAGTCATGGGCGCTTCTCTTCTATCTTCTCTAATGGTGATTACAAATCTTTATGCATCAGTCAAACGATGGTTCAAGCACTATAGCATGGTTATTAGAGATTCCAGGGACCTAGTTTATTAGTAAAGTGATGTTCTACCACTCCTGAGGTGATCTTAAAAGGGAAAGAATCAAAATGCAACTCTAATGGGTGGATTCATTGAAATGTAAACTTATGCTTTTAATTCATCAGTGTGCTTTGCCGGGGGTGTTTAATCTCACTACCTATTGTATTTTTATTTTGTAGCTCTATTTTGACAGTAAAGAAATTGTTCCGAGATCCAGTGAACCATCAGCAGAAGTGGATCACTTCGTGGAAGAGGTACTGTACTTTAAATGTCATTATCACTATGCTAACGGTGTTGGATCCAGTGTACTTCCTTTTTATTATTGCCTAGGCAAACTATCATGTCCAATGTGCTTATACTCACAAATGCAACTTAGTAGTTAGGCAAAAAATAATTTCCCAAAGACATTGTTCCTGTCTTTTAAATTATTTTCCATATTCTATGCCCATATTCTAGACAGATGTGTCCATACATCCTACTTCAAGAAAAAATAGAAGACGCAGGAAATTAACTAAATTCAACAAAAAATAGCCACAAAATTGATAAAGTCAATATAAACTTGCGTCTGGTGCCTCACTCAGAAATATATTATATGTCCGGTCAGATTCCCTGTTCCATTTCACTGGGGAGCAGATGGCACAGAGTAAACCTGTTGGCAAGCCACTGGCTACCACCATGCAGCACGTGACAGGGTAACAAATAGTTAACAAAAGCATATTAAACAACAGCAATGTGTTCTATCATTTTAGTTCAGTTCTAATAACAGCCTCTGTGTACATGCAGTATAAAACATATTGTGTCAGCTAGAATCTGCTAGATTGTTCATAAATTCAACAACAATCTATTGAAAACATATTCTGATTATAATTTTTTTTAATGAAGGCATGCAAACTATTAGAATTATGTCAAACACAACAATTGATAAATTACATGCATGCCCAAAACTAACAGGTTGGCAATGTTGTTCACCAAATCAATGCTTAATTTCTGCTAGTGCTTTCCGGTACTCGGCTCGGCGCATACATGTAAACACCAGCAGATCTCTATGAGAATCCACCACAATATAGCGCTGTGTGTGTATTTTAAGCGATGTTCATTAGTTGAGAATTTAGCTGAATATATATTGAACAAGAGATCCAACTCAGAATGAAACCTGTAGTTAAAAGTGACATATGGGTTGTACCAGCTACAGTGGACCCGGGTGAAATACTTTGGTCCCTTGCACTTAAATGTTAAACAAATTAAGCACTGCCCCGAATAGAAACAAATGCTTTTGAAAGAGTGGGTTATCTAAGGTTCTTTATACTGGCGAACAGCATCGATGCAGTGTGTTACTTCACACCGTTGCGGTGGTACAGACAGGCCAGCCTGGGCAGTTATTAGATAATACATCTGCCAATCAGAAGACCCTGAAGAGATGCAGTGAAAGTTTTGACAAGAGACTGGGCTCACCTGCTACAATGTGGTGGCATGAGATCTCTCCACTTCCACTTTCCTTTTTGAGCGCCTGACAGAAGTAGCCGTCGTGTCACCCTGCAGTCAATGAACGAGGGGGGTGGGGGTTTGCGGGGGAGGGGAGAGGGGGGTTCACCACACCTTCATCAATATTGTTGGTTCTTGATTCCAGACGATAAATAGTGCATCTAAGTGGATGAAGAACTTGACTAAACAGGTATGTAGGAGCATTCCAATGTATCCTGATCTGATCAAGGCCTCCTTATGTATAGTTGCGTTCACCCCAATTTATGGTTACAACCATTGGCTCCCCTTTGCTCCAAAATGACATGCACATTTTGGGAAAGGATGTCAGGTGTTTCTTATTCTTGATGTGAGTTAGACTCTGGTCTACAGAGAGAGTTAGGAGTAAAACAAATCTGTCAGAGAATCACTTATTTTCAGGTTATAATATATTAGAGTCCCGCCCTTGTAGCCTCTAAATGACTAAGCACACACAATAAATGGTATTTTGCAGCCACATGATTATTTTTTATGCAGTTTGTGTTTCCCAGTTGGTAATAGGAGATAGCGATGTTAGCGACTGTTTTCAGTCGCTAACATCTTGGCATGCCCACTTTGCATGTCATTAGTGATAAATATCACTGACATGCAAAGTGGGGCCCAAGATGGTCGCTATCTCCTACTAGCTGTCGCTAACTGGTGTTAGCGACAGCTAGGTAATAGGGAGATAATTTTATCTCCGCTTTCTTGGCTTTTAAAGCCTAAAAAGCGGAGATAAACCCCCTTGATAATATGCCCCCATGTGTCTCAGAAGGATAATTAATCTTATAAGCAACTCAGCAGATAATATGAAATCAGGGCAAATGTTAGGTATGTCCTTTTAATTTTCATCACACACCCCAGATCTATTAGTCTGTTCCCCACTCAGAATATATAAATAATGTCAGGAATATAATTTACTTCACTGTATTAGTTTATTAAGCTTACATTATGCCAAGTATGGAGAGTGCCCCCATGTGTCTTACGTTGTGATGGGTTCAGCAGTCTGAACTCAGCCGTTCACCCCTTGTACTGGTACCTTATATACCTCTAATGTCAACAATACCTTATTGAATGATGAAGGGTCACACATGCTCACCTCATATTGTGCTACAAAAATATACAAACAGTGCCCCTTTCCAGAAGCAACGGAATTTAATGCAGCTTCTTCCTCCTTCCTTCCAGTACGGATCTCTTCCTGATCATCTTTCCTTGCGGCCTCAATTGCAATGTGTACACCATAGAAGTGGAAAGTTTACCTTCTCTTGCCTGGTAGTTTCAATGGTGTGAGAAAATATGGAGTTTCTAAGCAAAAACCTGGTGATTAACGAAACATTAGTTAGCATCAAGAGGCACACAATTAACCTCTTTTCTTGACTCTATGCAGATTACACAATTTTTCAAATATTAAATGCAGTCACACTTACCAGCAGGTCTGTTTGTCTGCGACACAACAATATGGTGGGGCTCACTTATTTTATTGCAAGGGGCTTTTCGGACCCCCAGGCCCCGAAAACAACCACCACCTACCTGGGCGATATGCAAAATATAAATCGGGGGGCCTCTTTGACCACTACCTGATTCAGATTTTAAAAAATGGGAGCCACCCCTCTCAGGCTGTTTTCAGCCCCGGGGACACCACTTCCCCGGGGCAGGCCTAAAACAAAACATAGGACGGGGGCTCCTGGAGCCATATATGGACCTGGGGACCGCTACCACATAGGACCAGCTCCTGCTATGTCCCGGGGTGCCCACCCCTGGGACATAGCTGTTTGCTATGGCATGGTGGGAGCATTAAGACTGATTTGCATATAGCTTGGTCTGAACCGAGGCGGCAAAATGAGCTAAAGAATGATGATGGATTCAACCCAGATCTGTGACTGGGGACATAGCTGTTTGCTATGGCTTGGTGGGAGCATTAAGACTGATTTGCATATAGCTTGGTCTGAACCGAGGCGGCGAAATGAGCTAAATAATGATGATGGATTCAACCCAGATCTGTGACTGGGGTTGAGTGTCTGAAAAGTTTCAGGGCTCTGTCCATCATCTCCTTGTATTTGCTTTGTTCGCCCTAAGTTGGCAGGGTATGCCTAGATGGGGGTCCTTTACTTACTTTGCCACTGGATTCAAGATAGCCTGGCTGATGAAGGGTATTGCCCAGAAACCAGTCCCAGGATGCTTGTTTCCGGTTCAGGGAAGCCCTGGCTTGGCAGTTCGGGCTGGACTGTTCCCATGAGGCACAGGGTCAGGACTGGTTTGCATATAGCTGGGTCTGAACTGAGGTGGTGAATTGAGCTAAATAATGATGATGGATTCAACTCAGATCTGTGACTGGGGTGAGTGTCTGAAAACTTTCAGCGCTCCGTCCATCATCTCCTTGTGTATGCTTTGTTCGCCCTTAGTTGGCAGGGTATGCCCAGACGTGGGTCCCTTGCTCACTTTGCCACTGGATTCAAGCTAGCCTGGCTGATAAAGGATATTATGCAGAAACCGGTCCCAGGATGTTTCTTTCTGGTTAAGGGTAGATTTGGCTTGGAAGTTCGGGCTGGACTGTTCCCATGATGCACAGGGTCAAGACTGATTTGCATATAGCTGGGTCTGAACTTAGGTGGCGAAGTGAGCTAAAGAATGATGATGTATTCAACCCAGATCTGTGACTGGGGGTGAGTGTCTGGAAAGTTTCAGTGCTCCGTCCATCATCTCCTTGTGTTTGCTTTGTTCACCCTAAGTTGGCAGGGTATGTCCAGACGTGAGTCCCTTGCTCACTTTGCCACTGTATTCAAGCTAGCCTGGATGATGGAGGGTAATACCTAGAAACCGGTACCAGGATGCTTCTTTCTGGTTCAGGGAAGACCTGGCTTGGCAGTTTGGGCTGGACCTTTCCCATGAGGCACAGGGCCAAGACTGATTTGCATATAGCTGGATCTGAACTGAGGTGGCGAAGTGAGCTAAAAAATGATGATGGATCTAACCCAGATCTGTGACTGGGGGAGAGTGTCTGAAAAGTTTTAGCGCTCCGTCCATCATCTCCTTGTGTTAGCATTACGAATCCTGCCAAGCCATAGCAAATGCTGCTCCTCTTCTAACAAGCAAGAGCATAAAAAATGCTCTCACTTGCTGAAAGCAGAGCAGATTTGCTTTTGGACAGAGGGAGCTGCATGTTAGCAGCTCTCTCTGTCCAAAAGCAATGCCGACTCCTGCAGGACAAGGGGAGCTAGCAGGGAGAGTGGGGACCTTCGGGCTCCCTGTCGGATTCCAACAAAGTAACTGGGTGCCCTGTTTGGGCCCAGGACACCCAACTAGAGGCTGGGCCCTGGGGGATAGGGTCCCTGGATATAAATTGGCCCAGGAGTGGGCCCTGCAACCGCCCTCACTTTAGCTTTTTTTTTTTAACGCATTTTTAGAAAGAGGCAGGCTCCCGGGGTATGGGGTTTGAGGAGCTGAAATCAGCCTGGAAGGGGGGCCAATCCACTTAATTATTTATTTATTTATTTATTTAAATCAAGGACCCTTGGGATGGGGTCCCAATGGCAAAAAACGTCTGGGGGAGGGGAGGAGCGCACAGCCCACCTCCCCATTGAAAAAATGGCTGGCCCCAAAAAATAAACACATTTTTGAAAAATTACCTGATGCCCCACCCTCTTTCTCCACCACTCTGCAAATGCGCCTTTTGGCATTGCTGGTGGGGAGGTGAAGTCCCCATGCCTCAAGAGGGTCCTTTGGGGCCAACTGCCCCTCATGTTAACTCCAATGAGTCCCACACTGTCCGATTACTCGTGGTGTTCAGAGGCCATGCCCTTTTCTCTAACACTCTGCAAACGTGCTTCCTGGAACATTGCTGGTTGGAGGATGTATTCCTCTTGGCTCAAAAGGGCCCTTTGGGGCCAAGTACCCCTTATGTTACCTCCAGTGAGTCCCTCACAGCAGAATTGCTGAGACATTGTCGGAGGCCATGCCCCCTTTCTCCACCACTCTGCTAACAAGCCTCCTTGCGTGCTGCTGGCTAGGGAATGAAGTCCCCTAGTCTCCAGAGTGTCCTTGGGGCCCAACTACCCCTCCTGTTACCTCCAGAAAGTGTCACAGAGCACGATTGCTGTGAGGACTTCTGAAGCATACACCTCCTTTCTCCACCGCTCTGTAAATACACCTACTGGTGCAATACTGATTGGGGCATTAAGTCTGCAAATTCGCCTCCTGGCATTGCTGGTGGGGGGATGAAGTCCCCTTGGCTCAAAAGGGCCCTTTGGGGCCAACTATCCCTTGTGTTACCTCCAGTAAGTTCCTCACAGAGGAATTGATGACACGTTCTCAGAGGCCATCCCCCTTTCTCCTCCCCTCTGCTAACGAGCCTCCTGGTGTGCTGCTGGTTGGGGAATAAAGTCCATTTGTCTCCAGAGTGTCCTTGGGGGCCAACTACCCTTCTGTTACCTCCAGAAAGTGTCACAGAGCACGATTGCTCTGAGGACATTGGTAGCCACACACATCCTTTCTCCACCACTCTGTAAATACACCTTCTGGTGCAATACTGGTTGGGGCATTAAGTCCACTTTACTCTTGTGGGACCTTGGCAGCCAAGAAGCCCTCCTATTACCTCCAGAAAGTCCCTTGCCACCTTCTGAGAATGGGCTGGAGGCCTTGCCCCTTTCTCCACCACTCTGGAAATGCGGCTACCAGTTACAAAATCAAAAAAAATCACTTAAAAAACCAAATGTTACAGGGATGTTATAGTTAAGAAATATATTTTAAAAAACCTTAGCAATTCACTGACAAAAAATAAAGGTTACAGGGACGTATTGGTTAGGAACTAGAATTTTTTTAAACCCTTAGAAATTCACTGAAAAAAATAAAGATTACAGGCACATTATAGCTAGGTTCAGATTTTCATCCTACAAAACCAATTAAATTCAGCAGTTATAGTTACCTGAGCTAACTATAACTTACGCCCCCGCAATGCACTGCTTATGACCTCGCATATTACATCACTTATAAAATGGTCAGTGATATCACTCATGACATCATCCAGAGAACCACTCACACACCCACTCACACCCCCATACAACCTCTCTTATGCCCACTCACACAACCACTCACATAGCCATTCACAGGCCCATTCCAGTATTCATATACCCACTCACTCCACCATAGAGGCACTCACATCCACTCCCTCACTCGTTCAGACACTCAAACAACCATTCACTCACCCATACAGCCACTCATACAACCAGTCAATTATCCCTACAGTCCCTCACATAGCCATAGTTCACCCATACAGCTACTCACATACCTACACAGTGACTCACTCACCCATGCAACCTGTCAACACGGCAACTCACTCACCCATACAAACACTCACATACTCACATATCCACTTACATACCCATTTACACATCCATACAAGCACTCACATACCTGTGTACTCACCCATACAGTCATTCAAACATACACTCTCTAATAGGCTCCTTTGTTTGCAAGAGGTGAAGTGTGGGCTTGCTGAATGGAGAAAACATGCAGTAGCTAAAAATTCCTGATAGGCCAATGACTGAATGGCTGATGTGTTGGTTGATGCAAAATGTTAGTGACTCTCCAAAAAAGTAATGGCTGAAGGAGGTTGACCCAAAATCCATCTATGTATTATTTTATGTATTGTTTTATTTTTCTTGCCTACAATGTTTGTCCAACAGCTAAAGCTGTCACTGGGCTAGAGTTTAAAAGGTGCAAAAAGGGAATGAGGATTTGAGGAGTGTTTCAGGAGTAGTTCCATGAGTATGGATGTGAGCTATGATTATGCACCTGGTGCTGTTGTTTCCATTTTGACCTGAGCTGTGGCTGCTTATTTGGTACGTGCATCAAATATGGGTTGTGTTTTTTGAACGGTGTAGTAGATTGAATTTATTTTATTTATTTATAAAGCGCAGCTGTCACCTTGCAAGTATCCTGGCGCTGAAGACAACTCTCTCAGATGAATGCAGTAGGAAATGAGCAGTAAAGTGTTGGCGTTTAGCATTTTGGATAGAGCCAGGTTTTATTCCGTTTCCTGAAAGGGAGAAGTTCTGTTATTTGGCGGGCATCCAGAGGCAGGCTGTTCCAGAGTTTTGATACAGTAACCCTGAAAGATCTTCCTCCTGTCCTGGCTTTTTTAAATCTTGGAACTTTAACCAGACAGGCTGTTGTGGATCTGAGAGCTCTGGTTGGGATATACCATTCGGACAGAGATTGCAGAGGAACAGGGCCAACTCCGTGCAGAGCATTAAAAACAAGGCAGAGCGATTTAAAAGCAACTCGCTGTTTCATGGGGAGCCAGTGGAGTTTAGCCATTGCCGCAGTAGCCGAGGATCTCCTAGGCCATCCCAGGGCCAATTTAGCGGCCGCTGCTTGAACTCTTTGGAGTCTGTCCAACAGTGCAGACGGAGCCTCAAGCAGCAGCGCATTACAATAGTCAAGACGACTAAGAATGGTGCATCTGGCAATTGAGGCCCGGGCCTGCAAGGGTAGGAGTGGGAAGATCTTGCGGAGTGAGCGAATCAAAGCAGTGCAGGTAAGCACTGTTTTCGCGACCTGGGCTCCCATGGTGAGCTTGTTATCCATTATAACTCCCAGATTGTTAACGGTGGTGACCGTCTGTGGTTTTTCCAGAGTTTCCGGGGGCCAGAACTCAGCTGGAAACGGGCGGGAGATCCGACTTCCAGCACAGAACAGAACCTCGGTTTTGGTGGCATTGAACTGTAAGGAGTTCTTGTGAAGCCAGCAAGCTGTGTCTCGCAGACAGTCATGAAACGACTCCAGAGGAATCGATTCCTCACCCTCCCAAGAGAGAATGAGCTGAGTGTCATCGGCATAGTTGATTGCTCCTAGCTTGTGGGCTTTGATTAACGTAATTAAAGGTTTTAAATACACGTTAAATAAAATCTGGCTTATGGACGAGCCCTGAGGCACACCGTGGATCACCGGGGAGAAGGCTGATTGATACGTGGGGAGGGACACAACCTGCTTCCTATCCCGCAGGAAGGAATGAAACCAACGGAGGGCAGTACCGTCCACCCCGGCCTCTTTTAGTCTCTCCAGCAGAATCATATGGTTGACTATATCGAATGCGGCAGACAGGTCCAACAGGATCAAGGCAACCGCCTGACCCCTGTCTGCACGCATACGAAGGTCCTCCATGGCAGTAAGTAGAGCTGTTTCCGTGCCATGGGCTGGACGGAAGCCAAATTGTAATTCGTCCAGAAAATGATTCTGCTCCAGGTGTTTGGAGAGGCATGAGCTCACCCAGCGCGCGGCAATTTTTGCCGGGAAAGGTAACAGGGAGATTGGCCGATAGTTCTGCAAACACTCAGGGTTCAGGGAAGGTTTCTTCAACAGTGGCCTAATAAGAGCCTGCTTCCACCGGGCAGGAACTAGGCCACTGCTCAAGGATTGATTACAAATCCTACAGAGAGTGGGGAAAAGTTCCTCTCCAGATGACTTCCAGTATTTAGGGGGTATGGGGTCAAGAGGAGAGCCCGAGGAAATCCCATGAGCTAGTCTGTTAAATTCTACCTCAGTAATGGGGGGAAATTCCCACAGGGGATCCATGGGCTGGTGCTCTTGGCTCGCGGCTCCAGGGTCAATGAGGTCAGTGTCAAGGCTGATGGAGGCGACCAGCACGGGGGGGATGTTTCGAATGATGGTCTCAATTTTATCTTTGAAGAACAGCGCCAAATTGTCGCACAGAAGTTGAGTGGGAGGGGTAACATTTTTTGCGCAATCAGGATGGATAAGGCTGTTTAAGATCTGGAAGACACTTTTAGTGCTGTTGGCAGCTGTTGAAATTGTGGAACAATAGTAAGCGGCTTTGGATTTCATAATCGCATTTTTATAATTCAAGAATTGAGTTTTCCAGATTAGCTTGTTAGCATCAAGGTAGCCCTGTCTCCATTTTCTTTCAGCCTGCTTACACGCCGATTTAAGAAGCTTTAGAGAGTCGTCAAACCAAGGGGCTGATGCTCTCCCCTTGTGCTTACATGTTTTTAATGGAGCTAGGGAGTCAATGGTTGTCAACATCTTGAGGCGAAAATCCTCATAGTTATCCTCGGCCGGACGGTGTGAGGAGAAATTGTCCTCCACTCAGAACATAGCGTTGGTAGAGCTGCGCCTTTCCAAAGCCTTCCAATCTCTGTAGGTAACTTCAGATGGAATATTGTGTGCTAGTATTTTAGTTCCCTTACAATTAATGAAAAATTTAAGGAGAGCGTGGTCTGTCCAGGCCATGGGCAGAATGTCTAGCTGAGGGGTGGAGAAAATAAAATCAAGTATATGTCCTGCCCTGTGAGTGGGTTCTCGGACTAGCTGTTTCACCCCCATGCTCTCACATGAGAGCAGAAGGTTATGTAGTCCAGTATCTAAAGAACCGTTAGACCATAGATTGAAATCCCCTAGAATGGTTAACTTATTGTGGGCAATCGCCATGTTGGACAGGGAAGTGAGTCGCGATTGTTGGTTCTGGGCCCTGAAAGCCCCCGGTTGGCGGTAGCAGATGATTGCAGTGAAGGTGACTCCTGTTTGACTGTTGATTGAAAGTCCGAGGAGCTCAGTCCCACCAACCGGGTCCATATCCAAGATGTTAACGTGCCAGGAGGCTCTATAGATGATTCCCACTCCACCCCCCGACCTTTGGGTCTGGGTAGATGCAGGATTTCTTAGTCCTGCGGGCAAGCCCAGTCGAGCTCAATTTCACAGTTAGGGTGGGTCCAAGTCTCGGTACAAAAAGAACATCTAACTGATGAGTTTCTACTAGGAGTTGAATTTCAGCGGCATGTTTTGGCAATGATCTTACATTGAGAAGTCTGCCGGATATCAGACCCCTGGTCACAAAGTCACTCAAAGGGAGGGAGGTGGCAGCAAAAGAAAATTGTCCTTCGCACGCATGCTCCCTCAAATGGAGCAAAGTCTCCCGAGAGTACAGTGGAGGAGAGGCCCCATGGTTAACCATGAGTCGGGCAGGGTGGCTCGCGCTCGTCGTGGCCTGGTCGCGGACGGGCGCAGACAAGCACGCCTTTGGCGCGCCTTCAGCGCGGCTTCGGCGCGCTGCCGGCGCATCCGCTGCGCTTCCGAGAAGTGAACATTTTTACTGGAGGGGCTGGGGAAGGGGATGGGGCGTGGGGGGAATCACATTTATACTATAGTAGTTGTAATCACTCGTTGTGAAAATAAGGGACGCACTCAAAAAAATGTTCTATTGGACTAGCACTTGTTTTATATGTGGCAAGCTACACAGTTTAATGAGATTACTGGTCCCAAAGCATCAAATTAAGAAAACAGGGGTTCTTTTACGAAAGTCCACAGTCACTAGAAAGTATTCTTCCGTTGTCTGCTCCTTTCTCCCCCCAGGATATAAGGTGGGACTTGCATCCCTCTTCTCTTCATCTTAATTGGTAGTCGTGATAGAGCGCACAGGTCACCCGACCAACCTTTGTTACCAAATGTGCACACTAGGGCCCATAAAACAAATTTTCGCAATACTTTAATCAGGTAACCCACACACTACTATCAGCAGTTCGGTTCCTTTCTAATTACTACCGTGTACCTGACCTACCAATCCTTGTTCAGGTACCTAAGACCACAATGGGTCGAGGAGCTAGCTGTGGAGAAAGTAGACAACACAAATACCATCCAACATTTCAATTTTGTACTCCTTATAATAACCACAAACGCAGAAAGTTTCAAAAACCTTTATCTAGTTATCGTTTTCTTCAGTTTCAATGAGCCACAGGTTAACACAAATCAAACTATCTATCACTAAGATTAAGAAAATAGTATAACAATGAATTAATGTGAGAAACATTTAGAAATTTGGAAAATAAAGGAAGGGTAAAATAAGGAACACGCTATATTTAGATCAACAGTATTTTCATACCTTCACTAAAGGCGGGTAAGAAAAGGGAACGTACTAGTCAACGCCCACTTTCAGTTATCACTAACAGTCTATAGAAACGAAACTTATGCAATTTAACTTATCCAGATGAGCTTATTCTCTAAAGGAAGGGTAAGAATGGGTCAATCTTTATAAGGATTTGATTCTGAATTTGGCTAAGGGTAGGGAGAAAATGGAACATGCTAATACACCAGTTTATATGAGAAATGTATTTGTAGAAAAAAATGGGGTAAATGACAAATAGGTAATCTGCTTTATTCAGGAAAGGGAAGAGGACTTAGATAGACAAATTTTATTTTATTTATTTTATTTTGGTTTTTATAGAGCGCGTAGTCACCCTTGAGTATCCCAGCGCTAAAACCTCGAACTCCTAACGGGGGGCACATGGAGACTTCGAAGGAAAATCAGGGAAAGAGGAGGGTTTTGAGGGACTTTCTAAATCGAAGGAGGTTTGGTTCAGCTCTGAGGTTCGAGGGGAGAGCGTTCCATTTTCTGGCCGTGTTTACCGAGAATCTGCGACCGCCGATGCGGGTTTTCTTCACCCTAGGGACAACGATAAGGTTTCCCTGTTCGGATCGAAGCGCTCTCGACGGTCTGTATGGAGTGATCCAAATACCCACGCAACTTTATTTTTACCTAGGACAGAATGAAGACCAACCCTGGCCACGGGTCGGTTGGAAAAGGCAGGAAAGGACCCTCAAGGACTTAGGCTGACAGTAGGCGAGCAGGTACAGCTCATGGACAGTCAGGACAGGATAACCTCGGGATTTGGATCAGGACTGGGCTCACCAAAGGGTACGACCAACACCTGCAGCTTTGTATGCAACGCCGGCGCTACCCCCTCTCTGCAAGAAATCTGCCAATAACCCCGATTGGGTTCTCGAATCTCCTAGCAAAGTGCTTCGCCAGCACTTAAGGTTTCCCAAACTCCGACTGAGTTTGGGGAACGGACAGAGTGCTCCGCAGCTCTCTCTCAGCTTCCAGTGGATTGACTGATGCTGCGGTGAACACTGATTGTTCGTGTCGCCGGTGTGTTTGAAGACTCCAGAAAGATCGTGTGACTTGAGCCACACCTGATTTCCTTTACCATTTTCTGAGCGGACACATTCAATATATAAGAATTTCCAAGACTTTAGCAAAGAAATTGGTTCCTACCCCACCCTTGTGGGTGGTTGTGTGGACGAGTCGGCGATACCTGCCCTAGGGTCTGCCAGGGCCTTGAAGATTAGAGTACCCATGTCCTGATGAAGCCTATATCATCTGGCTGAAACGCGACCGCGATTGCGTCGACACCTCTTGCTTTGAACGGAGTCCTCTATTATAATTCAAGAAAGATTAGATATTTTTTGTCTTACGTGCACCAACAGAACTGGAGACTGGGTTGATGCTTTAACCCCCTGGTGCTTTTCTTTTGGAACTTCCATTTCGCTGTGCACTCCATTGTAAATTAAGAGGAGGCACTTTTGTAAATTGGTGTGTGTATATATTTTTATATATTCCTTGTATTTAGGGTACAGATAAGTGTTTGTTGATATTGTAAATGTTTTGTATATTTGTATCTGATGTACATGTGATGTTTTGTATATAGATTGTTTTTTGTTATGCCTCCCTGGATGTCCGCTCCTACATGTATATATGAATTAATATGTATATATCTTTTCTATGTATAATTCGCTATTCACAAGATAATAATTGTTTCTTGTTTGATAATTAAAAGTGGATTGATCCCTTCGGTACCCCTTGTTGCTACTTTTTCATCCTTGGATGTCTCCTGCTCAGGTACGGGAGGGTAAGGTGGGCAGAACCCCTAACCATTTTTTCTAATAACCCTGATTGGGTTCTCGAATCTCCTAGCAAAGTGCTTCGCCAGCACTTAAGGTTTCCCAAACTCCGACTGAGTCTGGGGAAATTACGGACAGAGTGCTCCGCAGCTCTCTGTATCAATCACCTATAGAGTTCGTTGGGTCAGTGACAGGTCAGCTATTCGGACAAGTCGGACAATTTCTCTAGCTAAACCTAGGCAAATTTTCTGTTTTCAGGACAATGTACCTCCCACAAATGTTGCAAGTGAAAGGTTCCCTAATTTCTGATTGGGCAAGAGAGAAGGTTAGGTCATGGTACCTCCTAAAATTTAGACTTTCTCAGACTTAATATTCATTTTTCGAACCCACCCCTTACATTCCAGTTCCCATGGCAAGAGAGGTTTCAGCAGACAATAGGGTACACAAAATCTAATACATTTGTTGCCATTGCAGGTACAAGTCAGCTTCTTCTAGCTGGGTTAGAGAGCAGGTTCCCAGGAGCATCTTGGCTTTGGCTGCCAGCTGGCTGGGTTCCACTGCTGCATGACTTTCTTTTCCCCCGTCACACGACTGGTTCTATTCAGGCTTCAAGATGGAGTAGCGGTGCTTCCCAGGCCCCCCCCCCCGAGGATGGTACATGAAAAGTAAGCGAAAACAATTTAGGAACACAGAAAAAATGAATACACTGTATACCGTGAATGGCTATACTACATCCCTTACTTTATAATAACTATAGCATTAGGAGTTAAGCAGAACAAACGGCTTTGCCAAAGCAGCAGTGCAAGCACGGAGCATGTGTAAAACAAAGCGGCCATAATTAGCAATACTGCGCATGAGCGACAAGTTCCCTCCAGAACTGCGAGTGCGTCACATCACGTGGGTATGACCGACGCATGCGCAGACTAGATTCCCGCAAAGCAGCAACCATATTATTAGCAAGCTTCGTTATCATGAGTAGACACATAGGCAAGCGTCACTGGCACACCCCCGTGTAGTGTAAAATGCAATATTAGAAAGACAAAACATATTGAATTAGTTTCATTAATGTTATTCGAGGTTCTTGATACAAGCAAGTCGCGTCACATTGGATAACATGGCTAAGAACTGCTCAGGGCAGGTGTTAACTTTTGGAGATATTCGCGTTTAGCGCGAATATCTCCAAAAGTTGGTAATAGGAGATATCGATGTTAGCGACTGTTTCCAGTCGCTAACATCTTGGCACGCCCACTTTGCATGTCATTAGTGATAAATATCACTGACATGCAAAGTGGGGCCCAAGATGGTCGCTATCTCCTACTAGCTGTCGCTAACTGGTGCTAGCAACAGCTAGGTAATAGGGAGATAATTTTATCTCCGCTTTCTTGGCTTTTAAAGCCAAAAAAGCAAAGATAAATCCCCTTGATAATATGCCCCTCAGTTCTTCCAGTTCCAATTCATCCACATTCCTCTTCACTCCGCTCTTATTCACAGTATACTTTTTCTGATGTTTGCGACATTTACAACAAATGAATATAAGAAACACTACTATACTAATGCCCATGATTGGCAATAATATTTTACTCAACAAACCTTTCCCTAGGTTAGTAAACCAATGACCTACAGAGGAAAGACCATCTGTTAGTCTCTTCCAGGCACTGTCAACTTCCAGTGGTTTGAGCTCTCTTTCTAAATTTGTAATATTCCTTACATACCTTTTGATCTCTACACTTTTGTCAGGTATGTAGGTGCAACAATGTTGCGCTTTCAACATTCTAGAGACTCCGCCCTCTTTTGCTAATAAGGTGTCAAGAGCAAGCCTATTTTGTAAAACCATAGATCTGATCGCAATAATCTCGGTATTGACCATCAGGAAACCTCCAGCAGTGTCAGTAGATAACCGATCCACTACTGTAAACAATTTGCAAATTCTGTGTGTATACAGAGACACTCCCACTGCAGGTATCAATGCACTAAAAATATTTCCTACTATTCCTCCAGCCTCTCTCTCTTTGTGCGTGCTAATTTGTTAGTCTTTTCAATGCTTCCAGTGTTTTTCCCCACATGGTATATCTTCGGAAAGCCAATACCAAAGTAACAACTTCCGTACCAATGGTCCGGTAATTTGAAGTAAGCCTTGTTTCCGCATATAAAATATATTCCAGAAAACACGGACTCTGACCCATATTTGAATCCCCAACCCCCAATTTCCTTGTAATTATGTTTGCATTCACTGGAACAAATGAATGTGTTATTATAATAACTAGTCATTTCTCTATGAAGACAGAACTTCCACTTTTTTTCGAAATCCAGCAACAAGGCAGCATTTTCTCTACCATTTGAGGTACTTTCTATATTTTCTGCCCATTTAGGAACTTTCTGCGTTTTATCTTTGGCCTTTCTTTGCAAGCTTTCTCTTCTTTTTTCTACCATATCTAAAAATTCTTTCTCCTTCTCATGTAGAGAACAAGTCAGGTTATTCTTTTGTGCATCATCTATGTTAAATTTTCCTACGGTTAGAAAATAATCACCCATATATTTATCTACGTCTCTAGTCATATGTACAGGATTCAGAGTCCTTCTAACAGGAAGTTCAGAAAAAGTCACGTCAAAGTTTGAGTAGAAATACTTTAACGGTCCTCATCTATAAAATAGGCTAGTTAATATACTACAGGAAATTCCATAGGTCAAGGGTAAGTGGTGGTAAGTCACACCTTCAGCTACTGAACTAGGTAGCTTCATACAGACATAACAGTCATCTATCTCCATTGTCTCTACATAATGTACTAATAGATTCACAAAAACATTTAAATGAGTTTTGTTCCGAATTTTATTGAAGTGTAATTCTTCCTCATCTGATGCTTCTAAGTCTAGTTGTGTCTGTTTCAAGCTAAGTGGTCTGTTTAATGCATCTATACTTTGTGGAGTGTTTCTAGTATGTGATTCTACAGTGTCATCCGGTAAATTATCATTCAGCAGACAATGGAGTACACAAAATCTAATACATTTGTTGCCATTGCAGGTACGAGTCAGCTTCTTCTAGCTGGGTTAGAGAGCAGGTTCCCAGGAGCATCTTGGCTTTGGCTGCCAGTTGGCTGGGTTCCACTGCTGCATGACTTTCTTTTCCCCGTCACATGACTGGTTCTATTCGGGCTTCAAGATGGAGTAGCGGTGCTTCCCAGCCCCCCCCCCCCTGAGGAAGGTACATGAAAAGTAAGCGAAAACAATTTAGGAACACAGAAAAAATGAATACACTGTATACCGTGAATGGCTATACTACATCCCTTACTTTATAATAACTATAGCATTAGGAGTTAGGCAGAACAAACGGCTTTGCCAAAGCAGCAGTACAAGCATGTGAAAAACAAAGCAGCTATATTTAGCAATACTGCGCATGAGCGACAAGTTCCCTCCAGAACTGCGAGTGCGTCACATCACGTGGGTATGACCGACGCATGCGCAGACTAGATTCCCGCAAAGCACCAACCATATTATAATTAGCAAGCTTCGTTATCATTAGTAGACACATAGGCAAGCGTCACTGGGACACCCCTGTGTAGGGTAAAATGCAATATTAGAAAGACAGAACATATTGAATTAGTTTCATTAATGTTATTCGAGGTTCTTGATACAAGCAAGTTGCGTCACATGCGAATACTTGCTCCATCAGCCGCAGAGGGGTGGAAGTAAGTTTTACCCTTAAATAATGTAGGCAAAGTGCTCAGGGACTCTTTTCTAAACCCCCACCGAAAACACCCAGTTAGTTGTGATCCATGCTCTGTTACATAGAAGTGGCTTGGTGCAGTTGTAAAGTCCCCACCACATCCCTGCAGCAAAGTAACAGAGGAGAGGAAATTGCCTAAAGCCACTTCCCTCCTGGGTCTTGGTGGGAGGAATCCAGGTGTCCTCTCTCCCTTCAGGACAGTTGGACTGACGTGTGATGCCTCTAGGCTGTTCCCTGTCATCTGCTTCAGCTGGGGATTTTGTTTGCAATCACGTATTGCCCACACTGGCCTCAGCAGGTACCTTCTTCTCCTGGCTCCTCCGCACAAGTTCCTCATTCTCGCCCTCCTCATTGTATCCCTTTCTGGTGTCTTTTCCTCTTGTGGCTTCACAACTTTCCTTTCCTTTGCTCTATGTGTCTGCGGTGTTTTTATCGACACGGTGGTCACATGATTAATGTCCCGCTCTGCTGGAGAGGTAACTGCCTTTCCCCCTAGGTACTCCACCTCTGCCATCTTGGGTGTCCCGCTCGCGGGATTACAGTAGTGCTTTTTTCTGATGCTGTGGACATTGCTGTGTTGCTTTCACTCTGACCCACTGTTTATGCTTCTTTTGTATTTTAGGTGTAGTGAGTGCTTTGTGGTATGTACTTGGTGGTGATGTAGAGTGTGGCACTGATGGCATGTGATGAAGTCATTGTGACTCCAAATTCTGCTCTGTACCTATTGATGCTGAAGACATTGCATGGACTGTGCTTTATGCATTAAGAAGTAGATTGTGCTGTATGTATGAATGCCCTAGAAGTGCTAGACACCAAGGACCACATTTATTAACATTTTGTGTTGTGGTTGTACGAGATTTTTGGCACAGTCACAGCGGAAAATGTTAGTCCGGATTTACACAACCTCAGAGATCAGATTGCGTTCTATTGCATGGGATTTTTCCCTAAAAGTAATCCAAGGCTACACACAGGGAGTCGTTCCATGAGTGGAGCATGGGCATTCCCATTCAACCACCTGTGGATTTTTGATGCAATTCCAGATTTATTATGGTGAGTAAACCTGGGAATGGGCCAAAATGGAACACCTCCCAGAACCAGTCGTACCAAGGAGAAATATCTTTGTTTCTCCTCGTTACTTCCTATTTCTATGTGTGCTGCATTCTGAATCGCAAATAGAAGGAGGAAAAAAGCCTTTAAGGATTGTTTTTGTGCAGGAAGGTATGCAATCGGTCCATCGGCTGCCATCCACCTGCCCTTGAATGTCCTGACTCGCGTGGCAGGGCAGACCTCTATCTCACTTTTCCTTGAAGAAAGCTTTCCCAAACAAGATAATTACTGGGGCTGTATGTTTAAGACTTGGGCATGTATGTGGGAATGAGCTTTACAACCACCATCTTCTTTCCCCTATTGTCCCTCCATGGAAAGTGGTGTATGTGCAGGCATCATACATTAGGTTTTGGAGCCATTGGGCTTCATCAATATTAATATAGTGTCTGCTTCCTGACCACCATTCTGTAAGCAAAAGACGAAAGGTTTACCAGTCTCAAAATGAAATTTGCATATTGATTTCATCACAGGACATTACATGATACAAGATCAACTGAAGAGATTAGAGGATACAACATTGCATGACATAGCACACGAGTTGGTGTAACTTTACCTTTGCAGAACTACTTACTTACTCAATATTGCATCACAGTGCCACCATCTTTTGGTGGTGGACCTTCTCAAAAGGCTTTGGGTGATCCTCACCTTTTAAAATGTGATTTAGATGGGGCCTCCTACTGAACATATTTCAGACTATATTTGGGTAAGTAGCTATGCTATTTGCAGCTATTTATGAAGAAGAATCAATTAAATGATTGCTTACTTCAGGACTTGCCCTACCATACAGCTCTAAGTGTCATATCAGGCAGCTTTCACAACCTAGAATATTTTGCAATAAGATTGAATCTTCTCCTTTAATAACAGTTCTCAAGAAGAAGATATGCAGATTGGTAACAGCAACTGTTCTCTGTCAAAAACAGAAAAGGCTAGAAGGAAAGTCAGTTTATGCCTTTACTATTGTGGTTCTGGTCATCTGCTCAAACAAAAACCCCAATCAGCCTGAGAAGAATCCGGCAAATGAAGGGTAGCATTCATACATTTTGAGCTCCTTAGTCCTCTCCCCTGCCTCCTGCAAGGAAAGAAGAAATGTCTAATTAACCACTTTCTTATGTGGTCCAAATTACTCACCCATTATCCATTTGTTCCTTTTGCTAATATTTGCTATAATAAGTTAATGACATAACGGTGAACCAAGTTCCAGGACTTCCAGATGGTGGTGCCCCTGAATGTATATTCACAATTCACAATAATCCTTGTAGGCCAAAAATGTATACATTGTCATATTCAGACTGTTGCTTGTACACCCTTGACATCTGGTACTGTAAGAGAAATTACAACTTTACTAGTCTTATCTGAATCCCATAAGGGGATATTGTCTTTCGATTTAAATGGATGCACACAGAGTCCCCTACACCAATAAAGACACTATTCTCCTGCTGGTATTACCCAACCTGGAGAGAAGTGCTGGGTTAGGGTGGAGTGGGCTGGTTTCACACTCAAGCAGGAACTGGAAGCCTGTGCTCCTGAGATCTTCTGATATGTCAAAGAAACAGCCTAGAGATATCCAAGTGTACATGTCCATTTGGCTGCCTAAGACGGCTGGCCAAACCTACTTGTACTCTTGCATGGCCCTGTGCCCACCACTCCTGCTGTTGAGTCAGTTGTGCCTCTTACAAGTAAAATAAAATGATAATAAAGCAGTTTTAATATCTGCTTTATTAGCATTTTATTTTACATGTTTTGATCTGCTGGTTGCAGCAGTGGTGCGACACTCCTCTGCCATTACGGAGGAGCCTCCTTTGAGTATTAGCAAGAAATAAAGATACAGTATAGAGATGGCCATTCATTTCTTGATAGTCAATATACGGCCGGCCAAGCAGTGATGCACACTTAGTTTGCACAGTCTACTCCACGTCCCTGATCCACCAGCCCGCCCCACCCTAACTCAACCCCGCAGAAACAAAAAATAAAATGATAATAACCTTGTTATTATCATTATATTTTCCCCCTTTAGACTTAGCGGAGGAGCCGCCCCTGACTAGGAGTGAATATGACAACCTACTAGTTGGAATAGCAATAATCCTATCTACCTGGTTGCATGCCCCTGTGGCCTCCACCATGTAGGGATGGCAACCAGAAAGGTCATATTACATATTATGGAACATCAAAGCCCAATTAGATGGAAACATGTTTCAACCAAATTAACAACACACTATCTTGGAGAACGGATATGTGGTAGCTGATTTGTTTTGGACTGTACTGGATAAACCCAAAATAACTGCGAGTGTCCAGAATGTGACATAATTCCTTTTTGCTAAGGAACAACAATGGGTGTTTAGATTAAAACATCAGATTCATGGTGTTAATTATGACATTCCTTGGATTGCCCTGCCATAAACAGTCAAAGTCTGTCATTGACACTGGATTCCTTGGCTGTTATTTGTTCCAGAACATTGATGAGGTACATATAGCATGACTACTTCTTTGCATATACTTAATTGAGAATTATGATTAAAAGCACCACCCTGGACCTAGCTGTTCTCTTTAGATTAGACTTACGGCAGTGGACAGGAGTATTGGCCCCCTGGTCTATATGTGTATGTCACTTGCAGATGGGGACAAGGGTACCCCCATTTATGGCCCTCAACATTTCTTGGACTACATTTTCCATCGTCTTATGATTGATGATTTTAGGTGTTTTAGGTGTTTTTGTTGTTGAAGTATTTTCGTAATGGATATTGCCACATTCTGTGGGCCTCCTTTTCTTTTACAGATATACCTATTTATAATTATTGCAGTGTAGGCATTGACGTATGGTTGTACTTGGATATCATATTGCATTTTCTGACTGTCCACGTTGTTACGTTAAGGCATGTGTGATTGCCTGGCGAACTGAGTCCTCTGGTCAACCTGAAGATATTGGAGGGTTATCAGTGACCTGCCCAGGAATTAATTTTCCAGTATAAAAATTAACGGAACACTGTTTGTGGTAGCATGCATCTACAGCATGTAAATCAGACACATTTTGGATACGTCTCTTAACTTTGTCTGCCGATTCATCATTGTGTTTGTTGCATTTTTGTAAAACTGATGATTTGAATTTAACTGTTCGTGCATTAAACCACACATTTTTTTCCTCTCCCTGAAGTATAAACTTAAGCCAGTACCACAGAAAAAGAATTTTTTTCTAAAATCAAACGGGCTTTCACACGACTGTAGAACACGAGAAGTTGTGGGATCTGATTCTTTCTCCTGGAACGGAGAGTGAAAGTGTGTTTTTTTAATTCCAGTCACTCCTCTTTCAGTGAGTACAGATACATCGTCATCTTCATGAAACATCACATCACAAATGAAACAATTTTCTACGTCAATTTTCACTGTATCTTACAGCAACTAGCAGGAACCTGTAACACATAAATGAAACATTTTTGATTAACAAAAAAACAAACAATAACAACAAAGTTACTGTACAAAACACAAACAATACCAAACTTTTTATTTCAAAAGTTAATTGTAATATTTACGTTCCTTTACACTTTTTCATATAAGTCAATGAAAAAATATACAAACATTGTCAATCTGACATATTCAACAATTATTAGATATTATGGTCATCAGAAACAATTTTTGATGTTATTTTTAATTTGCCGTCCCTAAAAACATATAAAATGATACCACACATGGGCATATAAACTGTCATCCCATATATCTCAAATAATGGGCAGCCATTTTGAAAAATCCGCCATATTGGATTAACGCGTCATGATAGAGTGGTAGACTTTTCACCATCTTTTTCTACTGAAAAATGTCAATAACAATCCACTCACAGAAATTGTATTGCAGTTAGTTCTAGGTTAGCCCATTTTTTTAAACTAATTTGACTAGACTACCTGGGTTATTGATGTTTAATCTTGGGAAATGCAGTTACTTTTCTGTGCATTAGTAAGTACTTCGGTACATAACACATGTAAAATTGAATTATCTCTTAGGGGGACCCCTACATTCTCAGGTGAAGTTAAAATAAATATTTGACTAGTTGAGTTTGACGTTTCATTAATAATACAGGTTTTCAACTGATAAAAGACACTGGTTTCTCCTTCTTGTTTCTCCTTTGCTGCTAGATTGATGCCTCAGTTTCTTGTCAGGGTGAACTCGCCAGGAGGCATTAGGACAGTACTACAGCGGATAATCTCTGACACTCTGAATGTATTCTCTGACGGCTTCCCTTGGTTACCACACATGGGGCCAGATGTAGGTCGCCAATTACCGATCGGTAACGGCCGATTTCGGCCGTTACCGACCGGTAATTGGTTTTTTAGATGTAGGGAGCCCGAATTTTACCAAATCTGTAAATTTACTGATTCTGTAAATTTACAGATTCGGTAAAATACCGACTCGGTATATTTACCGAATCGGTAATTCCAGATGTAGGTGGCACTTAAAATAGTGCCACAGGCCCTTAAGAATTCGTTAATTACCATGAAATACTATCTCATGGTAAAGAACGAATTCCTGTGTACATGCACATCTGTGCATGTACACCTGTGCCATGCGGCACACATGCATGCACTAAGGGCATGTAAGTGTGTCAGATTGCACACAAGCCAGAATCAGGGGTGCAACAGAGTGTCAAAGTGACATCCTGTCCCCCTTGTAAATTTGGTAATTTTACCGAATCGGTATTTACCGATTCGGTAATTGACATTGAATCCTATGGGCCTCAAGGCCCATAGGAATCAATGGCAATTACTGAATCGGTAAATACCGATTCGGTAATTACCGATTCTTACTGATTCGGTAATTGATTCGGTAAATATACCTACATCCCGATTGCCAGTTCTTAAATACCGAATCGGTAGGATTTGGTATTTAAGAATGGGTAATCGGGGATTACCTACATCTGGCCCATGATGAGCAAGCATGTCTCGCACGCTGTTTGTGGGGTGCACTGCTTGGAGGTTTACTCTGTTTGGCACATGGTTTGGTCCGCTATAACACTTGGCTGATCACGTGAAGTTCTGACAGTGTATTATATCTTTTTTGCAGGTTTCTGAAAGGTGGTTTCCCTTTAGTCTTTGATGACCACCAGTTGTTTTGCAACTTTATTGTTTTGCACAATACAGGACATTTGCACATCATAGCAGATTGATTGTTTAGTAATGGGTGCTGATGAATGTCCCCACACCTTCCTGAAGGGCAGAAACATGTTGCCCCAAATATAGTTAGGGATATATAGATTGCTTCCTGCATCACTCACTTTGTTTTTAATCCTGTCCGCATAGGATAAGAATAAAGGGTATAGTCTGATTATGAGTCAGTTTTAATCTCACGCTTCACATATTGTTACACTCTGCGCAACTCACTCATACATTTCACTCCCATAGGGTACCATTGAAAGCATTCAAAAAGCTCCTCCTGATTGTAGGAGCTGTAGCCCACACTCACAACTTTTGTTGTAGTGAGAGGAGGAACCCTTATAATGAAGCATGCCAAAGTTTGGTGAGTGAGGGTTTTTCGTCCTAAAACAAAACCTTTTTCACTTGCAGAAGCATTAACTCTCATCAGAACTTATAAAAGTTGAGTCAAATTATTCAGGCCAAGGTATAGTGTGGTGTGTATAACTGTTAGAAGGTGGTTCTGACACTCTGAGCCGCCCGGATTTTTCGCTTTTTGAGCACCTATTTGTTACCCTTTTACTCTGGGGGAGCCTCATAAATTGGGACTCACCCACCATGAACTCATGAAGAAGGAGACTGCATGTTGATTTTACTGGTGTCCCCCTAGCTTGATTAGGTGACTGCGCTGCAGCTGGAGTATGGGGCACAGGGCTAGTTACATGCAGACACATGTGTACATACATCTGCCCACGTGTACGAGCTGCGCTGGGGAGATTCCTGGTGTGCGCAAACCGATACAAAGTGAATGGTGTGGCAGGACTTATGCAGAATTGGCTGGTGACATGGAATAGGCTTTATTTAGTGGGAAGAAACATGCCTGGGAAAGACAGTGGGTTTTACTGTTTTCACTTCATTTTCTCCTATGGGGATGTGGAGCTCATGGGATAGTTTCACTTTCCTAAGGCCTACAAATTCCAGACACGCACTAAAGTCCACTGTAACTGCTGTGAGAAGTATTCTGCAGAGTCCAAAGTCATATTCGTACTGCTTTAGGGTCATCCAGACATGTAATATTTATCTGAGTCAGCTCATAACCAGGGCCTGGCTGGGAGCTGACCCTGGCAGGCTGGATTAATGACCTTCCTTCCAAGGGCAAATGCCTCCTCTCCAAGAAGAGAAGATGGGTGGAGCTACAGGCTAATCCATCAGCAGCTGTCACCTGGTGCCAGGCACCAAGCTGCACAAGGGAGAAAGCAGCATGGGGATTAGGGGCTGTCAGAGGCCATGTGGCAGGAGACCCCTGGACGACGCCATCTTGAACCAACCCGGAGGCCGGGGCAGGAAGGAGGGAGCAGGCACAATGAAGGAATGTGTCGCTGTTTGATAGAACAACCAGAGACATCCTGCCAGTGGGAAACATCCTATACAACAAATTTCTAACAACGACTTTTATAACAAAGTCTTAACAAAGAACCACAACACTTCAACGAAGTCCGGAACAACGAAGTCTTGAACCAAGAAGTCTGGAACCACAACATTTTAAAGAAGTACGGAACAACAAAGTATGGAACCACGACTCTTCAACGAAGTCCAGATCCATACTGATGTCTTGTTTGTATCCGGAAAGAATGTTAAGCACATCACTTCTTTCCGCCCCCACCAAACCTAATCTGCACTTTGATTCGCCAGTGTCGGAGTATAATGTCACTATTCTCTGCACCCCAAATCTTCTGAATTGAACAGTATAGTAACTGGAAATGCCTCATAATATTTGGACATGGCACTTTTTTTGCATAATAATTATTTTTCGACATCTATGGATTTTAAAAGGCATTGCTGCAAACATTTCGGCAGATTGAAAAAAGAGTGTTTGAATGCAGTTTGCATTTTTCAAGTTTGGTAGCACAACGTGGGAATAGCATCTTTTGGAATTAACTGGCATTATCAGGTAAGTCATTAATATGTTCAAATGTATTCAAAATCTTTAAAAAAACGAGCAAAACGAGTCAATAGTCTTTGATTGTGTAAGCACAGAGGTGCACAGCTTGATGTGTCACTTTTTAGGTGATTAAACAGATAAGCAAAGCATTTCAAATCACTTTGCTAGTTGTTTGACACAGCTCTTTACATGTTTATTCGAAACAATATACTGGCATTAATTGGTAATGGGTAATTTTATCTTTTTTTTGTGGTTTAGGAAGTAGTTGTTAAAAATGTAGTGGTTAAGGACTGTTCGTTGTTTAGCTTTCGTTGTTCAGCAAGTTGTGGTTTAGGTAGTAGTTGTTAAGTCATAAAACCCCTGCTAGCCCCCTCCCCATTCTTTAAAAAGTGTTGTGTAGCACAGGAAGAGAAGCTCTCTCTAGGGTGTGATCTGCTGAGGAAGACTAGTGCTAGAACCTGGCTCCATGGGCAGCAGGAAGGATGAAAAGTCTGACTGGCCAGGACCCTGCCTGTTTCCACAGGTGAAGACCAGGATCAGTGAACAGAAGCCTGGGCCTCTGCGCAGGGAGAAGAGAGGCCCAGGAGGAGAGCCAGGCAAAAGGCTAGCGCAGGGAGCGAGTGAAGACAGCTCCCTGCTGAATCCAGCCTCTGTGAGACCCAGAGGGCAAAGGAGAATGCTCCCAGTGGCTGGGGAGCGCCGCCAGGAGCAAGAGGAGTCGAAAATGGTGCAGATCAGTACCCTGAAGGTAGGCGGCCTTTGACCTCCAAGAAGACCGACGACGAAGCAGGTGGGGCTCCACCGCCAGTCTTGAATGTGCCCCGGTGTGGATTAGGTCCCGGGACACATTTACATAAGTGAAGTTGAGGTGCGCTGTCACGCACCCCGTGAAGGTGCCCCCGTGGGGTGCTAGGAGCGCACCCTGGTCCCTGCCAAAAAAGAAACCAGAAAGCGCCGTCGCGCTCCCCATAAAGATTGGATCCCAACTCTAGACCCAGTGTGAGGAGGAGAAAGCAGGGAGCGCCGTCGCACGCCCACGAAGAGATCTTCGGGGGCCCCGGACCCCATCTCCGGGCCAAGAAGCAAAGCAGGGGAGCACCTCCATGCTCCCTGTGGTGTAGATGACCCCCACAGGGTGCCAGGAGCCCACCCTGGCTCCCGGCGAAGAAGCAAAGAAGCATTGGGGTGCTCCCACAAAGGCGAAAAGGGGGGCCCCGGGATGCCAACTCCGGGCCCCGACGAAGAGGAAGGCAAGCTGGGGAGTGCCGTCGCGCTCCAAGCCCCTAAGGGCACAGGGAGGAGAGGGGAGTGCCACCGCACTCCCCCAAAGCCAGCTGGCTCAGCGCTGGACCAGAACTGCGGACCCGGCTCCCGCAGCAGCACGCGAGGGTGAGCCAGCAGGGGCAGCCAGGGGGGGGCTCCCGGGCTGCCCTCCAACATGGAAAGCCTGGGGTGGGACCGGGACCCTGTACACAAGAGGAGGGGCCCGGGTGGGACCGGGCACCCAAAAATCAGCATGAGCGGCCAGGGGTGGGCTTCCCGAGCAGCATGGAAGAACTCACCTGGCAGCACGGGGTCTGGGTGGGACCGGGCCCCTCAGCGAAGCATCAAAGGAGCGAGAGGCCAACAGCAGTGATCGCGGCTCTCCCAGAAGCAGCGGGGGAGCGATACTATAATATGCACCGGTCTGAGGAGAAGCGCCCCATAATGCCTTGCAGGCCAGGACCGGCCTGCAAGGAAAAGCACCTTTTTTCTTGGCTTGTGGTGGCCCCAGGAGGATAGGGTCACAGTGAAAGGGATGCAAAGGCAAAGGGGGAGCTGTAGGAGTATGCAGACTCTGGTAACTCTGAATAAATAACCCCTCAAGGGCTCATCCAGCATTGACTCACCTCTTGGCCTGGAACTTTTGTTTTACAGATGGGGGTGTATTGAGAAGTGCACCAGTAGATGAAGGGCTGAGTCGGGAATGTCTGGAGAAGGGCGTCCCCTGGTGGTGAAGAGGTGTAATTGCGCCAGAAATGCATTTACTAACGTTATTTGTTTAAAGGGACTGAAAGTCATATGTGTTATGTGAAGTACCTGTGTAAGGTGATGTCATAAGCCAAATGGGGTTATATTGCTCAACATTCCTGCTAGGGTGTCTGACTGTATATGCTTAATCCTGTGATTTCATCTGTGATGCCTTTAGGGGCTGTAATTGCAATGCATCCTAATGATCAACAAATGTGATAAGTACTGTCATTCTAAAGTGATGATTAATTATGTATTCTTGCTGCTGCGCTTAGGTGAAGAACAACCCAGACTGTTAGCCCTCAGATGTAGAGGTGTTTACTTCTTGGTCAGTAGGAGATGCTCAGTTAGGGTTATGTGCCATCAGGGCAGGTGTGTCCATTTTAAATGCTTGTTGAGGTAATGGGGTGGGTCGCCACTGGGATGGTGCCAGAGCACAGGGCCCTCACTCCAGGTTATGTTCAACCAACTGCATTAAGGGGCAAGATGATCTGCATACATGGGAGTGCTGGTACCCCACCCCACCCCCCTGCGGGAGGTGTGGAGATGTTATGCAATGTCACAAAGTAATTTCAACAGCTTATATATATTTGTAAATTGGTGCATAGTACTGAGTAGTGTGTGTGTTTAATAAATGTGCTCTTACTTTTATAAAGCAAAGTACGGACTGGACAATCAATTATTGAGTGTTATTTCTGTGCACCTGTGATGGCGATTACTAGCCCACAACACCTCCCTTGAGTAGGCCATAGAATGCTCTTACTGCTCTGCCACGCTACCCTAGAGTCAGGAGCTGCACTAGGGTGTTTGTTTCCCAGTGAAGGACAAATGTGACATGTTATTTGTGCAGGCCTCACAGATACTGCCTCGTTTTCCAACAATAGCAGTATCCTTAAAATGCCCAGGCTCCTCAGAATCAATAAAGTCTACCATATTAGGTACTGGTAAGAGCATAACATGCCTCTGATAGTAGCAAGATTCTCTTGTACTTGATTAGAGTTCAATCTTGGTCTGTCATCTAGGGCCATGCGGTCCTGGCAGCTTAGGACACTTCCTGCCAACATCTCCTTATTTCCCACAGTACATACACAATCTCTTCTTAAACTGATGATACTGTTTCCCTAGGATAATGCTTGTGCTACTAATCTGCATTTGTCCCTAACATACAAAAGAGTTGTTTAAAGTTTAAGGGACAAATATAGCTTTTGTTTTGAATATCGATTTATCAGTTGAACATTAGCCAGTACTGTGTTTTATCTGGGCTGAAATCCTAATAGAAGGCAGTAGAGGCTTTTTCAGCAGTCCATTGAGCAACAGCCCTGAGATTTTTACATTAGCTGATTTAGTATATTTAATCCCATGACTCCTGTATCCCGTACCAAAGTGAGGAGGTCCTTATGAGAGTCTTGAGAAGTCTTTCTTTTTCCAAATGTAGCCAGGCAGAGCAGGATTAGCGCTTATGGAAAACTGCCTAGCACTGGCATCTGATTTGTACCAGTGTCTTTTACAATAGAGAAACTGGGAATCATCTGACTTGAACCCCCCCCCCCTCCCCCCCCCCCCCAGTACCTGGGGAGGGCTCATTTACTGGTGTTACTGGTTGGATTTGAATCTGGTTCTAATTTCTCCTGACTTTTATAGATAGGGTGAGCCATAGCTTGCAGAGGACAGGTATCCAATTTCATAATGGCACACAAATAGGGTTTGGTAACA
This sequence comes from Lissotriton vulgaris, assembly GCF_964263255.1. Classification (NCBI taxonomy): domain Eukaryota; kingdom Metazoa; phylum Chordata; class Amphibia; order Caudata; family Salamandridae; genus Lissotriton; species Lissotriton vulgaris. Next base: position 1,264,758,763 of record NC_141693.1, read on the forward strand.
CTCAGGAATATGCTAAAGTGCCTTTCCATCCAAAGCCAATCTCTTCCTCTTCTTAAACTTTGAGATGAGACGACACTGGTAGTCATAGTGTTACCCCAAAACCCAGGGGAAGGGAATAGGAGAGAATGAGAGAAACAGTGGTCTGGTGTTGAGAGTCTCAGGGTAACATTCTTCAAAGTTGGCAACAGCACATCTATAGGAAGTGATGAGCACACAGCGAGTGTTACAATGAAATATCAGTTCACATTAGAAGTGTCTCAGTATATTGAATAAGTCACCTGCCTCTTTAAAGCCAAACACCCTGACAAGCCCATGATAGGCCATGAATTAATAGTGAACACCAAGGAGGAGATGGAGAGTTGGAAACGAAGATCAATGAGGCGAGAGAAGGGACACACATGTGACAACCAAGAATGCTACCAGGGGAACTGGAAAGGGAGAAAATAAAAAACTAAGGTGATAAGTCGCCTCAAAAGCCAGGTGCAAACTAAGGCATTAAGCGAAAACCATTTGCAAACACAAAAGGTTGCCAGGCACAAACCAAAAGTAATCACTCTGCTTTATCACTGTCATTTATGATCTGGAAATTCCTAGCAAATTAAGTATAAAACTAGGTGTTAGAGCGCACGGCCTTAGCCTCTATCTTCTGAGGTGCCTAGCCTTAGTATACCACATTCACATAAACCATTCTTCTTTGTAAATAAAGCTCCCCCTTGCTCTGCCAGATGTTACGATGCGATGAGTGAATGTAATTGGTTGCAGTTGTAACCTTTTACAGTTAACTCGGGGGAACATTCTGGTAGGTACACCTGTGGAGAGACCCTGAGGTGTCGATCTGGACACTTTGCTACTCCCCAGGATATGTAGGGCACAGACAGGCCTGCCAGGTCAGGGAAATGCCCAATGGTCCATCCCTCCCAGTCCTGCCTCAATTCTTCGAGCTGTTTTTCTAATCTCAGTTATCAGCATATCCGTGGTCCAGGAAAAAGGTTGAACATTAATTGTGTCCTCCTGTGGCATATTTCCTGTTTAGGCCAGGAAAGGGATGCAGACCGGAAATTCAACACTTTCATCTAAACCACTGTCTTCACATCTTACCCCATTCTCTCCCTTTTCTGCTGAGAAACAACTTCCTCCAACACATATCCTCAGTGAACCAAATTTTAATCCTGAATAAAAAACTATGACTTCACTGATCTGCATGCATGCCACCAATGTGGTATAAACTTTAGATGTTACTTATGACTAACAGTACCTCCAGGTATTTGGGCTTCTGTTGTTATGTTATGTTATGTTATGTTATGTTATGTTATGTTATGTTATGTTATGTTATGTTATGTTATGTTATGTTATGTTGTTAAATAAATTTGTAGAATGCGCTAGCACCTGGAGGGCAGCCTGGTGCTGGCCATCCATTGGGCCTAATGGGACTTTTCGTAAATGTAGGTCTTTAGCTTCTTGTGGAATTCAAGAAGTGAGGAGGAGACTCTTATGCTACAGTTCTACGCTTTAGGAACAATGTAGGAGAAGGCTCGACTGCTAGATCTGGTCTTCTGTACGCACAGGATTTGTGCAAGTAGGAGTCCCGATGAGCGGAGATGTCTAGAGGGTTTGTGAAAGAATGCATGATTGTTGAGGTTTGCTGGACCAGTGTTATGTAGTGCCTTGAAAGTATGAGTTGGAAGTTTCACTTGTGCTCATTTGTAATAGGGGACCAGTGAAGCTCCTTCAGGTGTGATGTGATGTAAGTGTGACGTGGGGGGTTGAGATGAATTCTGGCCTCTGAGTTCCGAATGGTCTGCTGGCTTCTGGTGAGTTTTTTGTTGATCCCAGCATAGACGGTGTTCCCGTAGTCGAGCTTGCTTGTGGCCAGTGGGTGTGTGATGGTCTTCAGGGTGCTGATTGTGAGCCATTTAAAAATCTTCCACAGCATATTCAGGATATTGAAGCATGAGACGGTAATGCCACTGACTTGGAAGGTCATGTTAAGTTTGCTGTCAGTGATGATCCTGAGGTTCCTAGCATGGGTGGTGGGTGTTGGTCCTAGCTCTGGTGGCCACCAGGTGGATTTCACAGTGATGAGATCTGCTGTAAGAACATGAATTTGGTCTTGTTGATGTTCAGCTTTGGACAGTTGGCCTTCATCTAGTGGGAGAATTTAGCCATGTAGAAATTTAACTTGAACCAGGTACTGGACATCTTGTCTGAGAGGGAAAGAATGAGTTACATGTTGCCAGAGTAAGAGAGGATTTTGATATCATGAGAGTAGATGTTGCGGGCTAAAGGGTTCATGCAAGCATTGAAGAGGGTTGGGCCTAGGGAGGATGCTTGCAGAACTGGCAGATTTGAGGTATATGGTGCCAAGCTGAATGACTGCATCCTACCAGTCAGGAAGGAGCAGATTTATTTGAGTGTGTGCCCTTGGATTCCGAAGCCATGTAGGCATTGGATAAGGATGGGGTGAGCAATTATGTTGTGCACTGAGGAGATGTCCAGGAGAATGGGGGCGCTGTGTCTCTTCAGTCCAGAGCCATGCGGATGGTATCTGCAGCAGCAATGTTGGGGATTTCCATGCCGTGGCAGGGTCTGAAACCAGAGAGTTGCGCGTTTCCAAGCATCTGGGAAGTTCATGTGAGAGGTGGAGGCAATCAGAATGGGTGTAAGCATGATGCTTATATGATGCAGTCCTCTGGAGTAGGTGTGGTGGGGGCAGGGTCTGATAGAGCCCCTGTGTGGATAGATTTTCTGGTGACAGCAGTTTCTTCTTGGGGGTGATAAGATCAGGAGGCATTCAGTGAGGTTGGAGTTGCTGAAGAATTGAGAGAGATTGTTGCTGGGGGCTGATTGATTTGGAGGCGGCGGATGGAGATCTGAAATCTTTCATACTGTTGAAGATTTCACTGCTTTTGTTGTGGCTGGCGTCGATGTGGTCCACCTGAGCTGCAAGTTTGGTGATACAAATCATTTGGTGGTACCATCTTAGGATGGATTTGAATGTGCTCCTGTTTGCAGTGTCCTGGCTCATTCTCCATCTGCTCTCCAGTGGTCTGCAGTGGAATTTCATCATGCTGAGTTCCTCCGTGCACCGGTTAGTGGCCTAGATCTTGTTGTATTGCTGCGTTTGATGGGGGTCAGGGAGTTGTCTCAAGAGGAGATACAATTGTTGAAATTCTTGATGGCTGTGGGGAGGCTATTGCTGTGTTCTGGTTACTACAGTCTCCCCAAAGTCCTCTCCAGTCCTTGAAAGTGATGCTTTTCCAGTTTTGTTAGGCTGGTTGGTAGTGTATGTAGGAGTGGGATGGGGATACTGAATTTCACAAGGGTGTGGTATGTCCAGGGGACAGCTGTTGGCCTGTTGACTCAAATGTTGTGAATTTGTTGAAAATAGGGTCCAAGAGGTCCTCGGCGATGTGACTAGGTCCCTATACTCGTTGGGGGAGGCCCAAACTCCCAAGGTCTTAAATGAATGCTCTTGAGTTGGGGTCGGCGTGGCCTTCCAGTTGGAAGTTTAGGCCTCTGAGTAGGGTGTAATTGCTTGCATCGAGGGCGAATGGTGTTACAAAGTCGGTGATGGTGTCTGTGAAGTTGGTGGGCGTTCCTGGCAATCTGAAGATGAGAGTCTTATTTAGGGTGAATTTGGCTGTGACGTGGAGCTTGAAGGACAGATGTTTCATATTGGAGGATGACTTTTCTAAGGATGTGATGCAGCTGGTGGTGATCTTGTGGCAATTCTGCCTCTGGGCTTGTTAGGTCTGTCTTGCCTGGCAATCTTGTAAGTAGGGGTAATGGCTATGGTGATGTCAGTCCTGATGCAGGGTACAGCCAGGTTTCCATGAGTAAAAGTAGGGCCAGGGGTGTATCTAGAGCTTGTGGCGCCCGGGGCTATCCCTCAGATTGCCGCCCCTTGGGGTGGGGGGGGGGGGGGGTGCTGGGGAAAAAGGACGGTGAGCACTTGAAAGATGTCCGAGAGACACATAGTATTGCTGCTAATAGTTTACCTTGATCATGCAAGTTACATGCACATACATGACACGGTCAAAGGCTACACAGTTGAATACACCGGTGACTGGCAGTACAAAAGAGAACACATAGACTGCATGACCTATCTGGGGACTTAGAAAAAACACATGCGACATCCATCAGAGAGCTGTGTGAACAATTACCCCTCAGCACAATGCAAACATGCACATACATGACACTGTTCAGGGATCCATCATCTACAGCTGACATTAAATGACTACAGTCTCTTCTAAGAGCACAAAAATGTACCAGGATGGAGGAGTTATTTAGATCCATTCCCAGTGCAATAAATATGTTCATTTGAGATTATGACTGTACATGGGATGATAATTCAGATACTAACAATTTCCTTCCTCCTTCTTACTCCAACAACTGGCTAATATCTTGACTTTCAAACTGCTAGTGGGTCCAGTTGCCTTAACAGAAGGGGACAACCCAGAACGTTTTAGCCCTCTCACAGAAAAAAGTGTCCTTGGTTAGTAGTGTGCAAAGCTGCAAGAATTTAGAGAAAACTTAGTCTTCTGTGAAGCCAAGTCTTCCATTTTGAGTGAGATCTTGCAACCTGCCTTTTCAGCTGCTGAGCCCGTGCTTCGACACTACGAAAATTGCTGAAACTTGTTTTAGCTGCCTAGGAGAAGGCCATCTCAGGCCCAGAGGTCCACAGACAAATTGTCAGATGCTATTGGCTAGGCCCAGGTGCGTCAGAATTGTTGCCCGTGGTTCAGCCTTTGTCCTCAAAACTGAGACTGAATACCTCCCCTAGGGAGTCAAAACTATTGGATGCCAAGGGCCATTAAGTTTTCACTTAAGACAGTGACTTTTTTGATTGTATCCCCTTTCAAGCCAATGTCCAGGGGTCCACTTCGACCTCCTATAGACAGTGTTGTTAGTAACAATAACTTCAGCTCGTTGGAGTACTTTTGGACCACTTGGTTCGTCTTCCTTTCACAGTTCTCTACCAAAACAGGTTGGCACTATGCTTTCTTGCCCAAGGTGGTGTCAGTGGTACAGACTATCACCCTCTATATTTGCTCTATTCTTCTCATCCACCAGGCAGGAGGAGCGACTGAATTGACTGAACCCCGTATGTGGGCCTCATGCTGATACTACATCAACCAGACTTAACCTGACTGAGTGAATGACCAGCTCTTTGTGAAAGTCATCCACATCACAATTATATTGTTTTTTATTTAACTGATCACGCAACCAATGTAAGTACAGCAGGCAGCATGTAAGGAAATCTGAATAGGACTGTAAACAGTGTATAATTGTTAATTCTTTAACAAAGAAATCATTGACTGAATTATAAAGATTATATCACTAATCCAATTTGATCTGTGGAAATTAAGTAACGAAGGTAATAGGATCATCCCATGCTTTAACAGTTGCTACACGTTGTCCAAGAAAGACCCTCAGAGAGCATTCGTGCACACTTCACTATAACACAAGGCTGCTTCCATGACTTCTAGGTTCGATTCCACACTGCTGACTGGGATGCAAAATAAGTATCAGGAACTAACATGAGCATGGAGGCTGGCGCCTATTGTACATCAATGTCATCTTGGCCAGCGAATGGACGGAGTCACAGTTGCAGCCACATGGAGACACCTTATAGTGCTGAACTGATGGGAAAAGGTACTCCAGGCCAGTCTGACACATTAAGGGAGGGTTATTTCTTAGGTAAGGAATCTACCGGAATGTCATGTTACTGAAGGAAAGTAAAATGTTTTTTCCATTACAGAAGCACAGTCATTGTAGAAGCAAGAAGACTATGCAAAAGGCTAGGGGGAATGTAAATGTAAAACTCTAAAATGAATGGGAATTTTTTGTTAATCTCAATAATGATTTGGCTCGTGCTCAATGGGAAATGTTTAACATGACCCATCTTGTTAAATATATGCTCCTGGACAAGTCCATGAATCTGTTTACAGTTAACCCCGACCCTGAATAATAACGCGGACCTCATTACCCTTGGACACCTGTTTACTAATGAGTACTGCTACTAGTCTCGGTTAATATACTGACCCTCCGCTTAGAAGTCCCGGCAGTCTCCCTTTCTAAGAGTGCAGGTACCATTTTCAGCAGCACCTGACAGTACTTGCCCAGCCCCAGTTAAATCACGTCAAACGACTCCTATAATTCCCTGAAGAAAATACCAACACAGGCAGCAGTAGCACATCTGTCGTGTGCTCCTCATATACATGCTTTGTTTGTGGCCTTTGCAATGCTTAGTCAATCTAGTCCCTAGATTTGTTTCATCCTATCATAACTGTCCGCACAAATTTTCAAAATATCCTAGATAGGCGTTGACAGTAATGCCAGGTTTATAAAAGCCAAGGCGGGACAAATTATTTTCAGGACATGTTTTCTCAATTGGGACTGGTACTGTGTGCTTGTAGGTTCAGTTTAAATTACACTAATGCAGAAATGTTAACACATTTCTTATGATATTGGTGTTCCCACTGAAGGCAGGGTTTTATGTACTCTTGTCTCTATGAGAGTGTGGGCTGAAACCAATATGGATTCGTCCAGAAAGCTAGTTACTATTTTAGTCAAATATGTGGAGAAGGATCGCTTGAAACTACAGGAAGATATTGATATCATGAACTCTGAATTAGCTGAAATGGGGCAAACTGATGAACTATGGAAATTGAAGAGGAAATGATTAAAAGCTTGAAAAAAGAGGAAGACATCATACATGAAAGGAAGGCATTTAAATTTCAAAGGGACTGGATGGACTATGAGTGTAGCCGCATCTTTACATTTGCAAGGAAATTTAATTCTATTAAGGCCTCCAAATATGGCGTACCTCAGGGTTGAAAAACAAATCTAACAAGAGGGGTAGCATGAACAAATGGGGCATCTACATTGTATCTCAGCTCCGCAATGGAAAGTGTGATGGAGCAAGATCAGCGAAGTCTGCCAGCACAACAAATACCAATCAAAATTTCATTGGTAGAAGAAGCAGATTTATTATGTTGGGAGCGCAGGCAAACCCTGCGCACAAGGAATCAAACCAAACCACAAGCAACAACAAAAAACTAACCCAGAATGCGGCCCCCGGGGGAATGCAGGTCGACAGACTAGTCTTCCCCCGGGGTATTCGCGCGAGGACACGGCGGGCGGATGTGAGGTAGGGGGTTTAGGTCAGGGGTGGGAGGGGTTAGATAGGAGGTTATTTAAGGGGGACAGGAAGGGAACGACTTCCTTTCCTGTCCCCGGTGCCTCAGGGGAAAGTTAGGTTTTGCTAGGCGGAGTGTCAATTAGTCAGGCGGTGAGTCCTTTCGTGTCGGGTTCGTTGCCTTGGTGTCCCAGGGCGACGGGTAGGCTAGTTTCACGGCGCATTTAGGCGGAGTGTGATTTAGCTTAATTTTATTAATTTCGGAGCGGGTGCTCCGGGCGGCAAACGGAGGGTGCCAAACGTCACGCATCTCGCGGACGTTTCGAGCGGGTTACTGATCCTCACGCATCTCGCGGAGGGTGTTTTTGGCCGGTTTTCCCCATGGCTGTCCCTGATGCTGAGGCAGTTAGGGCTGCTTTACTGGTTCTTGGCAGGGCTGGGAGGGCAGATCTCCTCCAGCCAGGGGTGCTGGACCAGGCTTGGGTGGGCATGACACGCCAGCCCAGGGCTGCGTCGGCGGGGGTGGCAGCTGTGGTGGCTGCCTGTAAGGATGAGCCTGCTGGGTCGAGGGATGGGGGGCCCAGGAAGGGGAAGGCCAAAAAGGTTCAGGAGCCTCCAAAGGCGGGGGGTAGCAGTTTTGTTCTCCCGGCTGGGGCGGGGGCTACAGGGGGAGTGGTCCAGGAGGGGTGTGGGGAGGCGGAGGGCCCCGAGCTGGAGGTGGATGAGCAAGGGCAGGCCCTGCAGGCATCTCAGGCCGGACTGTCTGGGAGTATGTGCCAGACGGCGGGGTACGGGGGGAGCAGTGCTGGCAGTGGGGGGGAGGACCCTGATGAGTGGGAGGTGGCGGCTGGGGGCGAATTTGCCCTCTTGCTGTCGGGTGAGGAGTCTGGGGGGGAGGCCAGTTTCTCGGATGTTGAGCAGCCGGTTGACCTGTCCAAGGGGCGGAAGGGGGTAGGGAAGTCCCAGGTTTCCAAGGGCAAGGGCCCCGCCAAGGTACAGCAGCGGGGTGGGGCGGGGCACGGGGCGGGTGGTGCTGTGGCACCCTTGCCCGTCAGAGGAAGGGGGGGGGCGGGGCAGACATCCATGTTTGACCGATGGGCCCGGATGACCGAGGAGGAGAGGGCGAGGGACCAGCGGCGGGTCATTGAGGAGTATGAGAGGGAGTGGCAGCGCCTGTGTGCCGCCAGGGAGGTGAAGATGGTTGGGGTGCCCGTGGGCGATGGGGCCCAGGCATCAGGGTGTGGCAGGGCGTCGGCCGTTGGTCGTGGTAGGGGGGCCCCTGGGGCGCACGGTCAGTGGGTCTGGGTGGAGACTGCAGGGACTGCCTTGACGGATCAGAGACCTGGTGGCACCGGGGCCTCCCCGAGCGCATACGGCTCGGGGGGGGGGGTCAAGCCAGCAGGGTCAGCTGGCAGAGGCCGGGGTGGGCCGGCGGGGCGCAAAACGGCCTCCAAACGCCGGGACGAAGATGCAGGGGGGTCCGCGGCGGCCTGCCCTCCACCGAGGGAGCGGGCACCGACCGTGTTGGAGTGTGAATTTACGCCTGGTGTGAAAGGGAAGGGTGCTAAACGAGTCGTGACTGAGGTGGTGCCGCTGGATGTCCAGGATGACTGGTTGGATTACGAGGATGAGGAGGATGAGTTGGAAGAGGGTGAGTTGCGTGAGCCTGGGCGCGTGTGCAGGGCTAAGGGGGCAGCTACCAAGGTTGGTGCTTCTCAGGAGGCACGAGATGGCGCCGGTCGGGCCACCAGCAGGATGTCGAGGCCGGCGGACGCACGGCGACAGGAGCGGGAGGCTCCTGCAACGGTATCAGGTGAGGGCTCCTGGTGGGACGCCTGGCTGGATGGGGGGAGCGGGGGGAGGAAGAAGCCCTGCCGGTCGGTGGGGGTGGGGGATGGGTCTGTGCGGGCTGGAGCCCAAAGTGGTGGGGAGCCGGCGAAGGCTGTTGGGGGCAAGCAGGTCGCGACGGCCGGCGCGCAGACAGACAAGGTGGAAGATCTGGAGGGGAAGGAGGAGGGTGTGAGTGGGGTGGAGAAACTGAGGAAGAAGTTGCCGTACATGGGGCTGGGTGTGCCCCTGGGGTCTCATTTGTCGGAGAAGACGAGGGCGAGGATTTGGAGGCATGAATATGTGGATGTGTTCAAGCTCTTGCACAGGGAGGTTCAGGCGAAGGAGGGGTCTAAGGAGGAGGAATGGGAGCTGACTAGGCGGCCGAGGGTGCCGGTTACTATGGAGAATTGGACTTCTGCCTTTCTGATTTATGTGAGTATCTATTGCGAAAAGCATGTGGATCGGGCTATCGCTTTGTTTAAATACATGGACGTGATACGGAAGGCGCAGATGCATTTCGGGGGCTTCGCTTGGTTGAGCTATGACGAGGAGTTCAGGGCTCGGGTCAGTGTTAACCCGGATAAGCCGTGGGGGGATGTGGATCAGGAGCTTTGGCTCCAGTGGATGTCCTCGACGCAGGCGGCGGCGTCTACTCATACGGCCAGCGGTCTTCCGGTCACGTATCGGTCTTTTCAGCAGCGTCCCGCCCAATCTGGGGCGGGTAGCCATGGTACCCCAAGTGGTCATGGGGGCCAGCCCGTGTGGTCCGGTTCAGCGGGTCAGCAATACAAGCCGGTCGCTTCGGGAGCATGCTGGGGGTTTAACAGAGGTTTCTGCAACCGCCCCTCCTGTAAATTCAAGCATGAGTGTTCTAAGTGTGGGGGACGCCACCCGGTCATGCAGTGCCTCACCCTGGCTTCGCCGTCAGAACAGTGGAAATTTGCCAAGGGTAGGGGGCAGCCTGGGCCAAAGGGCCCGTACTCCGGTTAAGGTGGAGGCCATGGGTCCATGGCTCTCCCGGTACCCTGACAAGGAGGCAGCGTTGCGATTGTACTGGGGGTTTGTGGAAGGATTTCGGATTGGCTATCAGGGGCCCAGGGAGAGGCGTTGGGCTGAGAACTTGCGGTCGGCTAAAGAGCTGCCTGGGGTAGTGGCGTGTAAATTGGAGAAGGAGGTGTCGGAGGGCAGGATTGCGGGTCCATTCTCGGAGTGGCCTTTGGCGGATCTCATCGTGTCACCGTTGGGGGTGGTGCCCAAGAAGGAGCAAGGGGAGTATCGGTTGATCCATCACTTGTCCTGGCCGGAAGGCGGGTCGGTGAATGATTTCATTGCTGAAGAGGACTCGAGGGTGTTGTACGCTTCGGTGGATGATGCCATTGGGTTGGTGCGGTCGTGTGGGAGGGGGGCGGAGATGGCCAAGTGTGACATCAAGTCGGCCTTTCGGCTTCTTTCCATTCATCCGGCTGATTTCTCTCTCCTGGGTATGCAGTTTGATGGGGCCATTTTTGTGGACATGGTGCTGCCAATGGGCTGTGCGATTTCCTGCGCGCTTTTCGAGACTTTCAGCTCTTTTTTGCAGTGGGCCTTTGTGGACCGCAGTGGGCATCGGCTGGTGTCCCACTATCTGGATGATTTTCTGTTTGTGGGTTCTGGACGATCGGGTGAATGTGGTCAGGCTCTTCGGCAGTTTCAGTTGTTGGCTGAGGATTTTGGGGTGCCTTTGGCGCCGGAGAAGACTGAAGGGCCCAGTTGTTGTCTGACGTTCCTCGGAATTGAATTGGATTCGGTGGCCTGGCGGGCGCGCTTGCCGGTGGCGAAGGTGGCTGAGATGCAGGAAGCTTTGAGGAGTGCGATTGCGGTGCAGAAGCTGGATTTGAGATCTGTGCAGCGCTTGCTGGGTTTGTTGAACTTTGCCTGTAGAGTGGTGAGGGCGGGGAGGACTTTCTGTAGGCGGCTCGGCATGGCCATGTCGGGCGTGGCCCTCCCACATCACAGGGTCAGGATCACGCTGGGGGTCCGGTCGGACTTGCGGGTGTGGCTGGTCTTTCTCGAAGAGTTCAATGGCATGTCGCTGGATTTTGTGCGGGACAGGATGGTATGGCAGGTTCAGCTCTACTCGGATGCAGCGGGGGCGGCTGGCTTCGGAATTTTCTGGGACGGTCGCTGGTGCGCAGAAAGGTGGCCGGACCATTGGCTGCGTCAGGGTCGGAGCATTGCTTTCTTGGAGTTCTTTCCCTTGTTGGTGGCGTTGCTGGTGTGGGGCCCGGAGTTCAAGAACAGGTCTGTGTTGTTTCACGTGGACAATATGACGGTGGTGGACTTGGTCAACAATCAGAAAGCGAGGGATCTGAGGGTGCTGCGCTTGCTGCGAAGTTTCATGCTGCTATGTCTGCGTTACAATGTGCTGTTTCGCGCGCAACATGTGCCTGGCGCGAGTAACGAAATGGCGGATGCGTTATCTCGTTCGCAGTGGCTGCGGTTCAGGGAGTTGGCGCCGGGAGCGGAGGCTTGCAAGACCAAGGTGCCGGAGGGTATCTGGGCGTGGGGGGAGTGAGGGTGGTGGGCTTGGTGGAACGGTCGCTGGCGGAGTCTACCAGGCGGGCGTACAGGTTGGCTTGGTCTGAGTTTGGGAAGTTTGTGGGTCTGGAAGCGGGGGTGATGGGTTTGCCGAAGGATGAGTGCGAAAGGCGGGTTGTGCGCTTTGTGCTGGACTGCATGGACAAGGGACTGTCACAGACAACGATTGCTGGCAAGTTGGCGGGTGTGTCTTTTTACTGCATGTTGTACTTGGGTTTTGATCCGGCTAGTTCGGATCTGCTGAGCCGAATGTTGAAGGGTTGGGGGCGGGTGCGGGCTGAGTTGGGGGGCGGGGAGTTGCCCAGGGAGGCGGTCACGTTTGACCTGTTGAAGTTGATTTTGCAGGATTTGGTTTTTTGTTGCTATGACGGGGGGGAGGTGGCGCTATTTCGCCTATGCATGATCTGGATGTTTTTTGGAGCATTTCGGGTGTCTGAGCTGCTGGGGGCGCGGGGGGCTCCGGGTAGACTGTTTGCTGATGTGCGGGTAGACGGGCTTCGTCTGGGCATTTGGTTGGGGCGGTCCAAGACTGACCAGCTGGGTCGGGGTAGATGGGTGTGGTTGTCGGTGAGTGGGTGTGCAGGTGTGTGTCCGGTGAGGGAATGGCTGTGTTTTCAGCAGAAAGTGCAGCGGACAGAGGGGGAGATCTTTGTGAATGGGTCACAGAAGCGTTTGACGTCGAGTCAGTTGTTGGCTGTGCTACGGAAGGCTTTGCGGAGGCTGGGTAGGGACCCGGCTCGGTTTGGCACGCATTCCTTTCGAATTGGGGCGGCTACGGCGGCGGCGGGTTTGGGTTGGTCATGGGAGGAGATCAGGAGGATCGGTCGCTGGAGGTCGCGGTGCTGCGAGCTCTACGTGCGCAAGTGAGGGCGGGAGCGCAACGCTTGGACGGCGACGCTGCTTGGCGTAGTTTCTTGTCTGCCTTGGTACTAATATCTTTTTCTTCGTAGGTTGCGTTCGGGGGCCAGGGGCCAAGACGGTCACTTGGATCGTGGGACACTCGTTTGTGCATTGGGCTTCGAAGTATGCTGCCAGGCAGGTGTACGGTCGTAGCCTGGGCCTGCGGAGCAGCCATCATGAAGTGCATTGGTGGGGTAAGAGCGGAATGAGATGGGGTGAACTGTTACCATGGCTGACAAAGAAAGTGTCGCAGCTGGGCTGCCCGGATTTGATCATCATTCACCTGGGGGAAAATGATTTAGTGAAACAATCGGGGGTGTCACTGACGTACTTGATGCAGAGGGACTTGGAGGTAATGAGGAACAATCTGGCTGGCGCCTGCATTGTTTGGACTGAGTTTGTGCCACGGAGGATTTGGAGGGGTGCTCTTAAGCCGGCGGCTGTGGAAAGGGCCCGCAGGAAACTGAATCGGGCCATGAGACTCTTTTGCGCAGATCGGGGGATTAAAGTGCTGGCTCATGACGGGCTCCAGCTGGAACAACCTCTTCTTTTCAGGGACGACGGCGTGCACCTTTCTCACATGGGAAATGCATTCTACCTCATGGAGCTGCGGGACTTGATTAGTTGTCTGTGGAACGAGTCAATTTGGTGTGGGAGAGTCTGAGTTCGAAAGGTGCACGCTTGGTGGGGCAGGTAACCGCCCTCCGGGGGTTCCCTGGGTGGCGGGAACCGGGAGGGGTGGGGAGTCCATGACGGGCAGAATCACCCTTACAGGGAGGGGGTTACAGGCGCAGGATGGGAGAGAGTGGTAGACGGGAGTGCGATGGACAGAAATGACCGAGGAGTCGGGAAGTGGAAAGGGGGAAGTGAATGGGATGCAAAGAGGTTGTGGTGTGATTTGGGAATGGATGGTGGAGCACGTGAGTGAATGACGGTTGAAAGGCAGAATGTTGGGGGGATTGTTAAAGTTGATAAGTTGATAAGTTGATAATGTTATGTTTTGATAATCTGTCATGCCTGTCCTAATAAATATCCTTTTACGCAAAACTGATGCGTGGAGTGGTTCATTGCGCGATGCGGCCCCCGGGGGAATGCAGGTCGACAGACTAGTCTTCCCCCGGGGTATTCGCGCGAGGACACGGCGGGCGGATGTGAGGTAGGGGGTTTAGGTCAGGGGTGGGAGGGGTTAGATAGGAGGTTATTTAAGGGGGACAGGAAGGGAACGACTTCCTTTCCTGTCCCCGGTGCCTCAGGGGAAAGTTAGGTTTTGCCACCCGCCCACCCTACAAGGAGAAGGGTTTTTGGGTGCGGTGTTTTTTCTGGTTGCCGTGTTGGGCAACGTGCCAGTTTAGGACAGGATGGCAAGGGGGAGACGTTCCGGGAACCGGGAGGGGTGGGGAGTCCATGACGGGCAGAATCACCCTTACAGGGAGGGGGTTACAGGCGCAGGATGGGAGAGAGTGGTAGACGGGAGTGCGATGGACAGAAATGACCGAGGAGTCGGGAAGTGGAAAGGGGGAAGTGAATGGGATGCAAAGAGGTTGTGGTGTGATTTGGGAATGGATGGTGGAGCACGTGAGTGAATGACGGTTGAAAGGCAGAATGTTGGGGGGATTGTTAAAGTTGATAAGTTGATAAGTTGATAATGTTATGTTTTGATAATCTGTCATGCCTGTCCTAATAAATGGCCTTTTACGCAAAACTGATGCGTGGAGTGGTTCATTGCGCGAACGCTGGATTTACCTGACCTTTTGTTTTTAAAGTTGATGGGGCACTGTGTTTGTTTTGAATGGCTGTGACGAAGCCCGAGTGCGGGGGAAACGCGCTGCAGAAATACAATTTCTTCTACTCTTGTCTAGGTGAACGCCGCCCAAAATCGAGGAGAAGCTACAATCCCCCACCCACTCCTCGACTGGCCTCTGTGCACACCAATGATGGCAGCCAGCCTCGGGCCGGAAGGGCGATGATGATTTTCATGATGGGAACAACAATAATGAGCTTGCAGAATGGACGAAAATGAGCTCTCAATCACCTCTTGAATTAGTAGTGTCACTGTCTCTATCTCTGAATGGTGCCTCTGCCGCCTGAAATAATAAAGCACAGCCCAATGCCCGCCGGCGCCCCAGGCCAGAATTAAGTAAAGTCCGACACCGTCACGCCACAGGGCCGTCATTGGACTTCTCTGAGCGAGGCTGGGTGGGGAGCAACAACGGTCGGAGGAGGACGAGGCAACCTAGTAGGCAGGAAGGACGTCACTGACGTGGCGGCGGGACTTAGCTAGGCCCGTATGCCGCGCTGCACTACTGCAGTCCGCATTGAGTCCTTAGTGACAGTTTTAAAACTATTTGCAGCGCAGCAGGCAGGCACAGTGCAAATGCGGAACTGTTATTGCCAAAAGTAAGTCCCGGGCCGTGTTAGTGCACTGTGCATGCAGCAGTCTAAGTGCAGTTACGAAGCAGTTGATGACACTAGTAGACAGTCACAAGGGGCATGCAGGCTGGAGCGCGGCTTTACATTATTTTGCACTGCCACGACTCAACTCTGTCACAGACAGACTCTGGGTGGCGGGGGCCGCGATGTCTGGAAGCCCGTTGCGGCTGCCTTAATAATGTATTTTATTTGGAAATTGGAATTACACTGAAATCGTCGACGTTCCCATTTCCCAAATTATAAAGGCTGCAGCGGCCGCCTCAAAAATGGTGCCGCCTGGGGCGGACCGCCCCCCCTAGCTACACCGATGAGTAGGGCATGGGCATTGTAGTGCAACATGTGGGATGTTTGGGGAAGGAGAGCATGTTGATGACCATGCATGCATGTGTGGAGTATTGTGTGGGTGATTTTAGGACTGTGAGTTGGAGAGAGTGGGGTGTTTGGTGCTGTTAGTGTGGTGAGTGGTGGGTGTGGTTAAGTGCATGAAAACTTGCAGGCAGTGCAGAAAAATACCTCATGGGTATTGTGTGGTGCAGCAACATGTGGTTGAGGACACAAAGAGTTGCAGCATTGTAGCAGTGGAAGTGTTAGGACCAGGGTTCCTGGCACTGGGTGCGGTCCCAGCATTCATGAGTGCATGTTTGCTGCACTGATGACGTGCTTGCTGCACCCATCCACAATGCATCCACTCTGTGGCATCCATTAGATAGATCCTGGGAGGCCAGAGGAGTGAAAATATTTCCTGTGCAGATGGATGATGGGAGATCCAGTGATTTCATTTCCTGTACAGATGGATAATGGTTAATCTAGTGATGTCACATCTTCTGCAGATAGGTGATGGAAATACGTTCTCCTGCTTTGGGGTCTTCTTTTCAAGACAGTTTTGGTGGGAAACCAGGGATGCCATTTCCTGTGAAGATGAATGATCCAAAATCTAGTGATGGCTCTCCCAGTGAAGATGGATAATGAGAAATCCAGTGATATCTCTTCCTTTGCAGATGGAAGATGGAAGATGGAGGTTGCTCCTAGTGGCCCA
Source organism: Lissotriton vulgaris (assembly GCF_964263255.1). NCBI lineage: Eukaryota > Metazoa > Chordata > Amphibia > Caudata > Salamandridae > Lissotriton > Lissotriton vulgaris. Next base: position 1,264,774,677 of record NC_141693.1, read on the forward strand.
CATATAGGCCTCGATTACATGTCCTTTGTTATTGCTGTGTTAGTTTTCATGTCCAATCTTTAATAATGGCCTGGGGTTAGGTAACAGATCAAATATTTAATAGCAATTATGAGTTTTCACCTAAAAATGCAGCATAAATTGCAGATGGTGTTGCTAACTGCAACAAAATCTGTATTACATTGTATTTACCAGGCATTTTTCAATGGGGAAAAACCTGACATTTGGTAAAATCTCAAAATAAAAATGGTGATTTGCAAGTGTGGCAGAATTTTATAAGAACTCATAATTTCTGCCCAACATCGTAGGTTTACAGTCTGACCGACATATTAGGAAGAGGGCAGTCGGAGTTGAAACTGCAAGATTCCAACGTGGTTCCGACCGGCTCAAGCAGCCCGTGGATGCATCGGAAAGAAAGCATAATCCCTTAATGATGGTGGCTCCGCCTTCATGATTATGATGTTGGTTTTGACAGCCATTCCATGTCGACCTTTCCGAAATGGAAAGGCTGTTGGAAAATGGCCCTCCGCATTGAATCCTGGGCGGCACCTATGGTGCCCCCCTATACATCCCTGCACTATGTGGCAGAATCTGCATGGTGCCTGCCATGCGGGGGAGGGATGTCCACAAACATCAATTTTTCAATGGAAGCTTGTGCTGAGGGCCTTTTCTGGCCGCCACACAAGCTTCCATTGGAAAATGGATGTTTGCAACCTCCTATGGGTGGTCGCATCATAATCATGCGGTCGGAATCGCTGACCTATGGTCGAACGGTTTCAAACTGCCACGGTGTCTGGCATACAAAAGCCCACCCGACATCGTAATCAGGCCCGAGTTATCTGTGTCTTCAGCGATTTTGTTTCTAATCCAGTGGTTTGGGCTTCTGTTGGCTCTAGATGGACTCCACAGAGTCTTTTATTCATGGCTCAGCAGAACCTCCTGGGTTTGGATTCCTAATGGAGCAGCATGGACTGCCATCATACATACTACATCAGGAAATGAAAACCTTAGAACACACTCCAATAGTGAATAATGATAATCTAAAATCACCTTGAATTAAGTATAGCAATAAAGATTGGATACTTCCCAAAATCTGTCACAGCTTACATAGAGTCATGCTGGTTTGTATAAGCTACCCGAGTATATGTCATTCTCACTCTCTTTGCATTCTGCTTCTTCAGTAAGGTGCTGCAATGCACCATCACAGCAGGTCTGACTTCCACACTCATACTTCGCTCATGACACCAAATGTGACACTATTTAGAGGGCATGGTAACCAATGCTTTTTCCACCTCATGCACTGGAAGACTGAGTTAACTACCTGTTAAAACTATTTGGAGAATTCTCTGGAGCCTCGTCAAGACGTAGGAAAACACTCTTGAATGCTTCAATAAATTACAAAATTATTTCCTGATCCTCCCAATTCAAGGGTCACAGCAGGAACGTTTTTTTAACTTCAAGGAGATCACCTCCCTTTCTAGAAAATAAAACAGATATGTGGCTCTTTTTTCTAAAATGAGTTAGGTTCATCTAGATCTAGTGTTATGAGTCAGAAAGACCTGCTAGACAACCTCTTATTTGCAGGGGTTATATGTAGATGCCTGAGTCATCATCCTGGCCACTGGCATAGTAAACATACACAGCTGCTGGTGTTTTTTTTTTAAAAAAAAGGTTATTTACTATGTAAGCACATAAACTTTGTCTATCAGAATGATGTAAATGATTACATTAAACTTTGCAGTATACAGTATATAGAATAAAATAAACATTAGCAAATCTCAAAGCATTCAAATCGCAAATGCCTACTATTTGTTACGAGTTAGTCTAAAACCTACCTAATGCCTATGCATATATATTATCAGATTTATGGATATTGTATTGGCTGAGTGATTAGTATTTTCTCTAAATAAATTATGCCAATCCATACACTTATTCTCACCTACCTTGGAGAGCTGTGGGGCATGCAGTCAGATAATGGTAGTCCAGCATAGTCCTCAACTAGCAGCCCTTGTGACTCGTCCCTTCCATAGCTCATGTCTTTTTATACCCTTCTCCCCCATGGTTCTCAATGGAGAGGGGAGGGGGAGATTTTGTGTAAGCTTTCGAATCTGCACTTTACAGAATGAACAATGTCTCAGTCAGAGACGTGTTTGAAAGGCAAGCAAATTGTTAGAAAGTGTAAAAATCCAGAGACCAGGTAGAGGTGAAAAAGAGGTCTATTTATTAATCATCCACTCTCCTCACTGGAGAGTGTCTCAACATTCTATGGCAAGCTCCAGGGCCAGCAATACCAACAGGGTAAAAAGGGGAAGGGGTGGATGGAATGTACCATTAAGGAGATTAATTACAACACAAATGTATTCCGATTTGCTTTCTTCTTCCTTCCAGATTTGCCCTATGTGAGGTTGGGCGGCTTTGCAATGTTAGTTACTGTACCAAAACAATGGAGCATTCCCCTCCACTGCATTGCTGTGTTTTGTAAGTGCGACTGAAGCTGCTAAAATAATATGGCAATCTCACACGTTTAGTTAGCTTTTATCACACTTCAAAGTATTAATTATCCAGGCCCTGCATATTGCACGGTTTAAAGAGTTAGGAGCATATTTATTTTAAAAAAATGCAGCGTAGCAAGTCACCTTGTTGTGATGCATGATAGGGAAAGGGGAGGAATGCATTGTATCCAACATTCCTGGCTTTTCTGTGCACTGGCGCACAATATACTGCCTAGCGTCAACGCAGACACCCATACACCGACACAAACTCTTGTTTCTTTAGCAGCCATCCCTCATCAAAATACTCCTTTCTTTTTTAAATTATTTCCATCTCTCTATCCATCCTCAAAACATTTTCACATCTCTCCCCTGAAGTTCCATGCATTCTAATTCTATTCACCCACGCTGGACCAATCATGTTGTTAGGGGATCTTTCTTAAATAACACAAAAGGAGTGACTCCTGTTTATGAGTGAGGAGTCATCGTGTTTGTGTACACCTTTGTTTTTTGGATGTTTTATGCCCCACTCTTTATTAATACTCTTCCATTGCTTAAGAAGTTAGATTTACTCCATTATCCATCATGTGGAAGCTGGAAACACCTCTCTCCCAAATATGTCTTTTAGTTTCCACTGAGTTCACCACTTTGAATTCTGACCACCAGGAGAATATATCCATGCATGCAATGATACATTTATCACCTCTTGATACTCTGATCGGACCCACACTGACTAATGTAACCTTCACCCGAGGACCAGATACTATTTCCCTGAGTTTCCATGGGTTGTGTTCTGCATTTCAAGATATTGTTCCATTTCCTGCACCTAATAATATCATGTACCACTCTTTTAATCAACAGGTCCATTTCTGGTAACCAGTTATTTTCCCAAACTCTTCCTTAACTTTGGATATACCTGGGTGACTCTCATGGGCACCTCCAATCAGTCTCACCCTCAAATTGATTGGCTGCACCAATCTACCTCCTCTCATTACTAAGCCATTTTCCAATGGAAGTTCATCTCTTACTTGTCAAAAACTTGTCTAAACACATGCCTTGCCTTCTACACACGCTCCCTTCTTCAGTATACTCACTACTTCCAGCAACTCCTTGTAATTCTCTCGTTCTTTCCTCTATTCATCCTCCTGAACAATGCCACCAGATATTATGCAAAATTTCTCACTGTCATCACCAAATTAATTTTCCAATTTCTCATTCTTCCTGCTTACACTGTCGCCTACATACAACCTTGAGCAGCAATCAGCAATGGTATTCATTACACATTGGTAAATACTATACAATACATTCAAATTCTTTCAATGCTACCAATCATCTTCATATCCTACTGGAGATGGAATATATCTCTTTCTTACAAAAAACTTCCCTCAAAGGTTTCTGATCTGTTTTGATCTCAAAAGGGCTACCCCACAAAATTTTATTTGTTTCCTGACTGCCAAATAATCAGCTAGGGACTCCTTCCCGATGACCAAATAATTGGTCTGAGCTCCATGCAAAGCTCTTGCCATGAATACAATTGTATTTTCTCTACCAGTTGATACCTGCTCTAACACTTGAAGCTTGATGCCTTACTCAAATGCATCTTTACCACATCAAACTCCCTATCACATTCCTCTGACCAAATGAACTCTAGACTATTCTTCAACAACTCTCTCATGCAACTGTATCCGTCCTCAAACCCAGGACCAAACTTACTGAAGAGTCATGTTTAGGGAATTCCTTGTAATTCGTTATTCTATATAACCATGTTCTGTGACCAAAATCCAGTTGCACAGCATTGAAAAGTTGTAGGATCCTGTGGTAGGGAGGTAGCACATTCACAAATGAAGCAAGCATTGGCATATGCAATAGGTCTCGCTTTTGGGACCTTATAAGTATTTAGTTATGCAGCATAATATCCTTGGTGCAACAACATAAACTGTTGCATGGCTTAACACTTATAAGGTCCCAAAGGCGAGACCTATTGGCTATGCCAATGCTTGTTTTTCTCGCTGCCAGTAAAGGCAGTCCCCTCTTGCACATCTTCTGCCCCTCCCATGACAGGCTGCGCTTGTTTAAATTAGCAGCAACCCTGACAACCGTGCACGTTAGTAACACACTGACAACCGTGCATGTAGTGACCCTGACAACTGTGTACGTTAGTGACTCACTGACAATTGTGCATGTTAGTGACACACTGACAACTGTGCATGTTAGTGACACACTGACAACCGTGCATGTAGTGACCCTGACAACTGTGCATGTTAGGCTCGGGATTAGAGACATTGGCAAATTTTTGAATGGCATACAGGTAGCAACAATGCCCACATCAACTGCCTTCAATTCATGTTATCTATGTGGAACCCTTAAGGCCCTGCCACTCTAGAGAGCATCAGCTTGTACAATTATGTTCACAGCCATATGCAGTGAACATGGAAATCTTCTAAGAGCAGGAGTAGGATTTAGTTTATCCTTCCCATGGTCTTTCAGAAGCATACAATACATTCACATGGTCCACCAAGTCTACAACATTGTGACAATCAAAATATTTTTGTTAAGTATCACACCATCGACAACGAACGACGTAGATCTTGTAACATGTTTTCTTTACCACTTCTCACATTGAAGTTCACTGTTACTCGTGAAATACCTTTTAACTAGCCACACGATGTTCTTATGATTTTACCCACTCTGTTTAAAGTTCAGTTCATCAATCATTTCGATAAACTGGAGATTAAACAGAGTGGGTAAAACCATAAGAAATTAACTAGCAATTAAATTCTTAATCACCCATATCGATTAAGAATGTAATTGCTAGTTCATTTCGTTTGACTAGGTCATTTTGTAGTTCTTAATGTAAGTGTTACATTATATTACGTCTGTTCACATTGTACTCAGGAACCTTCGTGTTTAGTGTTTCCTGAGATGCCTGTCTTAAGATAATATCAACTGACTGACACGCTAGTTACCATAGATCTCGAAATGGACAGATCTAGAACACTGGAATTTCACTATTCCATTAGATTTGCATCCTTGATCTCTCAGCTTGGGCTGGGCGTGTTACGGCGCGAACCGAGTTAAGCAATGCTGTGCAGTAGGCATAGGAAGGCTGTTCTGAGCAGAAAACGATGCTGTAGTGCAGAGTAGGAGACTGTGCACCTGTGAAGGAGGAGCTGTACTCAGGGCAGCGAGGCAAAGTGAGATGCAGTATGCTAAAACTAATTGTGCAGAGTGAGCGCAGAGGGCACTGTACTAGGTGCAGTATTGCAGTGAGTACTTGTTTTTAAAGCAATGTTTGGCACACATGCAGTTTCAGTGCAGGGTCTAATAGAGACAATCTTAAAACTATATACATTGCATGCACAAGTAGTACCGTACAGCACTCACTCGCGTGATGCTGATCTCTTTGATGACTTAGTGACGCCCATCCTCCCTGGAGGTCACCAGGATCGCGGTGCCGAAGGAACCCTCCCCGATTTTGACCACCCGGTTGTACTTGTCCATGGTTAGGGCATTCCTATAACAGTGCTGCTTTCTACAGGACTTCAGGATGCGTTGATGCGCGAGGGGCATTGAAGGGTCACAGCCTCTCCCCAGCAGTGGCGCACAATGGATCGCTCCAGGCACAGAGGCAACAGCATCACATCCTCAGCCCAAGCCCATTTGTCTGTGTATCGGTTGCTGAGTAGCCACCACAGGAATTTGCGACGTTCATAGCACTAGAAGACGGACTAACACAACCTAAGCGATGTGGGGAGAAATTGTTTACATTCTTTATTGAAAAGTTTTGGACGCAGGAATTATCGGTCATGTGTTAGTATTTTAGATATGTAAGTTCTAGAATCTAGTAACCATATATCCGTATAAACATCTAAAATGCATTTTTTATGTCAATGTTTTGTTATTTTTCGTAATCATTTAGAAATGAATCAGACACATTTAAAATAGTTGCAAAGTAATGAATTAACGTATTTTTAAGAATATGTTCCAAAAGGTAAAAATACCGGGTTCTGTTAAATGTCCATGGTAATTACTGGCATAGATGTAAATATAGCTGCCAAAATAGTAAAATACTGCCCAGGTGCCAAAACTAAATAGAAACTTTGCCATATTTGGTACATAAATCGTGTAACAAACATCATACAAATATGCTAAATACTTCTCTATATTGAAACCAGCCTCGCGCAGCAGCAGGGGGAGGGGACCTGCGCGATTCCCTTGCGGGAGCGTACAGCAAGGTGCAATGATTGCGACCATAAGGCGCCACCTTATGGCGCCACGTGCTCCCGCAAGGGAATCGCCAGACATGCACGCGATGCCATTGCAAGCAATGCAACGCATGCACGTTTTTGCCCTCAAAGTTGTGCTGATGGCTAAAGGTCTCTCTCCTATGCTGCGCATGTGCGCTGCGTAGGCAAGACCTTTTTCGACCACTATCAACCTTCAAAAAAACTTTAAAGAATAAACATTTCCATATAGAAGCAGTCCTGTTTGTTTAAATGAAAACAAGACTGCAGTTAAAATAGCTTACAATATTTAAATGTACCCAGAAACGTGGTGGTCAGCTGATCACTGGATGCCACCATTCCAGGGATTTTTTTTCCAATCCTGTAGAGTTGCGATTGGCGACCTACCTCATGAATATTTATGAAGAAGGTTGAATTGTGACCCACTACAACTCAGATTTTAGTGCATCACCTATAGGTAGATAGTTCAGCTCGCAAATTTATTTTGCATTCACAAAAGGTTGTAGTACAATTTATGACATTTTGCAAATGGAAATGTTCTACATCAGGACTACTGTTCCAGATTATTGTGCTACACATAAATGGCAATATATCCTGTTTTCCTTATATTGATGCAGTCCATGTAGCTTTCTTTTGTGAAAAAATATAAATTCTGCAAAAGTCCTGATTTACCTGAGGATGGCATGCATTCAGCCTGTGCACTAGTTCTATTACAGACCACAGCTGAAAGTGTCTAGATCAGGTTAACCTTCAGGGGAGGCTTCTCTGTTATTGTGGAGGACTGTTGCCCCACTACTTCTGTCAGGCATAAAAGAAGCACCGCATAGCAATGCAAACATCTCCCGGGCTGTAATTTCCTCGGCCAGATGAGTGTGAGCAAAACATGAAAAGTGACATGCTTTGACTGTCACCTGACCTTCAGGCTGCCAGTGAGCTGAATCCTAGGGCAGGACAGTGCCACCTTTTGACATCAGCTGCAGCAGGAAGGAGGAGTTGTGGGCACAGTAAGTGCACATGTCGGTTTGGCTGGCTATTTTAGTACCACCAAACTGACATGCGCACTTAACATTGTTCCAACCTGAGCTGTGTTGCACAGCTGGGTGGAGTCCACACAGGCTCCCAGGCCCTGTCTGAGAGGAAAACCATTACCAGCATGAGAGCAGGGTCGGGTTTGGCATCTGAAAGCCTGCACAGTGTGCACCAGCCGTGGGAATTGAGGATTGAGAGAAGAGCGAGGCGGCAGCCGCAGCTAAGTACTATTTTAGATTTTTAATTAATTTTCTTGTTTGCTTTTTTTTTTTTAGTATTTCCCCTGCACTGGCCCATCACTTCTCATTCCAAGCATCCGTCACTGATAATCCTTAGTAATAAGTGCTATTTAAAAAGACACAAAAGCTTGTTTTCTGTACAGTGCACTTCTTCTATTTCTAGTTCTGTAAATAATAGAAACTACTATTACTTAATTTACGGATACTCCATTTATGGACCTTGGAAGCATGGAAGGCTGAGTCTTCTTTGACTGCATTTAAATTAATGGCCCCTAGAACAACACATTTGTAATCCTTGAGTGTTCATCTCACTGAGCTATTATGCATAGAAGTTATTTAAACTGCATAATTTAATCCACTCATAGCATGTGTAAGTCTTGTGAGGACTGTGCGTTTTAAGCATGCCACACATGGACAGTTGTCACCATGAAAACTGTGCACCAGAAATGTCCTGAGGTGCCAAAGACTTGCAAGGTACCAGTTCCACACATGTCCATGCATTTTCTGAAGTCAAGTGGTGAACATTACCAGAGAACTGAATGCAGACACAGCACACATAAGTTTCACAGTTCCAACCAGCCATTTTGTGGTTGGACAAGAAAACCCCAACCCTGTTTTTTCTTTTTTTTTTCATGCCGCCCAAGTTTCTTAAAAACAAGTGCTGGTTTTTTTCAGTTTCCCTGTTGGAAACCACTGGTAAGAGCAGAGAGGAAACCATCAGCTATCACCCAGGCAGATTTTGCAAAGTGGAAGGAGTCCCAACTGGATACTGAGAACTTTGTGAATCAGTTACCATCTCTTTTGAGGTGTTGATAACTGATCAGTGGTATATGAGTGCAATTATGATCACCAACCATTGATGCATACCATTGCGAATTTCAATAGGAAGGGCACCTATTTCACTCTACCTCCTTATTGTGATTCGTATTGGATCCCAAAATCCCACAAGGGCTTTTCTGACTCAAAAAACTAGGATAGGTACATACAAAAAACTATTTTGAAAAAAACGTTGTGATTTCCGAGCTGTAGCACTATTTATGAGAGCCCTGGATCATTTTTGCAGAGATAGAAAAAGTGGTACATGCATTTCGCAGACACACAAAGTCAACCTGCATGGCTTTGAGTGCCCTCATGAATCATGAGTAAGGCGATGCAGCACACATCGATGCATGTCCTTATTCTGCACGCGGGAGGAATTCCATGGGGTTGCTGTGGGTTTTCTCATGCACTACCCATGGAACTTGAGACTGCCCCAGATTCACAAAGTGATATAAACGTGGGGAGGCATCAAATCTGTACGTATCCCAAGATGAGGCGGAATGAGAAGAAATATGTTAATTTCTCCTTGTCTTTTCCTCTTTCTATGTGTGCTGCATTTTGCAGCGCACAATGTAAGAGGAAGACACCTCACAGGATTGTTTTTGTGCAAGAAGGTGCCCCTTCCTGCACAAAAACAATCATGCCTTCAATGAAGGCATTCTTGCACCAAGGTGCAAGGGTGCCTATGGTGGCACTAGGCTGCCAAAACTGCACCGGCCTAGACAGAAAGGGCATGAATGAACTGTATTGCTTAAATACGGTGCATTCCTGCCCTTTCACTTTGGTGTAAGGCAGTGCAGCAAGGAGCCTTTCTGCGTTGCCCCATGGCAAAATGGCAATAATTGAGGCCCTGAATAGCCAGTATAGTCTCCACCTCCCCAACTCAGGGCACAGTGTACCTGTTTTTATTTCTTTGCTCCCACCACTATTGCCAAATGTACAAGAAAATGCAGATTTGTAAACACGAATCTGAGGCTACTCTGCAACAGATTGGTAAAACAGTGCAAATGAAAGGCAGGAAATTTGGTACACATCTAAGGTTTACAAGCTATTACTACTTTTTACTTTTAAATAGCGGCCATCAGTTTATTACTTAAATACCACAGAGAGGCCATTTATACATTTCTGGACTGATAGAGTTAAAAAAGTAAGCATTGATGGGTCTATGGGTCCACTCGCAGTCATCATCAGAAGCCACAGACTCAACATCGTCTCCTACGCCGACGATACCCAGCTGATCCTCTCTTTCACCAAAGAACTCACAACCACTAGAAACAACTTCCACAATGGGATGAAGGCCATTGCTGCTGGGATGAAAGACAGTTGTCTCAAACTCAACTCGGCTAAGACCATACTCCTCATCCTGGGACACACCCCCTCAGCTTGGGACTGCTACTGGTGGCCTGCCGCATTGAGGACCCCTTCACCCCCACGGACATCGCATAATACCTCGGCATCTTACTGGACTCCTCGCTCACAATGGACAGCCAGATCAACACAGTATCCACATCTTGCTTCCACACACTTCACCTACTTCATAAGACATTCAGATGGACCCAAATGGAGTCTAGAAAGACGGTCACCTACACTCTCATCAGCAGCGCAACCTACACTAGCGTCACTCAGAAACTACTCCGAAATTGACAGAACGTTCAAAATGCTGCAGTCAGACTGGTCCTCAACCACCCCCGTCACAGGCACATCACCGAACACCTTTGAGAACTCCACTGGATCCCAGTCATCAAAAAAATCCCTTTCAAGCGAGTCACGCACTCCTACAGATCCCTCCACGACGCAGGGCCAGCATATCTGAACCACGCCATGTACCAACCAGATACCTCCGCTCTGCCCAACTGGCCCTGGCTACTGTCCCACAGATCCACAAGACCAGAACTGTTGTAAGTTCCTTCTCCTACCACACTGCAAATACATGGAACACCATGCCTCTCCACCTCAGGCAATCCTCGTTGTTGACCCAATTCAGGTAGGATCTCAAGACTTTTGAACTGAACCCCACCGCCCAGACGGATCAGCAGCCCCATCCCCTCAGTGCCTCGAGGCCCTCACAGGTGAGCAGCCGTGCTTTATGAACCCCTAATTGATTGATTGCTTGAAGTCGGACTGTCAACCGATAGAGCCCTTTCAGTGGTCACATCTAATTCTGCGCCAAACCGTCAACAAGACATTTGTAGAAAGAATGATGCCCTAAAATCAACATTATTAGCTTCATAAGGTGCAAAGTTCCTTGTTCTGTGTTCGTGAATACAGCAGGTATGAAATGATACAAAGTTTCAAGGAACAGGAGTCCCAGCTAACCATGTCATAAATAAAATGCAAACTAGGGACATTCTAGGGCACACTAACTAGATGTTTTTATCTGTCATGAAAATCGAGAAATCTAATTCATTTTCTTCTTTTTGTTCTTATTCACGCAGATTGTCGATGAAGCTTTTGACGTTTCTTCCGGTGAAAAACTACAGGTTAAGGTCAGTATAAAATATGATGGAACTGCTTCTTGGAGGATATTAACAGTAAACTGCTTTTCAGTCGTTAGACTTGAGGCATGGAATGGGGGAAGATGTCGAGCCGGAAAAGTGCTCGCTTCAGTCTAGGTAATAAACTTATTCATTGCTAAGCCAGTTCTGGAGGGCACCGGCAACTCTCGGGTAACTGCCACCTTTGTGACAAGTAAAGACTTTTGTCCCGGGAATTCTTGGTGCCAATTTCTGTTGTGAACTTAGTGCAGTGTCATGTCCCTTCTTTTTAGGCTCTTTCCTGTGCGAGTGAGCTTGAACCGATAGGTTTCCTATTGGAAGGTGGTGCGGGTTTAGAAAGACAGATACTGATAACATTTAAACACATATCATTAAGTCTGTGTTATATATTAAGAAGGAAAGAGATAAGGGCGGGATCCTTCCCTAGATTTGATAGCGCAATAACATGCACTAGGCTCACAGGTGTCTATGGCTGCCCAAGTGTGAAGGTAATCTGACTTATCTACACAATTGTGATATCAGCCGTGGCTCCTCCATAATTGTGGAGGAGCGTCGCCTCCCTGTAGATGAAAAATGACACTGTAATAAATCAATTTTACTATCGTTTTTTTCACTAACAGCCAAGGCTGCTGATTCTAGGGTGAGGTGTGCCTGGGCTGTCCTATGTGGACAGACTGCAGCAAGGTAAGAGTGCATGCTGGTTTGACCGGCTGTCTTAGGATGGCCAAATCAACATACACACTCAGATTTCTTAGATTTCTCCAACCCCTCTTTATTGCACAGCTAAGTGGAGACCTGGCACTGACTCTCAGTCCCTTAGTTAGTGCCTAACCAGGCGGATCAGACCAATCCTGGTGCTGCTCTCATGGATACGGGGGGGGGAGGAAAGCTGTGCTGGCCCTTGGATGTCTTCCAGGAAGACAAGAGCACCAAGGTGGCTGACAGTGGGATCGGCAGGTAAGTGTTTTTTTTTAAATTATTATTTGCCCCACCACTTTATTTTGGCAGTAGCCACTGTGTGATGTAACCTGGATGTGAATATCTAAGGGAAACTGCAGCATCAAGGGTGTGAAGGGTAAGATACGCAAAGCTAAATTAAGGTTGTGAAAGGTAAGGTATGCATGGATGAGGCAAGGATGTAAAGGGTAAGAAAGCAAAAGACACACAATTAATGGACGGAATGCAGAACAAATCAAAACATTTACCCCCATTCAATAGATCTGGGTTAAATCTATCATTCTTTTGCTCACTATGCCACTCCAATTTAGACCTGTCCATATGCAAATCAGTCTTGACCCTTTGCCTTATGGGAACAGTCCAGCCCGAACTGTCAAGCCAGGTCCTCCCTGGACCAGAAACAAGCATCCTAGGATCGGTTTCGTGGTTTCACCACTCATCAGCCAGGATAGCTTGAATCCAGTGGCACAGTGAGCCCGGGACCCACGTCTGGGCATACCCGGCGCACTTAGGGCGAGAAAGCAAAAGACACACAATTGATGGATGGAATGCAGAACAAATCAAAACATTCACCCCAGTCAAGAGATCTGTGTTAAATCCGTCATTCTTTTGCTCACCATGCCACCGCAGTTTAGACCTGGTCATACGCATATCAGTCTTGACCCTGTGCATCATGGGAATAGTCCACCCCGAACGGCCAAGGCAGGTTCTCCTTGGACCTGAAACAAGGATCCTAAGACTGGTTTTGGGGTTTCACCCCTCATCCATCAGGATTGCTTGAATCCATTGGCACATTGGGCCTGGGACACACTTCCGGGCATACCCAGGACACTTAGGGCGAGAAAGCAAAAGACACACAGTTGATGGACGGAATGGAGAACAAATCAAAACATTCACCCCCAGTTAAGAGATCTGGGTAAAATCCAATAATATTTTGCTCATAATGCCACCCCAGTTCAGGTCTGGCCATGTGCAAATAAGTCTCAAGCCTGTATCTCATGGGAACAGTCCAGCCTGAACTGCCCAGCCAGGTCCTCCCTGGACTGGAAATAAGCATCCGAGGACTGGTTTCGGAGTTTCCCCCTCATCAGCAAGCCTAGCTTGAATAAAGTGGCACAGTGAGCCTGGGACCCATGTCTGGGATGTGGATGTGAACATCTAGGGGGAACTGAATTAAGGTTGTGAAAGGTAAGGTATTCATGGATGAGGCAAGGATGTGAAAGGTAAGGCATGCATGGCTAAATTAAGGTTGTGAAAAGTAAATGCAGTAGTCATGGAGACCAAAGGGGAACACATCGCAGGAGGAGAACACATTGGGCAACTCACCAACATCTGTGGTTTGCCCTAGACATTCTTGAGCTCTACTCTCTGGCTTTGGTACAACTCCTCCTCAGAGGAAGAAGGCTCTTTGGTCGGGGTGAGGGTAACTCCATGATCGCATCAATCTCCTCGCATGGACAGTGGCTCCCTCATTGTACAGCTGAGCCATTTAGGGGAACTAAGGATAATTCGGAACACATAAGGCAGCCCTTGTCCTTATTTATCAGGTTCAAACAACACTAGGCTTCTTATTCTAAGCACTGGAGTTTGGTCCTGTTTCTAGGAAAACCGCCAGGTGTTGTGCCCCTTATCGAATCCTTTCTCTGGGTTGCCGCAAGGAGCTTCCAGTTGAAGAGAAATGCTGTCAAACCAACCAGGCACTAAGCGCTTATGAAGCACTTTCAATTATGATGGGATACAATCAATATCAAAGGCATCTTCATTTAATAAATCTGTTTCTATTGTAACCAGTCCCTCAAAATGCTCATAACAACTGTGGCTGCCTGTTGATGGCAGAATCCCATGATGCCATGAAGAAAAGTATATGACTTCTAAATTGTCTCTCAGTCAATTAGCTGCTGGGCTTCCACTCCCAATTGTCAGAGCTGACTGCAGGCATAGTTGATTCGCAGTCAGTACATCTATTTTGTCTTGGTAATACCAGGGGGAATTTTGTTGACATGGCAACTATCTGGAGTGTATGAACAGGTTAGAACTAGCAAGATAAATACAAATAAAGGAAAACATTGCTTACCACGCATACAATACTACACATGCCATTACAATGCGGTCATTACAATGACCGCATTGTTACATCGCATACTACTACAACGCAAGTCAGAACAAAGGGCCAGATGTACGACCCGCCAATTAGCGAGTTGTAATTGCGTCGCATTTCCGACTCACTAATTGAAATGCATAACAGTGTCTCAGACACTGTTTGCGATTCCTAATAAGGTTGCAAATTGCTTGCCTCATTAACATTAATGATGCAGGCGCAATTTGCATCCCCTTTAGGAATGGCTAGCATGCACAGGGATGGTAGCCTGCTGGGTCAGCAGACCACCATGTCTGCGACTGATTTTTTAATAAACAGTTTTTTTTTCAAATGCAGCCCGTTTTCCTTAAACGAAAATGGGCTGCATTTAAAAAAGAAAAATTTAACTTTTCAGTTTCACTTTGCCAGTGGGTTACCACCTACTTGAAGTAGGTGGTAAACTGTGAGTGTTTTGTGGCCGCAAGTGCGGCCACAAAACATTAGTACATTGCATGTTGACTATTAGGAAGGGGCGTCCCTTCCTAATAGCGAGAGTCCGAAATGCTATTTTGTGAGTCAATGACTCACAAAATAGCATTTGTGCATGCTATTAACCTTTGTGCGTCCGCAAACAGGAGGATCTCCCATTTGCAGCCGTAAAAAAGGGTCGTACATCTGGCCCAAAGACTCGCTGTAGGGGGCAGAAGGTGTTGGATTTAAAATCCAACACCTTCCCTACTGTTGCACAGACTGGAGTTGGAATAGTAAATTATACTATTCCAAAATCTATGGAGAGGTCATATCTTCTCTTCCAACTACTCGGCTTTTGCACGTGGGGCGGGCATATGGGTTCGCCACGGTGTCCCCTTTACAGAATTGGACTGACGCATTGACGAAAAGGGTAGGTTTGTTTTGCTGAGGGGAACCCTCAATGGCCTACCAGTGGTTTTGAGTAGCATTTATGCCCCGAACGTGGATCAGGACAAGTTTTTTGCTCTCCTAGGCATTTCCCTGACAGGGTGGGATCCCTGGATATTGGGAGGGGACTGTAACGCTGTCTTGGACGTGGGCTTAGATAGGTCTCACCCTCCGCTGCATGGCACTGGTGTCCACAAACAAGCTGATGCCCAGAAAACCTGGACAAGAGGATGGGGTCTGAGTGATGTATGGCGAGTGCTGCACCCTACACATAGGGAATACTGTTTTATTCCCCTGTATACCACGTCCATACTAGGATAGATAGGTTTTTGTGTTTCCTTAATATTGCCACTCAAATACACCAATCCACATACCTAGCCAAGACCTTCTCTAATCACTGCCCTTTAGAGATCACCCTTACATTGAGCAGGGTGCCTACCCCAGTCCCTACCTGGAAGGCATGGCCCCAACTGCTGGTGGATTAATTATAGGGCATTCACACAATTGAAACACACTGAGGCTGACAAGTCAGGAGCGATGTAGGCCCGGATATTGCAAGACAGCCCAACCCCTCCCATCATCATCCGGATTAATGTACCTAACAAGGGCATGGTCCACACTCAACTAGAGATAAACGATGCCTTTTGTAATTATTACAGTGACCTTTATAATGAACCTGAGCACATTGAAGACACTTTAGTGGATGAATTTTTAGACGGCGTCACATAGCCAAGTCTTAAAGCAGACACACAAAAGATGCCCCATTACTAGACACGAAATAAGGGCTGCTATTAAAGGTCTAAAATATAACAAGGCCCCGGGACTCGACAGCCTTCCCATAGAATTCTTTGAAACTTGCTCAGACGCTCTCGTTCCTAAGTTAGAGGAGCTATACAAGACTGCCGTGGAGCCCCGTCACTTAACCATTCCACCATGCAAGCCTTAGTTATTTCACTCCCCAAACCGGGACGAATTACCGGCCCTTGTCCCTATTAGCAACCGAATATAAGGTCCTCAGTAAAGTCTTAGCTAACCGACTCCTGCCCTACCTCACTACCCTACTTCATAAAGACCAATGTGGGTTTCTCCCCGCACGTAGCTCTTCCCTAAACCTTAGGCACTTGCACCATATCATGATGGCTACTCCGGTGGATTATGACAAAGCTGGCTGCGTAGTGTTAGACCTACACCAGGCTTTCGATCCATTACATGCGGGTACAAGTTCGCGGCCCTGCGACGCTTTGGTCTTCCCTGAGACTTAAATGGGTGCGTCTGCTGTATACTGGCCCCACTGCAAGATCTCGCATTGGAAGTCATATTCACATGAATACTCTATACGAAGAGGCACGCAGCAGGGTTGTCCCCTTTTCCAGCTGTTATTTGCCTTAGCCCTAGAGCCCTTAGCTCTTGAGGCACACAGCTTAACACTTGGGGATACCAATAGATGGCACCACACACTTAATCTCAATTTACGCTGATGACATATTCCTCTACCTACGTGACCTCTCTGCCCGGGCGGAGCCCCTCCCCACCTTTTTTCTACCTTTGATTGTATCTCAGGACTTGCCATTAACAAAGGGAAATCAAACACTTTCTATCTCCGTGATGGTCCTCACCCAAACATGTTACTCTTTGGCACATATACTCTACCAGTAACGCACCACACATTTAAGTACCTAGGTATCCAGATATACAGATCACAGGTGGATCAACTTGATGGTAATCTGTCCAAGGCAATTACTGCAATACGCTCCAGTATATCCTTTTGGACATCCCTCCATTGTCGGTGATGGGACGAGTTGCCATCTCAAAGATGGTGCTGCTCACCGACTCTTATATATTTTTGTGAATTTACCTCTAGTGATTTCTCAATCAACCTTTCGCACACTCAACACAATCCTCTTAGAGCTTATTTGGGGGACGAGCTGACGCAGGGTGAGCCTCAAGACATGTTCTTTGCAGCAGGCATATTAATCCTCTGAGCTATTTTATGGTGAGTCAGAAGTGTCACTAGACAAAACTCCGATCTCTCTCCAGCAAGAACATTAATTATCAGAGTTATTGTGAATATGTTATTGTTGCCTGAAAACAGCTAGGCACATAAGGAACTCTGCCGCTGATGCTTTTAAACCCATGAGTTATTTGGAAACATAGCGCCCCCTAGCTCACTCAGTGTAAGGTGCAGCTGCACTGATTTCAGTGCCATAAGGCCGACCCTTCAGTGTCAGTTTTCCCAATACTTGTTAGATATTGATAGATTCTTCCTGCCCAGTAAGTCATGCTGGTTCCAGACAAGCACAGCAGGCAACACATCAGAGAACGTGCTCTACATAGGAAATTACTTCCAATACCATGTCAGTCAGAATTTTTCAGACAACGGAGCAAGCTGTGGCTTTGCTGATGGAAAGGCAGTGCTCCCCTTACGTCTAACTGTGCTAGTGGAACCATTATATGGGCAAACCTAAAATGACACGTGTGCTAGGTGTTTTAGCTCCTGAGAGCTGAATTCAGTGTGTGAAAAACAAGTAGGGGCAGATTTACAAGCCCCTTGCACTGCCAGTACGTCAATTTTTAGTGACACACTGGCAGCAAATTTCTCTACTCCATATTTACAAGGACATGAAAAGCCACCCTGGGTGGCTTTTCCTGTCCTTGTAAATATGGCAGAACTTTGCGTGAAAGGGGCGTTCCATGGGTGCTGCTGTGGGTGTTCCAACGCAGCACCCATGGAACCTGACACATTTCCAGATTTACGAGGAATCGTAAACCTGGCAATGCGTCAGTATGCTACGCCAGCGAGGTGCAACCAGGAGAAATGTTTCATTTCTCCTCTTTTTTTTCCTCTGTCAATGTGTGCTGCATTCTACAGCGTGCTTTGAAAGAGGAATATGCCTGTAGTGATTGTTTTCATGCAGGAAGGTGCCCCTTTCTGCACAAGAACAATCTCCCCATGACGCAGGCATCCTTGCACCATGGTGCAAGGGTGCCTGGATGGCACATGGCAGCTGTTTGTGCACCAGCGCAGGGGAGAGCATAGGAATGCGACATATCATTGTAAATATGTTGCATTCCTGTGCTCTGAAAGTGCTGCAGAGTGGCGCAGTCTGAGGGCTTGCGGTGCCGCGCTCAGGCCCTTTCATGTAAATCTGCCCCAATGTGTATAAAAATCAAGGATAGCTTCTCTGGCTCCAACCACCTCTTCTGAGCTAGGGGATGCGTGAGTCTGCCATGTGTAACATAGCACAGTGGTAAGGCAATGCCCATCCTCTACAATTTCACCAGCCATGCCTTTTCCTCACTCTGACATAACAAAGAAGCACATTCCCCCCTTTGCCTCACTACTGTCCTTAAACTCAAGTAGAAGGTACTGAGTGGAAAGGAGAGTGAAAAGCAGCGAAGACTACAGAAAGTGATCCTTACTCCAAGAGCAATTTTTACTTTCTCCCTGTGGTGCATGTGTGTGACCTCAAAGTCACAAATCACAATTTAGCATCTGAGGGACCAGGGATATCTACTGCTACCCAAAACAGCTCTCAAATCGCTCTCATGATTATTGACAATTTCAAATATCTCGGTCTACCTGATGCATTGTAGATCAGTATTCTAGAGTAGTGGGACAGTTAATGGCATTCCTTCCACCAAAGGCTGCAACGTAACTAGGAAAATCAAACGTGTTTTCAATATTAAGTGCTAAGACCCTTAATTATTATATTCACTGAAACATCAACAATAGCGCTCCTCTCTAGACAGACCTAGAAATATGTCCACTGTCCAAATGGCACCATGCCTCACCATCACTAAATAGCCTGACCTTGGAATGGCAGGAACATGGAAGTGCACATCTAGCCTGGCTAAATATCAAAATGCATGCAGCTCTGTCTATTATTAAACACATCTGCACTGCAACATGGAACTAAGTAGTCTCAAAGGGGTAGGTGTCTAAACGACCATAAATTACAGAGGAACAGAGCTGCCAGTTTGTAGTTTACATCTCCTAAATTCAACCACATTTGAAATATGATGGGAACATGGGATAACTCTTTTACATACTTGAGATGTGTTTTATGTGATATATACATCGAAAATCTAAGCAGTGTTATTGTTTTGTTTGTGTTTTCCATGTAGCTAGTTGATGAAGCTCTGAAAATGTCTTTTTCTGAAGTACTACAACGTCAGGTCAGTAAAAAAAATGACAATAGGATATTAAATGTCAGTATTACATGTCAGTGAATGTATTTATTGAAATAGGGAAGCATCGTTGGAAGCAAGGCAGGGAGTAGGAAGTTCTACTCCATTTTGCAGAGCAAGTTATAGTAAGAATGTCATTTTCATAACAGCTGAAATCCCTGACCCTCGTTGTATTGATCGACTTCTGTTTATAATACAATGGCTCAAATGTATGCTAATTCTTTGATTTTCAAATCTTTAATTATTTATGAAGCATTGCAGAGGAAAGAGGTTATAACATATTCATATTTCATATCCAGCAGAATGGGGTACAGGCCATGCATAGCTCTTATTGATTCAATTTAAACAACATTTGAATGTGCGTTCTATCTCATTGGGAATCCTCAAGGTATACAATAGTGCACAATAAGCCATTAATTCCTGTTCCTGTTTCGAAGTCCTCATTTAGTTTGTATTCCGGTGACGAAGGATCAGGATGGACTGTTTCCATGAGGAACAGGGTCAGTATTGATTCGTATTAATTGGACCTCTGCCTAGAGTAGCACAGTGGGCAATAAAATGGGGTAGAATATTACACAAAGGGATTGCGACTAGTAGTAATTAGTCTATTTGCAAGCATTCATCCCATCTCCTTGGCGGTAGTATGTCTGGAAAACTGAGACTGGTGTAGCTAATAAAGCCTCCTACTGCCAGAGTTTGTGAATTTCAAAAAGTAGAAAATCTGTGCCCATTCCAGTAGTACTTATATCGGTACAGGTATACTACTTCTTTGGTACACTGGTCATTATATATATACTTTATACCCCGATCCAAAAAATAAGTTAAAACCTTGCAGTGAAATGAGAATGACAAGAAACACCAACACAGTTATAGAAGACCCGACTCAGGGCCCCTAGACCCAACTACCAAACCAAGGAGGCATTTAAGGGGTTTCACAGTCCAAGCACACCCATTGAAGCTACACCCCTGCCTGTCCCACATTGGTCTGGTCGTACTTCCTGCGAACTTATGACTCCAGTCACATACAACACAATGGCCTTGAATCCCTGCTCTGGGTTCACTTAACATTTTTTTATTCTCACTGCACACACTCTTCTTCTCTGCAATAAAAATCTGTGATGGAGGAGTTGTCAAATCGGAGCATGTGGGCAAGGCTCAATGTTTCTAGCCCTCGCTTTTTACAAATCATTTTATCAAGTGAGTGACGTTGCCATGTAATAAGCCTGAGGTGCAAATTGATACGGGTGTGCAGGTAATTAATTAAAAAAGTGAGTTGAGCCAGACTGGAGCCATGGGTCTGCCTTGGCACTAAGGAGCTGATTACAGCTATGGCGCAGTTGCACTGGCTCTCTGCATGTAAAAACCGCCCGCCTGATTTTTCCTTGTGCAGGCTGACGTTCTTTTTGCAGTTCAACAATGTTCCAACATGGCATAGATGGTGACGTACATGCTGTGCTGGAACTGGTGGTGATAGCAGACAGGGAGGCACAAGTTGTGCCCCCTGAATGCATGCTCATGGTGGTGGGGTCATATAAAGCACCCTTTGTTCCTCCAACGCAAGCTTTTTCATGGAGGAGAGCCCGCCATGAAATGGCTGGCAGTGGAGGAACTTGGAATAGCTCAGCAGAACTGCAATTTGGAGAAGCAGGGAAGCAGGTATTGATTCTAGGTTATTTGGTTTCACATTTCGAAATTTAGCCAAGGGAATCTCTGTCACTCTCTTCCATTTACATCAAAGGTCACTGTTTTGTCTTTCATTAGCAGCCTTGACTCAGGGCCCCGGACCCAATTGTCAAGCCAAGAATCAGTTTATTTGGGAGGATGTCGCACCTCAAACAATCCCCCTAAAACAGCCACCCCCGTGATTAAAACTGGTGGGGCCACCTACACCGGGAAATCATGAAATGTATGTGTGCATGCATTGATGGATTCTGGAGAACTTATAAAATCCAGGTTGAAGGGCAAGTGGTATACAAATGTCACATTTACCAATAAATACAGTAACGGACCATATTACACTTGTCACTGGAATCTGTTTTTTATATTACGTCATTCATGAATTAATTTTATTACTCTTTAGAAAGACTATAGAGCGCCCATGCCTACTAGGTCTGGAGCACCCCGTACCATTATTGCAAGAATGTTTAATCAGGGTGATAAAAACGCCATACTCTTAGGTTCCAGCAGCAGTACAGTTTCTATTGTTTTTTTGGAAAGAAAAACCTTCCTTTATTGATCATACAGGTATAGGACGGGTCAGAGCAGGCAGCGAAGACCAACTTCCTAAAACCCTGACCATTCCACATGCCACCATTCCAACATAGCAACCGTCGTCATGATGGCATGTGCATTACATATTTTTTTTTTCATTTTTTTATTGAAGCCAAGGTTGGTGACAAAACATATACATAACACACCATTAAAGCAACACACTTAATCTTATTTAGAATCCAAAAAAATCACGTTAAGTCATAGTCTCTGTTTACATCTCTTACACTCCCATTTCAGAGCTGACGGGATTGAGTCTGAGCGCCAGTTTTGGAGAATCAGTGATCTCTCAATAGCCATAGCAATATAAAGAAATCTAGTTACTGGATCAGCAAACTGAAGGTTCGGATCAAATCCAAATAGGATTAACCTGTCATTTACTTCCAGCTGCAAATTACATTCTTTTTCTAGATAGATAAAAACCTCTGCCCAGAATGCATTAATCTTTGGACAGCGGAGCATAATACGAGTCCAGTTAGCAGCAGGGCAATTCAAACATCTAAAACATTGGGAAGACTGATTGGGGTACATTTTAGCCAGGGCCGCTAAAATGGAGTTCGATACAAGAGCCATTTACTGAAAAATAGCATCCTACGCCATTTTGCCCCTCTTAAGGAGCTGAAGTTCAACCTGTTAATAGTGGTCCAAATACAGGGAGACATTTCACAATTTTCCTGTTTTGACCATTTCCCTAGAGCTTTAGATTCAACATCAGCCCCGCTAACTGAAATCAAATATTTTTCCATGCTCCAGGTTTCCTGTCTGAAGTCTTTACTAACAGATTCTCCACCAGCTGATTCTGAGCCATAAAAGAGATAGTACTGATTTCGGCTAGATATTTAAATAGAGTACTATAGGAATTCATTAAGATAAAATCACTGGTTAATAATTGACGCATATCTGTTATAGATACCCAGTCACCATCCCGTATAAAATCGGAGATTTTAACGAATCGTGCTTCCCCCCATTTTACGGGTTGTCTAACACCAATAAGGGGGAGCATCTCTTCTAACAAGGAAGTAGAGTTTATTGCAGGTATGGAATATATTTTTTTTAAAAGCCTGTCTTCTTTTAAAAAACCATTGCAAGCTCTTATAGCGGACCAACTTTGGCAGTCTATGCATCAACAAAGAAGAATGAATTTGGCTATCCTCACACATGAGAATAATAAAAAAGTTAAGTGGACTTGTGGTGCGGGCTTAAACCTCGATAAATATTGTGCAAAGTACGCACCATAATAGGCTTTGAGATTGGGGAGTGCTAATCGACCCTGATCAAGGTCTTCACATAAAGTGTTAAGTGCAAGGCGTGGAACTTTCTTTGCCCATATAAAAGTTGTAAACATTGACTCTACCTGAGAAAAGAAAGAATTTGATAAAATGCACAGGATTGAGGCAAACAAAAAATTAAATAACGGTAAAACAGACATTTTTGTCAGAGCCACTAGTCCCAGGATAGATAAGGGAAGTAAATTCCTTTGTGAGAATAGCCCTTTAACTTTTTTTATCAGGGGGACAAAGTTTAATTTGTAAAGATCATTAATAAGATTTGAGAAGAATATTCCTAGATATCTTTTTGGATTAGAATTAACAAAGCCTCGAAGATCAGGGTGTAAATTTAAGACATCACTCCCAAACTGAAGAATTTCCGTCTTACCCTTATTGATACGATACCCCCCTAAAGCTTCAAAGTCTACAAACAATTCAAATACCTTGGATTGCACCTTGACTGTGCGCTTAATTAGGAGCATGATGTCGTCGGCATACAGCTTTATTTTAGGCATTGCTGAAATTGGAGGAGAAATATCAGCACAATTACGAATAGCTGTTGCTAACAGTTCGATAAAAAATGCGAATAGCACGGGAGACAAAGGGCAACCTTGCCTTGTTCCTCGATTAATTTTAATGCACCCTGCAACTTCCGAGTTAATAATTATATTGGCCATCGCGTTCTGATATAGGCTCTGAATTAACAATATCAGTGACCTTGGGATATTAAGAGTGTAAAATTAAAAATAACGTTTCCCAAACACAAGGTCAAAGGCCTTTTTGACATCTAATAACAGGATGAGAACCGGAATTTTCCGACCCTCAAAAAAGTCCAGGGCTTCAGCGAGAAAGTGGGTGTTAGTGGCCATTTGCCTTCTAGCTAAAAACCCATTCTGATCGGGGTGAATTAAATGTGCTGCAAATGTATTGAACCGACAGGATAACAGCTTTGTTACGATTTTATAGTCCGAGTTCAGCAGCGTAATTGGACGATAAGAGCTAGGATCCATCGTATCCTTGCCTTTCTTCGGAAAACTTACAATATTCCCCTGTCTAAAAGATTCAGGAACCAACCCCCCTTCCAGTAAAGAATTAATCAAGACCAAAAGAAAATCTGAAAGTGCTCCAAAAAAAACCTTAAAGAATTCTGCCGGCAATCCATCAGGGCCGCGGGCCTTGCCATTTGCCAAACTCATTACAACTTCCTCGAGTTCAGATAAAGAGAAAGGACGCTCCATAGATTGATTATCTGTTTCGGAGAGGGTTAAAGATGGGTTTTCATGAAGAAATTTGGCCAGTCGTTGGTTATTGACCGTTTGTGATTTCCCATAGATAGTTTCATAATGGGTCTTCATAATATCCCCTATTTTCCCTAGGTCTTGTGTAGGAACAGCTGTCAGGGGACATTTTAATGATTTAATTTGATTAGCTACAGCCTGATCTTTGGCCTGCCATGCCAAAAGCCTGCCAGTGAAATTGCTTTCTTCATTGACTTTCTGCTGAAAGCGTTGAAAGAAAATCTCGCTTTGGGTGTTATAAACAGTGCTAAGCTCGCGTTTAGCCTGATCCAGAAGTTTTCTATTAGAAGAAGTGGGGGCCTCTAGGAATATCTCATTAAGGGCGTGGATCTTATTTTCAAGCTATACCTTTTCCATCCTGGCCTTCTTGGATATACCTGCGTGTTTACCTATCAATAACCCCCGTACAAATGCTTTCATTGAGTCCCAAACTATATGTGGAGCAGCAGAGGTAAAGTTCTGAGTTAAAAATTGCCTAAGCTCCAAATCCATGGACTTTACCCAATCTTTATCATTAAAATATTGCTTATTAAATGCCCACCGTTTGGGGATTCTCAGCCCTCCTCCCAGCTGTATTTCTAGGGTCAGCATTGCATGGTCCGAAAATGCGTTAAAGAACAATTTTTGCTGCAAAAACTCTAGTCCCTGGGAGATAAAAAAAAAAATCAATGCGAGAGGAGGAACAGAATCGACCAGATCCACACGCATATCAGGTTTTCAGGTTTTAATGTCTTTATTTCGATAACAAAATCATAAAAGACAAGAAAGAAAAACATAACATAAACAAATCAAAAACCACCGCAATGTACAAACAATTATATAAAACCAACTTAAACATATTATCAAGTTTACACTAAGACTAGAATCCACGACTAAAAAGTTATTAAACATTTGTGAATACCACAAGACATTAAATAAGACTGATTCTAAAAATGCAATAAACACACACAAAAAAACACATTACAGGATATAATCAGGAAGAGGTTAGGTTCCTTCTGGCTCTGATTGCCCAAGCCCAACCTAAAAACTTGGCCAAGCATATCACGATAAATTCAGAAGTATTTGTTTTTAGGGCCCATATTGCATCCGAGGATTTTCTACATGGTAATCGTTTAAAAATGGGTTTTAACCACTTGGAGCGGGATTCTGTATATTGTGGACAGGCGAACAGAAAATGGCCCTCAGTTTCTTTACGATCAGGGCAACAGCTACAAAGGCTTGAGGAGGTTTTACCCCAGGATGAGGTAAAGGAATTCAAGGGTAATGAGCCCACCCGAAATTGATGATACAATTTTTTATCCAATGGCCTGGTAATAGAATCCCAGTAGGTCTCGCGGGCAGGATCCTGCTTAAAGCTTAGAAAACGCCCCGTTAGGCCCTCAGAACTAGAGGCGTATACCAGGGAAAGACGGGTTGAGGCCCAAAATAAGTCCTTAAATTCCTTTTTCGAGGGAAAAGTATTGGTACCTGGGGACACCCACAGATGGATTAGGCCCATATCACACAGACTCTTTTTCACCGAGCAGAGCCATGGGATCCGCTCAGACCCCCCCATGGCCTTCACTTCTGCTACCTCTTTTGCAAATAGTACGAGATCCTCGGAGGTCCATAGGCGCCTCCAAGTGGACACTACTCTATATCTTGTCATGTCCGTAATTGGAAGACAGCCCATATCATGGCAAAGAGGGGTCAGTGGAGTCGATTGGGGTAACCCTACCAGGTTACGGAGAAATCTACACTGAATTCTATATAGACTCGAAAGATCCATAAACCCCCATAGCTCTGCCCCATAAAGTGTGGCGGCATTTATTTTGGTGTCATATATTCTCAAGGCGGGGATGACCCGTTTTGTAATGGATTTCTTCTGCTCTCGCAGAAGACATCCAGTCAATTGAGCAAGTTTTAGCTGCTGGGTCGCTATTTGTTCTTTCCAGGACAGACGACAGTCCAAAGTGACTCCAGATACGTCATGGTTTCAACTTGATCCAAGTTGACCCCATTCAGTTGTACGCTGCTACGTATTAGTTTTTTCCTGGATAAAACCATAAACTTGGTTTTACCCACATTTATCTGGAGATCATTTTTTTTACAAAACTCCTCAAAATGGTTTAAGGCCCGCTGTAGGCCTCCCCGGGTCTTTGATAGGAGTAGGGTGTCGTCGGCAAAGATCAACATAGGAAATTTAGTCCCCGCCAAGGATGGAGCATCGGTATGAGTGGACATGAAGAATTTAACTACTTGGTCAATAAAGAGTAAAAAAAGGGTGGGAGCGAGAACGCACCCCTGGCGAACTCCTCGTGTTACTGGAAACGAGTCCGTATATTGACCTTGTGCTCCCCATCTTACCCTGGCGTAGTTCTCGTCATGTAGTCTAATAATCATCTCAACTAATTCACCCGGCATACCCAGGTCCCTTAAAACCTGCCATAATTTTCCCCTCGGTACCAAATCAAAAGCTGACTTCAAATCTATGAAGGCAGCAAAAATAGTGCCACCGCCAAGCGTAACAACCTTCCAAAAGATCATACAGAAACGTAGCACCTGATCAATGGTACTTGTACCAGATCTAAAGCCCGCCTGCAATGGGGACAGTATGTTTTCAAGTTCCATCCACCCCTGCACTCTCGCCAGGATCATGCGAGCGAAAACTTTTTGAAAACAATCAATTAAGCTAATCGGGCGATAGTTACCTGGGTTTGATCTATCTCCCTTTTTATGTATAGGGAGAATCTCGGCCCCCTTCCATGTTTTGGGGATACATGCATATCTCTTTTGGGAAGGAAACGCTAAACGCCATGGATCATGTAGATTCAGTACAGATTCATAGTTTTTCAAAACTTTCAAAGATCTGGGCTTTGTCTGCCTCTTCTCCTGTACAGTTGAATCTAGCCGTGGATCCATCAAAATATTGAAATCCCCTGCCAAAATTAAATCCCCTGGTACCCTGATCAATGCCCGAAAAAGATCTTCATAAGGTTTCATGTTATCCTCTACAGGTGCATAAAAACTCACGAACGTAAGAGGGTGTGGTTAAGATCTAAAGGAAAAGGAAGCCCAGCACCATCTCCCGGATGGGTCGCTCCCAGAAATAATAAGTTCTGCTTGTTAATTCTTATTAACAAATATGGCAGTCCCTCTATGGGATACCGTAGAGATTGAGAGCCCCCTGTATCCAGCCCATGATCTGAACATAGAAAATTCAGAGGCCTTAATGGTCGCAATATGGGTTTCTGCAGAAGAATAACCCCTGGGTTTTCTGTTTTTAACCATAATTCAATAGCCCGCATCTTTCTTTTATTATTAATCCCATTGACATTAAAGGAAACCACCTTTAAAATTGATGTATTAGCCATAGATAATCAGTAGCAATAGTAGCTTATCTGAAGATGTGGAACTGCAGTGAAAACAACAAAAAATAAACAACAAACAAAAATGTATATTAAATATGAAGAGACAACCGGCTTCATTTTCCCCATTTGCAAACCCCACCCCACCCAGGAAAGTGGACAGCCCCCCTCCACCACACCCACCACTCTTCCCTAACCCTACTCAATTTGGGTGTCATGTTTTTACACCCTGGTAATCTCTGACCCCCTCCCGCCAGAACAATGTAACACCTAACCCCCTTAACCCCAGGCCTTAACAACTAGCCAGCAATCCAGCTATAGCTGTATAACACTAAGTGATATCAAAGGGAGCACAAAAACGAAGGAAAAAGAAAAGGCAGAAAGAGGGAAAATCAGATGACAATTTCCATTACAATCCTGACACTTTAACTATTCAAGCCTTAGCCGCTCTGAGAAATCTGATCTAGAAGTCCCTGGGTTTCCTCGACATTAGTAAACATAATAAATTTCCCTTTCAGCAGGACTCTTAGCTTGGATTGCTGAGCTATAGAGGCTGGGGCACCCTTTGCCTTGAACAATTGCAGCATTTTGACAAATTCTTTCCTACGCCGAGCCGCAGAAGCAGACATGTCTGAAAAGATACAACATTTTGTAGTTTCATTGACAGAGAATTGTCTTTGTTGAAAAGCTTTTGTAAGAATTGCCTCCTTAAATCGGAAGTCTGCAAAATTGATCAAGATCGTACGCAGAAGAGTTGAGTTGGGAAAAGGTTGTGATGGGAAACAATGAGCTCTTTTTATCGTGAGGTCCCCTTGGAAATCAGGCATAACCTTCTGTTTGATGAATTTGTTGACCCAACTCAGAGGTTGGGACCCCTCCAGACCCTCAGGGACACCAACCAAGCGGAGATTCTATCTACGAGAATGGTTTTCCAACTCTTCCAGTTTCAGTTCCATAATCTGTTTACTTTTGTCCTCCACTTTAACCTCTTTCAAAACAGAGACACGTTGATCTTCTAAAAGAGAAATTCTTTCCTCTGCCTCTTGAAGCTTAATTGGAAGGCTCCCCATTGTGCTTTCAATTTTCTCCAAACGCAAGCTGAGGGAAGCCAATTCTGCTTTGCGGACCCTTTTCAAGTCTCGCACTTCATCCAGGATTAAATTCAGCAAGTCCTTAATGCTCATCTGAAACTCTCCTGTGGTATCCATCAATATATTAGAATCAATGTCCAGATTGACATTGCGGTACAAAAGGGGGTCGTGATGGACGGAGCATCTGAATCAATCAAACACTCACACCCAGTCAAAAGATCTGGGTTTAATCCATCACTGTTCTTTAGCCCACTCTGCCACGCCAGTTCAGACATGGCTATATGCAAATCAGTCTGACCCTGTGCCTCATGGGAACAGTCCAGCCCGAACTGCCAAGCCATGTCTTCCCTGGACCGGAAACAAGCTTCCGAGGACCGGTTTCTGGCAATCCAGCCATCTTCAGCCCAGCTTGCCTGAATCTAATGGCAAAGTGAGCAAGGGACTCACGTCTGAGCATACCCTGCCGCACCTATGGCGGCCAAAAGGGGGTGGTGATGGACGGAGCATCTGAATCAATCAAACACTCACACCCAGTCAAAAGATCTGGGTTTAATCCATCACCGTTCTTTAGCCCACTCTGCCACCCCAGTTCAGACATGGCTATATGCAAATCAGTCTGACCCTGCGCCTCATGGGAACAGTCCAGCCCGAACTGCCAAGCCATGTCTTCCCTGGACCGGAAACAAGCTTCCGAGGACCGGTTTCTGGCATTCCAGCCGTCTTCAGCCCGGCTTGCCTGAATCCAGTGGCAAAGTGAGCAAGGGACTCACGTCTGAGCATACCCTGCCACACCTATGGCTGCCAAAAGCGGTACAAAAGGGGGTGGTGATGGCATTGGCCTTGGCATTGGTGCCGACGGCCTGAGGGGGAGAGATGGAAGAAGCTGAAATTTGAGATGGAGGCATTGCAGGGGAAGAAGCTCCCAGATCCACCGCTGTCGCATTCTCTTGCTGACCCGAGGACAATAGGACTGTTGATACTGATGCAGAAAGCTCAGAGTTTTCCACAGAGTCTGATCACTGCCCACTTGACTGATCCACCTCTGAGTCTAGAAGATTGAGCATTGGTCTAGTAATCTGGTTAACGGAGCTAGAGCAGGTGTCATCATGTATATTGGAGGCAGCTGATAGATTAGCCAGAGAGACTTGGGCATGGCAATCCACCCTGTTAAGTTTATCTTGCAAGCTTAAATCCAAGCCCACACCCGAGCCTGGGCTCTCTGACCTGGCTGTCCAATCACTAGTATGCTGAATGTTTTTTGTAGTCTAGGAATCTGGTGCAGGGTTAGACAAGGAGATCTGCGGCATTTTTTTCCAAAATAATGGGAATTGCTTAATCCCCTTAGTGCTTGTCTTCTGCGTAACCACCTCATTATTCAGAGTACCTTCTGCTTGATTCACACTTCGTGGACGGAGAGCAGTTGTAGCTGTCGTGGTTATAACTGAGATCGTACCCGAATCTATACTCAAGTTTTCTACAGAGAGCGCTGGAAGTTGAATAGTTACATCCAAATTTTCCTCTTCCACTTCACCCTCAGAGCTCTCAACTGCTGAGTCTGTGATACCGGGCGGAGGGGTGCTCTCTGGTCCTGCAAGCTCTGCCATCCGCATCGCTTTCTTTGCCTCCCTTGCTTCCTTAGCGAGCCGCCGCGCCTTGGCTTTAGCGAGGCGGGTATTCAGCTGTTTCCCCATCTCTGGTGTGCCCGGCATATAGACGGTTTGGAATGCTGTGTTGACTCTGGTTTTTGTCTTCCGTGTTTTTAACCAGACAAAACAGAGCAGTGAGCTTGCTTATGGGACCTTTTATGGGACTTTTTTATTTTTTTATTTATTTTTTGGGGCTCCGCACCTCCCCCTTAGCCTCTGTCTCTGATATTTACCACTGCCACTCAAGGATATAGAACCAGACTCCAAATGAGTAAAGTGTCACAAAAGGCAAAGCCAAAAGAGTCCTCTCACCTCCCCCACCTCCTTCCGTGTCTTAGAGCAAGGTGCCTTATAGCTTTATAGCTGTTTGCCCCCTCTTCCCCCGCAAAACTCCGCCGCCAATCTCACCGTTTTTCAGCACTCAGTCAGCGCTCGTTCTGGGTTGCACGGCATTCAGATTAAACCAAACGCCACATACTGCCGAGTGCTGCCTGCATCATTTGCGTGTCAGCTGGAAAAATACTTCACTGCAAGCGGCCCGGTAGAGACTTGATAGGAGCGGCAGTCTGGGCGAACGCCGTCAGGTAGAATACACCATTCCTGGGGGAGGAGCCAGAGATTGCCTGACGCTACACGGAGGTGTGGTTCTCCGTCGTAGTCATCCTACGTTGAATGTAACATGATCAGCAACACAGTTTCTTAAAGGTTAAAAAGAAACTTCGGAATAAAGACAATAAATATATGATGCTGTTTCCTGCCAAACTGCAGGTGAAAACCTGGAATTTTGAGTCTCCAAAAGCAGCATTGGAGTGGTTGGAGGGATAGCGCAAGGCCCCTGGTCGCAAGGGGAATAGCACCCCTCGACCGACATGGAGAGACCCGGATGGGGAAACAGCCGGTGATACCCTAACGCAGAGTAGTGGGAATCTTATGCACAAACAACAAAAGCAGACTGGTCCGTCCCTACAGTTGATTGAATCCTGAGACATTATAGGTCTAGTTTGAGACTTTGACTTTGTGATGTGGCAGGGGTGCATTTCTGATACTGTATGTTATTACACTCAGGGATACCTTCAAGGGTGGGTGAAACACATCTTTGATTGGCACTGGAGGAAGGTGGGCATGGGGGGTTTAAGCTGTCAAATTCACCCCTAGTTCTCGGTTTACTACAATGTTTTCAGAGGTGATGAGCCCTACTAGTTGGGGGTCAGGTGGGTAGTTTGGAATCTGTCATGCAGGGTGGGAGGGAGGGGGGTTTGAAAGAAGAGTTTACTTTCAAGTTACAGAGCAGTGACAGCCGATTGGCTACTCAGAACTCTTGGGACTTATGAATTATTCAAAGTGATACACACTGCTACCTAACACACATAATGAGCCCATAACACATAACACCTGTACCCGACTTAAAATACTTCCAAAGAATGTAAATGGACTGGGTGATAAAATCAACCAGGGGGATGGTATTCTAATATATTGAATGATGCAATCCAGACATTGTATTGCTACAGGAGATTCATCTCCTGGGTAACTTTTCTAAGCCCTGACTAGAGTGGGTTACACAATAATTTGCACAAGCGGGTTACATCACTGACTCTAGAGGAGTGGGGATCCTGTTAAAAAAGGCAGTCCCTTTTGTTCCACACAGGACCTGGATGGATCCCCAGGGTACATAGGGTGGGATCCCCCTCAACTTGTACTTGATATGCCCCACTGCGCCAGTAGCATCCCACGCTTCCAGGATTGGGCGACCTCCTGCTCCAACTCCCTGTACTGGTCATGGGTGAGGATTTTAATGCCACTTTATCTGAATACATGGACAATCTCATGCCCGACATGCTTGCTGAGACCCTACATGGGCCACCTTTGTCTCGGCGATGGGACGTGCTGTTATTTGGCATCTTCACTACCCGCTGGAGCGCCAATATACACATACATCAGAAGAACATCAATGCTTCTTCAGACTAGAATATATATTCACTCAGACAGCCAATACAGCACAATCCTGATATACTATACCTAGCTAGAGGAATATCCTACCACTTCCTGGTGTGGTTGGACCTATGGGGATAGAACACTAGACCTAGGGGGGCCATTAACACTTGCCACCTCACGGATAAAATACTAATGCACAAATTGGAATGGGCAAGTGCAGTCTATTTTGAGATTAACCCACAACTAACACTTTGGGAAGCATACAAAACAGTGATTCAGGGAGAGGCCTACTCCCTGTATGCATGGGGGAAGAAGAAATGGCAGAAGCAACTCCAAACCCTGGAGGCTGACATAATGACTTTGGAGCCATAAAACAGGGGACAAAAATGGATCAAATACACACCCTCAGACTCAAACGAAAGTAATATAGGGACTTGGTTAAAGAGAATGCAAAATCATGTCACACCCTGACCTAGAAACGTCTTTATGACGTTGAAAATAAAGCGGGACGGCTACTGGCTTGGCTGGAGAAACACTATCAATTCCATGGTTTGGTCCAACAACTCTCCACTGACAGGGGCGAGATTAGATTCGATCTACAGGGCATATAGGGCATATTTGCAGACTATTGTTAACGCTTTCATTCTGCGAAAACACATTGCACTCCCTCAGATGTGGAATCCTTTATTGCTGACATAAAACTCCCTCAACTCACAATGGACAATAAGTATCTCCTCGAAGCAGATGTAAGTCCACATGAAATAACCCAAGTACTTCTTACATTGTCGTCTTTGTGCACAATAACATTTCTGATGTGATCTTTTACGCATATTCATGTGTATGACAATGTTGGATTCGTTTATCTGAACCTACTTCTGTTTACAAATCTGGCTTCACATGACAATATCACAATGCCTTGAAAACAAAGTACAAGGGCTTTTACGCACGCTGTACAAATGTTGTTCAATCTTCATCCATGGGGTGGCTGGGCTTTCTACATAAACATAACATTTGCTAATCTATACATACATCGCAATGATGCTTTTTAATTTAAATAATAAGCATAGCAGAGGAGGCACTTCAGCTGACACGAGGGTCCCTGCAGGCTGAGACCTTCACCACGCAGCGGTCTGACATCTCCCTAAGGCGTCTCCAATTCCTGACCAAGATGGGTTCCTACATTCTCTCCCCCCAGGTAATGGGGTTGGATATCCCTTGGGGGATTCTTGGCTTTACACCTACACACACTCTATGCACACACAGCATAGGGTTCACATAGTAGGAGTACGCCTGATTACTACCTTGTTTTATATGCCTGCATATATACACTGTTTTAGCACCATGGTAGAACTGTATCTACTACTTACCATGTTGGTGCTTGTAATAACTTTCATCTACTTCTGTTTACTGATTATCGCAGTACATGTATTTACTACAAAAATAATGTTGGTTCAATAAATATATTGAAAATGTCCCACTGTCCATTCTCTGTATATTTATCTGAGAACAAGTAAGCATGAGTCACTGAATGAAAGGTTCTGATCTGTTACCATGATCACATGGTCATATTCAGTGGTTGCCAGAAACTATTTGCTCCCTGGTAGGGTTAGGGGTGATTATGGTGGAACTGTGAGCTAGCTGGGCTCTGGGCCAACAATTCCTGCGGGGGTGCCTGGAATCAGTCCAGGCACCTCACCCAAAGTTTATGTTGTGCAACAAATGCGCATATCCTATGGATTAGTGGGAAATAGAAGTCATGGCGCCACCAACGTTGGTTAGGTTCTTTTTTAAGAGTTTACCTGAGTAGTTCAATAGTGCTTTCTTGGAGACTCCTACTCACTTCCAAACTGGAGACACCTGTAGTGGTAGGGAACTCCACCTCAGCTGAGTAGGTATACCTAATGTATTGGCTGTAGGTTATTGAATCTTGTAGGATAAAACGCCCCACACTGTGTAAAGCCTATCTCCATAAATTCAACTACTAAATTCCTCTTTTTTTCAAATGATGTCCATCAACTGAGAAATTGTGGAAGAGGAAGTAGGACCTCTAAACATTACAGAGAACTGCAGGCATGCAGTTACTATAAAATGATTGCAATGTGGTCTCCCAGCAATGGGTAGGGATGTTACCTTCGTGGTTGAGGCACATGAAGCATTCAGAACAAAGGTTTCTATTCCTGGGTTAAGTTCCCAGCTACAGATGCTCACACACAGTTGTTTCATACTTACATTGAAGATGAAACACCAGATGAATACGTTTCATATGTGGACATAGAAATTCCATTATCTGACCAAGAACATGTAAAATTGGTTTAAAGGTGCCCTCCCCCACACTATTGCAAACAGGGGACTCGGTCCGCTCAGTAAAGAAGGAGAAACATGGTCAGTCTTAGCTGCTCATACACCGCATCCTAACTTTGCTAATTTAGATGCAAAAGTATTAAGCACATTATACAAAGATCTAGTAAAGATTTGCAGAAATCTTGCACTGTTCATAATGCAAACACTCACAGTTAACCTTGCGCAGACTGCTCAGGCTGCACAACCACAATTGGCTACCACGGGTTGGCATTGCAGAAACACTTAATGCTGGTATGATTCCCACCACTCGGGAGCAAATTCCACTCTGGATACCACAAAAATCAATTCAGCTTGAAGCGTATTTTCCCCCTTCAGGTCCAGAGGCTAAAACACAGAATATTGACTATTTGCTTGCCAATGGGGATGACTCCCCCAGTGGAAGATTCTATGCTGCTGTTTACACTGGAACACATGGTACCACTTCACTGGTTGTATCGCCTGAAGTACAGAAACAGGTACAGAAGGAATAAGGGCCTTGCGGCACCTGCCCTATACTTTGCGATTAAACTGATCGGCAATGTTGCCGTAGTTTGAGCCATTATTTTGTGTAACATAAAGGGGGAGGCATCAGTATTAGCTATATACCAATGCCTGAGGGAGTTCACTCCTGCACAGTAGTAGTGGGAATTGCCTAAAATGATAAAAGAAACCTATGCTTTGATAGGTAGAGATAATTTGTGAGCCATACCTGGGAAATGAAAAGTTAAGAGTAATTCTGAAAAGGATAGCTCTAAGCAAGCACCCGATTCCCCAAGAGGAAATGAGACAGTAAACAAAAACAAAAAAATAATAACAAAATACAATCACAGGGTGGGTCTTCTTAATAGGAGACCACTGAGAAGAAATACAATTTTAGGAACTGTGATAACATTAGAAAGCCTGACAGGTATCAGGATACTGATACACGTTCCTCTCGTTCATTTCAGGATTAATCTGATACATGTCCGTAGAGAGGTGCATGGTCAGAGCACAGATCAGAAGAGCATGTGAAACTGAAGAAGGAATCACAACGCTCATCAGACTACATCATTAAATGAGAAAAGAAACACAAATATGCTAAACCTCATTTTAAATTGTAGAAGGTAGCTGGGATTAAAATAGGACATGCCCAGTCTACTGAGGACTCTGCTTTTGAACGGGGAATGGACAGTAACAATGTTGGACAGTGCGGCAGAAGTCACAATAGCTCACTGAAAACAAATGGATTATCTGGCGGCAGTGGCGCTGAGTGAGCATCATGGTGGAAACATCTGATACTAGGGTAAGTGTTCCCCATTATTGAAATGAAACTACACTCCAATTGGAGGGGGACATACCCAGGAACATTAAGGCTCTTTCTTTGGGAGAGCCTGACTTCTGGTTAAAATATTCTTTTGTCTGAAAAAGACTCACCTCCTGAGTTTGTAATGGAATGCCCACGCAGGGAAATGGTAATTTTACCAGCTTCGTCCAAACTTGTTCCAGAATCAATTAAACATTCATACGCCAAGAAGTGGATGTTAGCGCTAGCTCCTGCACTCTACCACAGTCATGTTGGGTGGGCTAATGAGTCACCTCGTCATGAGATCCCATTAAAACCAACTGCTCAACGCCAGAGACAGTACCCAATAAATCATGAAGCTAAAAACCAATTTAGGGAAATTCTAGAACAACTTGAATAACAGGGGTGTGATAGAAAACTGCACATTATCAATGAATATTCCCATGTTTATTATGATTAAACCTGATAATTCATACTATTTAAACACATCTACTCATACATTTGCAGTAAAAAATGCACACAGTGTCGCACTGTGCAAAAGAAATACAAACCAACACTAGATACTTCTAATGAATTTTTCTGGCTGAATATAGCAACTGAAAGCTGCATTTCACAGTATTTTCAGCACTAGGGTCACAGAGGCAATTTTGCAGTTTACCTACAAGGTAAAAGAAGATCCCTGGGCTGTTTTCAGCCAAAGTGACAGAGTTACTTCAAAATTTTGATGAGGTGTTGTCTTATGTAGATGATATCAATCTGACAGACGTTGAATTGGTGACATTATATAGTGTTGAGAAGTTGTGCCTTGATTGCCTAACTGGCTATTGATTTTAGACAAGCCTCTGGCAGTTGTATATTTGGATCACTGCTGTCCTTTTCACTCAGACGGGGCTTACAAGTACATCTTGGTGGCCATGGATTCATGTTCCCGATTCCTGAGGGTTTTTTCCACAGTAATTGGCTGACGCCCAAACTGTTATAAAGG
Organism: Lissotriton vulgaris; assembly: GCF_964263255.1. Taxonomy (NCBI): domain Eukaryota; kingdom Metazoa; phylum Chordata; class Amphibia; order Caudata; family Salamandridae; genus Lissotriton; species Lissotriton vulgaris. The sequence goes on from NC_141693.1 coordinate 1,264,811,586, forward strand.
ATTTGCGAGTCTTCATCAGGACATATGCAATGGGCATACTGAATTCCGACCAGGGTCCAGCATTTAGCTCTCTGGCTTACAAAGAAGCCAAGGGAAGTTTGCGTGTGACCTGGTAATACTCATCCCCTGTTATCCCTTGAGAAATTCAATAGTTGAGAGGAAAAACTGTTACTTAAAGCAATTCTTAACAGCAAGGGTATTAGGTTTGGGCTTGCAGTTGCTGCAGTCACCTGTATGGCGTCCAGAGGGAACTCAATACCATGCAAAAAAAACTCCATATGAAATCCTGTTTGGATTGAGAATGCGGATACCAGACCACGATAATGTCAGTGCAGTGGCGGCGGAAATAACCATTTGATATCAATGAACATTTGGATGTTTTAAAGGAACTCAATGAATTCCTGGGGGCACATACCAATATCCAAATAAAACCCACCGCCACTGGGGAAGTGTATGTTGTCCCTCCAAGACCTGGCTGAGTCCCAAAGATTGGGGATCTGGACAGGGAAAAAATTGTAGACATTAAATAATTTGGGCCTTTTTTCAGAGCACCTGTACCTGTCCTGGCTGTCAAAGGTACCAGTACTGTACTTCTTCCACCCCTTGCCGGTCGACGAGACAAAAGGTTTATCTCAATTGATCCGATCAAACCACACTATGTGGCCGATTCTCAATAGTAGGTCATGTAGGTTCCTGGGTAGCCAATGCACTCCTCTTGCAACCATGCAAGAAGTTCAGATGGAAGCTTCAATAACTAAAGAAGATTCCACTCTCTGAAGAGAAACTGAAGACGTATTTCTTCTTCCTCGTGAAACAACTACAACTGTACTGTCAACCAGTACAGAAACACAAATTTCAATTGGTAAAATGTACAACGTCTACCTGAATATGAAAAAGATTGAGTCATCTCCCAATTCTACAAAATCTGCTGAGGTGTCAAAAATAGACTGAATGGCATCAAGCTACTTCGTGGACTATGGCGACTTCTCATCGGATTCAACTGAACCTGAGAAGGCATCGCCATCACCTCTCCCTTTTAAGCTACAGGTGCATGTTATCTATCTTTGGCTGTAAAATACATAAATTTTACTCCTTGGTTAATCTCTGGATTACAATTGGATTACTATTTCTGGTCCTCTGGATTGGTTTGGTATCTGTCTTTTTCCTGCCTCTGAATGGACTCTAACTCCCAGAACGATCTGCAGTACAACTTGCAAACTTGGTACTGAAACCACAAGAATCATTGCACCGTGATTAGAGTGACCTGGCCCTGATGAACATCACAGCAGTTCCATTTCCGAAAGGAATAGTGTGGGACAGGGTATAGTATGATGGATATGGTCCTACAGAAGTTTAACAAATACCATATTTATTTAACATTTCCTTAAATTATATTATCACCTCTAGTACTTTCTCTGATGATTGGTACATTGAAACTGTGCACAATGTGCTTGCAGATTTAAAACAATCGGCTGCATTTTCTTCTGATAACTTATATGATGGTACATCTAATTACAGTGATATGTTCTGTTATCAACATTGTGGTCACCATTTTTTACACAAAGCAAGCATCCCATGTGCTGTTTATGATTACACTCAATGAAAACACTGTCCAACACCACTAAAAGGTAGTGCAAAAACATTTGCACAGAAGTTTCCTTAGTTTTCTGGTTTTGACACATCAGATCCAGCTGATTACAACTATAAGCTCACACCTACACCTGCAAAGAAAAATATTCTAACAAACACCAAGCTGATTTATTCTGTTTCTTTTGTTTCCTAGCTGATTACTACCTTGTTTTACATGCCTTCATATAAACATTGTTTCAGCACCATGATAGAACTGTATCTACTATTGACTCTTTTTGTGCTTGTAATCACTTTTATCAGCTTTTGTCTACTGATTATCGCTTTTATTTTATACAAGAATAACGTTGATTCAATAAATATATTGAAAATGGCCCACATTTACTCCTGGTACGATTAGGGCGGCTTATGGTGGCACTGTGAGTGAGATGTGCTCTAGGGAAACATATCCATAGGGGGTGCCTAGAATCAGTCTAGGCATCTCACCCAATGTTTAAGTTGTCCACCAAATGCGAGATACCTTGGATTAGTGGGAACTACATGACAGTCTTGCGAACAAGTTTGAATCCTATATACTGAAAATTTGGTATCCCTTGGGTTGCCTCCCTGAGGTCTAAAGACAAGCAACAATAGTAGTAATCGTAGTAATCCATGAGTCGGGGATGCCCATGGATAAATGTAGTTCATATCATGCTTCTAGCCTCAGAAAGCACTCAGCCAGGTTAGCTGTTAAGATAGAAGCCTTATGGTCCAACTAGACAATAAACTATGTGTCATTAGCATAGAGATTGCAAAACATCAGAATGATTAGATTATTTTCTGACAGAGAGGCACCCTGAAAGACCCCACATATGTTGGACATTGTAGTGCAGTGGTAAAGTGGTAAAGTGACTCCCTGCATTTGAATTTCTAGAAATGAGGAGAACCATGTATCCACTGGACTAGATTTACCTTTTCTCTGAGGCAGTGCATGCGGATAGACTGGTCTACCATATAAAATGCTACAGATAAATCCAACAGACTTAAGGTTGCAAAAAGTCCTTATGCTTGTTCTGATCCACTATGGATTTTAGCTCAATAAGCTACCATCAATTAAGTTGGTTTGTACAGTTCTAGCCACAGAGTGATTTGCTAGTTTACTGCTGTGACCCATCTAAATTCTCTTTACTCAAAAATTGAATTACTGACAGATTTCCTTTACATTTGGGGCTGAAGTCTGTCAATGTGACAGGTGATGAAGGAACAATCTCGGGTATAAAAGCTCAAAAATGGGTGGTTTGCTTTTTTATACCAACAAAGATTTTGGGGATTTCTTTTACATTATAAAAACAAACAATTTCTTGACTAAATTGCGAGGACTCACACTTAGAATTAAGGGTATAATATATTTTGAGAAGGGCTGCATCATCTGGAATAACTGATGAGGAAAGTTGGTAAATTATAGGATGTTATTACACAGATAATAGAATTTGTTTTTCTGATCTAGCCTTATTTGTTGTCCGTAAATGAATGCATCGGACTCCAGGTTTGGTTTTCTCCAGTAGAAGAAGGTAGCCTATTTTTTCAGGTCTGTAAGCAACTACTTATTAGCCGATTTCCTCCTTTGCACCGTACATGTTTTTAGATGAATTACTTATTTAAACACCTGAGAGTGCTTATAAAAGTTAAGTAATGCTGCATTCATTGGGTCAAATTTTGCAACAGAATCCAACAGGATTTTGAGGGATCCAGGAGCCCTTGCAAAATAATTTTTTTCCGATGCTGTTATGGGACCTTTTTGGCAGAGGACTATTAGGAATGCCATTAAGTAGGGACACGTAGTAATAAATAACACTGTTTCTAAATGTCCGCCTAGCCATTCAACCATCCACATTATGTTATGTGGAGAAACACATTGGAAATATATTATAAAGTGTGTCCCCATAAAGCCGTAACTGTACGGATGCTCATGTCTTTTGAAATGTTTTCCCTTGGCCACACCTCGATCCCTCCATGTGAATGCCCATAGCCTCTGTATGTGTGGTATAAATGTGATTCCTGGTTGACTGAGGTATGCATCCAGGCCAGGCAGGAACCACCACTCTAGACAAGTAAAGCTAGATACACACGAAAAGATAACCTGTGCTCACCTTCTGGCACCTTGGCACAGAGCAGTCTATCTAAAGAGGCAATATGTATGTATGCAACACACACGCATACACATTAACAGTACCAAAATGAATACACCACAAAAAGATTCCACCCAGGTTTATCAAAATAGATTATTATATTATAAAAAAAGACCAAAATTAAAAAATTCTAATGTATTAAAGTTTATTGGATTTTAAAATAATTATTGCAATACATTTGCTTAGAAACAAGTAGTGCTAAAAACGTTACTTTAGGGTGCGCTGGACCTGGGCAAAGTCAAAGTTCCATCTGCTCTAGTAGAAGTGCAGGCGGGCTACAGAACCCACGCAGGCCCCGGTGAAGAAAGTACTTTTCCTGGTCACAATCAACTCACGCAGTGAAGGCCATGCATCAGTTCTGTAGACAGGTGCCAGAGTTCAGAGGTGTCGAGTGATGCATCGGTTGAAGAGTTCTGGTTCCGATGCGATGCACTGCTTTTCGAGCAACCAAGTGAATGCACCGGTTCTGCTACCAGCAACCAAGAGATGCGTTGACATCTGTGTTGCAAGTATCTGGGGACTGCGAGTGAGCCAGGCACAGGAAAAGGCGTAGAGTTTGATATCCCTGAGGCTCAAGCAAAAGGTGGCATACCAACAAGCCCTTGGAGGTGGGAGTGACTTCAAAACAGCTCAAACTTGTATTGGAGACAGGCTGTCAGGCACACCGAGAAGTAAGTGTTGAGAAACAATGGATTTAACCCAGAACTGTAACTGAGGGTGAATGTTTGATTAATTCAGCATTCCGTCCATCATCTGTTCTTTTTGCTTTTCTCACCCTAAGTAGGAAGGGTATGCCCAGACGTGGGTCCAGTGCAAGCTAAGCCACCAGATTCTAGCTAGCCTGCTGATGAGGGGTGTTACTCCAAAACTGGTCCCAGGATGCTTGTTTATGGGCCAGAGAAGACCTGGCCTCGCAGTTCTTGCTGGACTGTTCCTATGGGGAACAGGGTCAAGAATGAATTGCATATGGCTGGGTCTAAACTGGAATGGAGTGGTGTGCAAAAAAAGGATTGATTTGAACCAGATCTGTGACTGGGGTGAATGTTTGATTAATTCAGCATTCCATGTATCATCTGTTCTTTTGGCATCTATCATTGCCATTCCAAAGATATGAAACATGAAAAAGCTACTACCATCTGATCAGACATTACAGCTTAAAAGTGTATTAAGGAATTTGATAGCCTAAAAGACAGCGAGTCCTCAAACTAGTGAAAATCCTAATTTGGGTGTTTGTCATTACCAGGACACGTAAAGATAAACACACATGTCCTGCCTTTTATTTACATGTCCCCCTGCCCTTAGGATTACTTAGGGTCTACCTTATTGGTGACACTTTATGTAATAAAAAGAGGGTTTAAGGCTGGGCAAGTAGTTTTCAATCTAAATCGAAGTAGCAGTAAACTGCACACACAGGCCGTTCAGTGGCAGGACTGAGACAGGTTTGAAAGGGTACTTATGTGGGTGGCACAATCAGTGCTGCAGACCTCTCAGTAGCATTTGCTGGGTATATGTTACACCACTTTATAAGGTACTTCTAGTAAATTGATTATGCCAATCAGGTATACACCAATGTCACCATGTTTAGGGGAGAAGAAAATGCACTTTAGCACTGGTTAGCAGTGGTAAAGTACTCAAAGTCCTAGAGCCAACAAAAAGAATCAGCAAAATAGGAGGAAAAAAAGCAAAATGTCTGGGGGTAGACCACCCTAAGGATGCCAGATCTAACATGTAACCAGCACCCCCGCCCGCCCCCAAGTGAAAGTGGGGAGATCTATCCAACACCTAGGTTGTTCTCATCACTAAGGCAGAAAAACCTAGATGGACCATCAACATTAGCATGGTCTGCCTCAGGTCTCTGTTCCACCCTGAAGTCCATACCCTGTAGGGAAAAGGATCACCTCATGAGTTTTGGATTCTCATCCCTCATTTGCATATGCCACCGGAGGGACCTGTGGTCAGTCTGAATCATGAAGTGAGTGCCAAACAGGTATGGCCTCAACTTCTTCAGTGCCCAGACAACAGCAAAACCTTTTCTCTCAGTAGCACTCCACCTCTGTTCCCTGGGGAGTCACATCCTGCAAATAAAGGCTACAGGTTGGTCTAGGCCCTCCTCAATAAGTTGGGATAGTACTGCCCTTATGTCATGCTCTGAAGTATCTGACTGAAAGATAAACTCCTTGGTGAAGTCAGGGGCCCTGAGCATAGGAGCTGTACACATAGCCTGCTTGAGGGAGACAAATGCAGCTTAGCATCCCTCTGTCCAAGTCACATTTCTGGGCTGCTCCTTGAAGTCAGCTCAGTCAAGGGGGTAACAATGGTGCCATATTGCTTGACAAACTTCCTATAATACCCATTGAGGCCCAAGAATACTCTGACCTCAGTATGGGTTTGGGGGGCAGCCAGGCCATGATGGTTTCTATTTTAGCCTGAAGGGGTTGCACCTTTCCCCTACTCACCGGGTGTCCCAAGTGCACCACAGACTGTTGCCCTATCTGGCACTTAATTCCCTTGATAGTCAAGCCTGCTTGTTGCAGAGCTTGTAGCACTTCCTGGAGGTGAAAAAGGTGATCCTTCTGGCTGCTACTGAAGACAGCTATGTTATCCAGATAGGCATCACAGAAAGCCTCCATACCAGCAAGCATCTGGTTCAACAGCCTCTGGAAGGTGACAGGGGTATTCTTTAATGCAAAGGGCATCATCTTAAACTGATAGCGGCCCTCTGCAGTGGAGAAGCCTGATCTCTCTTATCCTCCCTCTGTTAGGGTGATTTGCTATTACCCTGATGTAAGATTAAAAGTACTGAGATACTGGGCAGCCCAAAATTAGGCCGGACAGAGCTTGCTGAGTTTCACTTCATCGAATTCCGCAGAGTTACTAAAAAACTCTGTCAAATTCTGCTGTGTTACAAAAGCGGCTGGACTACTGCTTGACCACCCTTAATGAAATCTCCTTGAATGCTGAGAGTAGTTGGGGCCAAGAACCCCTCCTGTTACCACTAGTCAGTCCCACACAGCACAGCCGCGGAGGCCTCGCCCCTTTCTCAACCACTGTGCAAAAGTGACTCCAGCTGCACGACCGGTTGGGGAAGAAGTCCTCCTGGCTGGACGGGGGCGTTGGGGACCAAGAAACCCTATTGTTGCTACCAGTTAGTCCCCCACAGCAGGATTGCTGAAACCTTGTTGGAGGCCTTGACCCCGTTTTCAACCACTCTGCAAATGGGGGATTGCTGAGACCTTGTTGAAGGTCACATCCCTGTTCTCAAACACTATGCAAACATGATTCCTGGTGCACTGGGCGTTGAAGGCCCCTTAGCTGATGAAGGTAGTTTTGGGCCAAGAACCCCAATTGTACCACCAGTAAATCCCCTGCCACAGGATTGCTGAAACCTCATTGGCGGCCCTACCCCTTTCTAACCCACTCTGAAAATGCGCCTCCTGGCACACTACACCACTTTCTAAACACTTGTGCCAGACTACTCTGCGTTTAAGGTTCGTTGGGACATTGTTGTCACTTTGAATACTTTTTCACTTGGTTGATCTACCATACCACGCGCCTTCCGAATTACTAATATCTATATTCCATCACACTGACACTATAGAGATTACTGCTTCAAAATAGAAATATATCATTACAAATAGCCCTGAGGAAGTCTGTGGTTTATACCACTAAAGACAAAACAAGTGTTGGTGGCTAGGAATGTTCATGAAGAACTACTAAACAATAAATAAAGATAAGAAGACCATCTCAAACATGATTTATTAAGGACTTTACTTATTGTTGCTGCGAGCTCAGGATATATCTGTGTGTTTTTGACTATAAATGGTATAGAATTTTCTATAACTTTGATTGATGGTGATGGCCAAACGGTCGCACTCATTCTGTTAGATTTGAGTGCGGCCTTTGATACCATTTCTCACAATACTCTATTGGCCACACTTAAGAGAAATGGTATCGGGGGTGCAGCATTGGAATGGATTAGGTCTTTCCTTTCACAACGCACGTTTCAGATTGCCTCTTCCCTCGCATGCTCTGATTCGTTTGGTGCCCCTCATGGAGTGCCCCAGGGCTCGATTTTGAGACCTTTATTTTTTAACCTTTACCTTCGCCCACTGGCTGATCTAGCAGAAAGATCTGGACTCTCCTTAATGACCTATGCGGATGACTCGCAAATCATTTTTTCGTTATCTAAATCCGATCCCCTTGCCCCTTCCCTCCTTAAACTCGGTCTCCATGAAATCTTCGGCTGGATGTCTAACAGCTAAATGGGGAAAAAACCGAGATTCTCCTGTTGGGGAAAAAAAAAGATTTGTGGAGTTCTTCTCACTGGCCGTCCATCTTAGGTGATCTCCCTACACCAGCCACTCAAGTTAGAAATTTGGGGGTTACCATCGACAATGCACTTTCTATGAAACAACAAGCAAATAAAGTCGTTGGTATATGCTTTACCATCATGAAATGGCTGCGCAAAATCTTGTGGATGCTGCCCCTGCTATCCAGAAGACCGTACTCAATGCACTCATTACATCTCGGCTTGACTACGGTAACATCCTTTATCTGGGCTCAAATCAGGCGGTCTTAAAACGCCTACAACTTGTCCAAAATTGCGCCGCAAGATTACTGTGTAAAATCCCGAAAACCACCAGGGTGTCCAAACATCTTAGGGAACTTCACTGGCTCAGAGTCGAGAACCGGGTTAGGTTCAAAGCCCTGAGCTACATGTTCAGGATCAAAAGCCGGTACAGCACCTAAATAACTGCAAGACCTAGCCAGTCCCTATCTTCCCACACGTAATCTGCGCTCTCTATCAGCAGCCAATTTCAGGGTGCCCAGAGTTAAACTGGCAAGAATGGGAGGGAGATCCTTTTCCCATCTTGGTCCTATCCTATGGAACTCACTCCCTTCTCACATCCGGAAAGAGGACAATTATGCTAGATTCAGGAGAAACATCAAGACCTGGCTTTTTGAGAAATTATTTGTCCACTTTGTACTTTCCATACCTTTTTGCTCAACTACAATGTCTCGGCGCCGGGAAACCCTTTGTGGGTAGCTGCGCGCATTACAATTGCAAAAAATAAATAAATAAATAAATCACCTTATCCTTAGAGCTATTTGCATTTCGATCTCAGATTTTGTCACAACTCTGCGGAATTTTCACTCTGCCATCCTTCCTACTTTGCAACATTAGCTGCTGAAGGTTGTTGGGGGCCAGGAACCCCTATTGTTGCCACCAATAAGTCCCCATAGCAGGATTGCTTAAACTATGTTAGAGGCCCTGCTCCCTTTCTCAATCACTCTGCAAAAGCATCCTCCTGGCTTTCACCTGGTTGTGTGATGAAGTCCCCTTGGCTACTGAAGGTCGTTGGGGGTCCAGAACCCCAGTTGTTTCCACCAGTAAGTCCCTCACAGCAGGACTGCTAAGACCTCATCTGAGGTCCGGAGCCCCTTCTCAACCACTCTGAAAACACAGTTTCTTGCGCACATCTGGTTGGGGGATGAAGTCCCCTTGGCTACTGAGTGTCGCTGGGGGCCAAGAACCCCTATTGTTACCACCAGTAAGTCCCCATAGCGGGATTGCTGAGACCACATCAGAGGCCCGCCTCCTTTCTCAACCACTCTGCAAATGTACCTCTTGGTACACTTCTGGTTGGGGGATGAAGTCCCCTTGGCTGCTGATGGTCATTGGGGGCCAAGGAACCCTATTGTTACCACCAGGAAGTCCCCCACAGCGGGATTACTGAGACCTCATTGAAGGCCCCACCCTCTTCCTCAACCACTCTGCAAACGTGCAACTGCTGCAATACTGGTTGGGGGAGGAAGACACCTTGGCTGCTGAGGGTTGTTGGAGGCCCAAGAAACATTGTTACCACCAGTAAGTCCCACTCTGCAGGAGTGCGGAGACCTCATCCTAGGCCCACCCCCTTTCTCAACCCCTTTGCAAATACGCCTCCTGGCGTACTACTCATTGGGGGATGAGGTCTAAGGGTGAGCACACTGGTAAACTCCGCTCAGCCAGCAATGTTTGGCTTGCAGTTTAGAAGGTTACATGCTTACCAGTTCTTACTTTTGGGCCGCTATATGGGAATATCATGATTGTTCTAGTTTGCAGCAAGCGGAAAACCATTTCTGTAGGAGACTTCTAGGAGTAGGTCAGAGTAGCCATTATTTATTTCTCCATGGGAAACTGGGCCCAACCTATGTGGAAGACTGTATTAAACTTGCCCCACTTCTCCTTTGTATTAATTTACGGGGGGACCAACATATTGCATTCAATTGTTATGTTATCATTAACTGTTTAGCTTGTTACTCTGGCTATGAGATGCCATAATTGACTTATATTAGAAGTGCTGCTGATGTGTTGGGAAAGCCTGAGCTACACCAGAGAGGACAGAGAACTTGGAAAATCATCCTTGGGAGAATTTATTGTGCTCAAGCTGTGTTGGGGCTGAACCACATCTCTTTAAGTGAGAAATGTTTGGGAACTGTACCTTTTGACCAACTTTCTCCTAGGGTCAGAAATAAGTAATCTTAGTTTTCTGTTTCGACAATTTAACCCCAAGCATATTCTGGTTTGTCCATGTGATGATACCTGCCCTCAGACGTTGAAGCAGTGGCACTCTCTTTTGCAAATTCTATGAGACCTTTAGAAAATTGTTTCTATTATCGAACCTAAAAAGGCAGGGTTTTCATCAATAAAGAATGGGATTTTATTTTTCGTGAATGTTGTCTGACCCTGTCATTTGTAATTCTGTGAGGCTGTTTTTAAAGAATGCAGTGCGATAAGCAAAACAATTAACTTTTAGTCTATAAATCATTTTCATGCATCGTATATTTGTTGTAATGTATCAAGGTGTTTTCCTCTATTACATTTTTATGTTCTTTTATGATTATAATAATAAATAATAAAGGGGGTCTTATCGTGCGCAAACTTAGCCCAATGGGCATCAAGGCGCCTACTTCCAAATCCAGCTCATAACAAAAACCCTGCAGCTCAACCTGTGTAAGCTCTAGAAAAGCACCACGTTTTTAAGGCCTTTTTAAACACCACTAGAGAGGGTAGAGTCTTGATATCCATCGGTAAGATGTTCCAGAGCTGGGGGGCAGCGACGGAGAAGGCCCTAGCTCCCCACCTGGTGAGCTTGAAACGAGGGACAACGAGTTGGAGTAGTCCCGAAGAGCGAAGACACCTTGTAGGATGGTAGCGGGTAAGCAGGGAGATGATAGCGCCTTTAGGTCCGTCCTCGAGAGCTCTGTAGGTCAGACACAGAATTTTAAAATAAATTCTGTGCTGGATAGGCAGCCAATGAAGGTCTCTCCTCGCGGCAGTAGCAGAGGAAGCCCTAGGGAGATCTAGGACAAAACGTGCAGCAGCATTCTGCACGATTTGCAGCCGGTGTATGAGGCCCTTGTTGGATTCCATATAGAGAGAGTTGCAATAATCTAATCTGGAACCAACAAGGGCGACTGCAATCTGCTTGCGTGCTTGAAGAGACAGGTAGCTGCAAATTCTGTTGAGCGTCTTGATCACGCCCCAACAGGTCGCAATAGTCCGATTCACCTGTAGGGAAATCGAGAGTGAAGTGTCGAACACCACACCCAGGTTTCTGGCAGAATGGGAGGGAGTGGGGCAGATGCCAAGAGAGGAAGGCCACCACTCACTCGACCAAACATCTTGGTCCTTCCCAAAGACCAAGACCTCAGTCTTGTCGCCATTTAGCTTCAGGGAGTTGGTAACCATCCACTCCGCAACATGTTGCATACAGGACCTGAAGCTAGAGGCAGATGTTATGACAGAGGACTGAGTGAGTGAAACCATAATCTGGGTGTCATCGGCGTATGATACCACCTCCATCCCCTGCGATCTTACAAGTCTAGCAAGGGGGGCCACGTAGATGTTGAACAGGGTCGGACTTAATGCCGACCCCTGTGGCACCCCACATTGCAGAGACTTTGCTGGGGAGAGGTGGTTGCCGAGCATCACTCTCTGTTCCCTATCAAGGAGAAAGGAGTTGAGGAGGCTCAGGGCCGAACCAGAGACACCTGCCTCCCTAAGCCGAGATGTTAAAATGGCAGGAGACAGGGTGTCGAATGCGGCCGTGAGGTCCAAGAGCACGAGAACAGTAGTTTGCCCAGCATCAACTTTGCGTCGGATGTTATCGACTACAAAGGTGAGAGCAGATTCTGTGCTATGATGTTTACGGAATCCATGTTGGGTAATGTCCAAATACTCCGAAGCTTCAAGGAAGGAAGATAAATGGCAATTCAGGTGTGCTTCTAGGATTTTAGTAGGTGCAGGAAGCAGGGAAATGGGTCTAAAATTCTTCAAGAGGCCAGGATCGAGTGAAGGCTTCTTTAGGAGCGGCTTCACTATGGCCTTCTTCCATACCGATGGAAAAGTGCCTTGGGCAATTGCCTTATTCATCACCTCAAGTAAGGGGGGAAGGAGACTAGTCCTACACTCTTTTAGCTTTTTAAGAGGCAATGGATCCAATGGCGAGGAGGATTTCGTCTTGTCTAGAAGAAGAGACAGTCCCTCCAGAGACAAAGAAGGAAAATCCGAGAGGAGGCTAGAAGGAGCTATATCCTGTGACTCAAAAGAGCTTACCCCCGAAAGAATATTTTTGCCCAAGGAGAGACGTTGTACTTCTAAAGAAGTATGAATATCAAAGATTTGTTTATGAAAAAAGTCTGCAATGTCGTCACAGAGACGTTGGGAACTGACTACTGGATCTGGGAGTTGAAGGGAGCATAGCGAATCCGCAGTTTTGAAAAGCTCCCTAGAGGAGCTATCTACCTATCTTACAAATAATCAATAAAGATAAAGTTGAGTGGCGGTGAGAAGTTAAAGTATATTAACTGTAATAAGGTAACTCTAATGTTTTCCTATGAGAGAGGCAGGCCTTTCAGTAGTGAAATACAAATGTAGGAGTTTTTCACTACCAGGACATTGAGGACTTAAATGTACATGTCTTACATTTAATACACTGTACCTTACCCTCTGGGCTGTTCTGATCCTACCCTAGCGGAGACATACGTACTGAAAAGAAAGTTTTGGCTGGCAAAAAGGTTTATTTTGCCAGATCAAAATGGCAGTCTAAAATCTGCACACATAGGAGGCACACCTGAGTCATGTTTAAAGGGCTACTTAAGTGGGTGGCACAAAATGTGCTGCAGGCCGCCTAGTACCAATTAATTTACATTCCCAAGTGCATGTAGTACCACTTCACTAGGGACTTACAAGAAAATTAAATAGGCCAGTTGTGTGTGAGCCCACATCACCATGTGTAAAGAAGAAAGCTCAACACATTAGCACTGGTCAGCAGTGGTAAAGTGTACAAAGTCTGAAAAGCCAATAAAAACAGGTTTAGAAAAGAGGAGGGTGAAGGTACGTTTGGGGATGACCCTGCAGAAAGGGCGAAGTCCAACAATATCTTATGTCACTCTGAGAATGTTCCCCTCCTAATAGCATAGCACAGCTCCAGCTGTTCCGGTTGTGCACAATTTGATGCTTATAATATTATAGTCTTACCTGTGTTATGCCAAGGAGACAGAATACAAGAACCATGCTGGCAGGCAATATTCACACAGTCTTGGTAGTCGGTGGTCCAAGAGAGGAAAATAAGGCGGAGCTCTAGCCATCGGATAAGCAGTGGCGGGGGTACACAACAATAGTACCAATTGTCCACAGGTTAAAAAAAGAGGGCAATGGACAAAGATCTAGGAAGGCAGGCTAATCACACTATTATTTTAAAGGAAAGGGCAATGCACAAATGCTGGGGCACACCAGTCATCACAGCAGTCTGCCCTCTGGATACACAAGAAGCAGCAGTGTTTTTCTCAGGAGCAAGCATATAGCTCCATAAGGGAACCAGCCAAAGATTCTGCCTCTGGTACTCACCTTCCTCTACATGAGTGTTTAGAGTTCCTACAGTGACATGGTGAACACCAGATGCAATGGATGAGCTACCTTAAATTGGGTCCTGGGGAAGTAAGTTGGCTTTTCTAGAAATCCAACTAGGTCCGCAGCTGTACCCAATCATAATGGGGAAATGAATCACTGGGAAGTGTATTTTCCTTTTGGCTAGCTGCAGCTCCACGATAACCATTAAGTGTGACTCTGCCCCCTTCCCTATATGGGTTACAGGTAGGCAATTTCTGCTCAAAGCATAGAATATGTTGGTGGACAAGATGTCTAAGTCTTTCTATTATGTGCGGGTCTCAAGTCACACCTCCAGCCGTCCGTGTTTGTCTAAGTGTTGCTGTCTGATCAAGTCACATCTTTACCTACTAGAAACGTTCAGGTACTTAAAAAAGGCCCTTTATTTTGATACATCAGAGCAGTTTGACATGCAGGGCAAGGATGGATAGGCAACACTGGCTTCCCTTCACCTCTTGGAACACCCTACAATTTTAGGGGCTGCATACTCTGAAGCAGAGACCTAACTTGGGAACGCACAGAACATTTCCAAAGAAAATGCAAGAACACATTAGAGACAGTCATGAGGAATGAGGAAGTCTAGCCATGACATACTACATGCATTTTCCATGAAGCATCTCTATGGAAAACAGATTAAAAGGCCTGCACCCCAATACTATACTAAGTGTCCCCCATCTGTTGCAGTGTTGTGGTCTGGTCAATAACTACTCACCTTAAATGGAGTATAACTTTGGGTGAACCATGACATGTAGAACACTCTCCAAGAGATTTCGATATCTTGCACAGAGAATTATAGAACCTGCCAAAACTTTTCAAACGAGGAGGAAGTTGTCTTATGGACCTATGAACCCTACAAAAGGGCATTCTCAACCAATACATCCCTATTTTAACCCTGGCTAACCCCTTTAATTAATATACCACTACCCAATCCCCTACTCCATCCTTAAGCGATGCCCCTATTCCAACACTAACCCCTGCCAGAATCCCTGGAGGTTACATCATCCCTCATGCATACTGTACTCATACCTTCACTCTAACTCATAAACCTAACCTTAAGCTTTTCCATATCACCATCTGTACTCCAAGCATTTGTTCCATTATCTTTTTGATTTGTTTTCCTTATCTGACTTTTTTTTAGCCTAATTTTCAATATTTCGTATCCAGTTTTTTGTTCTACTTTTTTAGTTTTTGTTTTTATTCAAATCAAATTCGGCTTTATTTGATTTTTCATGCCATAATAACCATAAAAGCACTGTTAAAAGATATTTCACATTAAATTTCATGTCAAAAATAAGGAAAACAATTGGTATGGATCCAAAGAAACAGTAATGACATCACTTTAAAAACTTTACATTGTATACCTATATCTGATAACAGATTTTAAAAATGAGGTGATAGCCACAATAATCTGTTCATTGTAACCATAAGAAAGCTTTTCTATATTGTCTTAGGCCAATGCTCTTCAAAATTGGAATTAAAAACATTTTCCTAGGTAAGGTAAGTATTTACAGAATAGGGTACTGTGCATCGTTGATTGGGTTGAAAGGTCATGACATAGACATGGGAGTAAATTTCTCGACCTATCATTAACTTCTGGAAAAGTAATCGCTATAAAAAAGACCCAAAATGAAAACGAGTTAAAAGCATACGACTAAAACTTCCCTGAACCTGTACCAGATAAGGTTTTATGCCTGGACATTTTGTCATCAGATGGTTATCCATGACTGTTATTTTGTCTCTCTCAGTGAGCCAATGTTAGATGATTCAGGCAATCTGTTTTCAGGGTTTTTCTAGGTATACTTTCCAAACACTCTGGAGTGTCAAAATGTTCAGGATGGCCAATGTCATACGACATTTTTATATAACTAATCCATGGTATATTAGCGGCCCTATCCAGTTTTAATCAATCCATAAATACATCCTGGTTAAAACCTGTCTCCATGCAAGCCCAGACCTTGTGCCGAGTAAAAGAGGGTTACTTCTAATGATATCAGAAATTAATCAGAGACCAATTTCCCTATGACAGCCAAAAGTAGCAGTGGAGCTTGGAACCGCCAGCAAATAATGGATTAGGCATTTTCACAGTATTGAATTTGTTGGGCATCTATGATGCCCCAAATGCCTGCCCCGTATGTCGCTGTTGATATACATTTTGCTTTATAAATGTCTAATAGCTCAGGAGCAAGTCTACAGCCTAATTTTCTTGAAAAATTGATAACCGCTCCAATTGCTCTAGAAAATGTTTGTTTTCTTATGTACATTGCAGATTTCCAAGAACCAGTCATATCAAAATGTATTCTCAGATAGGAAAACATATCTGTACTTTCGATTTTATTACTATTAATAAAGATGTCAAATGTTTTACTCCTTTTAGTTCCACAGCTCATTGTATATGTCTTGCTGATATATCCATCTAAGCCCCTGTCTTGCATGTAATTAACAAAGTTAGTGACAGTTCTTTGTAAGCCTATCTGCGTCCGCGCCATAATAACTGAGTCATCCGCATACAGTAATATGGGAACGGGAGTATTCCTGATGATCAGATAGTCCTGCTGATGTTCAATCAGGTATTCACCAAGGCTGTCAATATATAAGGAAAAGATGAAAGGGGCAAGTATACAACCTTGCCTCACCCCCTTTCTTATACGAAACTTAGTTGAACACTCCCCCTGATTCCCATAACACACCCTTGACCCTGCCTCACTGTACAATTCTTGATAAATAATAGCAAAGGTGGATCCACCTCTATGTCTTTTAGGATGCTGCACAATTTATTGTGTTTTACACAATCGAACGCTGAACTCAAATCAACAAATGACGAAAAAAGTTTTACCTCCTTTGCTAGTGTGTATTTACTTATAATTAAAGTTAGGTTAAGTCCCGGCTGAATTGTGCCAAGCCCTGCACGAAATCCATATTGCACGTTAGAAAGCACACCTGTCTCTACCCCCCCCATGTTTGTAGTTTATTTAAAATTATCCTCCCTACTATTTTCAGGAGGGAATCCAACAGGGAGATTGGACGATAGCACCTTGATCCACTTCTGTCCCCTTTTTAAAAATAGGAATCACAATTGCGTCCGACAAGCTAGGGATGAAACCATGTCAGCTACATGTAATTAAGACATTCGTTAACAGTGAGGCCCATAGCCCAATGTTAGTTTTAAATACGTCCACCGGGACGCCGTCTGGCCCTGGTGCTTTTCCAGAGGCACTCTCAGTTATAGCCCTAGTAACTTCCTCGAGGGAAATATCAATATCTATGAGAAATACTCTGGACTGCGCGCTCTCATCATTCCCCGCAGCTACTGAGGATGTCGCATTATCACCAATAGTCTCATCGTTATAAAGACCCGCAAAAAAATCAACCCACTTATCCTCAGTAATTGCAACTTCTATAATATCAGTGTCCCTTTTCACAAACAAAGGAGCATTAAGAGCTGTCCAGAAACCAACATTACCCTTCCCTAAACATGCAGGGTGCAATGCCTGCCACGCTTCCATTCTCAGGTATGCTTCACGCTTTTTTAGATCCTGTCGATATAAGGTTCTCGCCTGTCTAATTTTCTCCTTACATCTAGTTTTACTATGCAAAACATTCTTCAGGAGGGTATGAGCCTTACTACATTCTCTGTCAAACCAGCCCTGTGGCTTATGTAATCCCTGTTCTGCTCCCTCATTAATAATTTCTGAACCACACCTGAAATCTTACAGAAGGTATTAAAAATTTCTTAATCATCCCTTGTCTGAGCGAGGCAGATTTCCAGGTCGTCACACCACCTGTTTACTAATTGCTTAATAAAAACCACAAGGTCCACTTTTGCCCAGTTTAGAGAATACCTAATTGTGCTTGAGAGATTAATATTAAAATTGTAATGTGCGTCCTTATTTTTAGTTCTAACCGACCCCTCTAGAGAAAAGACCGTACTAATTGGCTAATGATCACTCATTATACAATCATGCGTCTTGAAACTGTGAACGTTACACGAATACCTATTTGACACTGTGACAAAATCGATAATGGAATTGCATCCCCTCCTGTTAAAAGTGGGCTCAAAAGGTACAAGGGGAATACATAGTTTGTTAGCATATCCCAAATCAAACTGGAAAACTATTCCATTTAGCAAATCCCCCAAGGTTGTATGTGAAAAATGAGTCAGCGTAAATTCTTTGTCTTTACCTATGCCACAAATACCCCGTTTGCTATGTTGACACAAAAAACAGTTGAAATCACCACTCCATAGAATACACATATCCCTCGACATTTTCTTAATATAGAAATTTATTAGCATTATAACATTTGCTCCTCCCATATTTACTGATAAGATCTGATAGTGCTTAGTCTCACTTGCAAGTTTAATATTGGACACCCCTGCCATGTTGGAGACATAAATTAAAAGTCCCCCTTTATTGCACCCCTGCTTGCTGATACTAGCTGGTGTATTAAAAGTTCGGAAACCATTAATATGGGTTTCCTTAACTGCCCATTTGTCTTGTAGACAGATTATGGAGTGTTCTTCTATGAAGGTTAACCACTGAGGGTCTCTCACTTTAGTGGATAGGCCTGAAATATTCAAAGAGAGTATTTTACAAGCTTTGAAGGTAACTGGCTTAGCCTGTCCCTCTCCTGATATCTTAGCAATCACATTTCTAACAGAATTCTCCTCCGCCCTGGTCACTATTGCTACATTGTTGGATCTAGTATCAGGATTGCCTTGAATGTTGATATGGTCCTCATCCATTTCCGCACCCTCACTTCTATGATCTAGATGCTGCCTACCACCTATCTGATACTCATACGGGAAAACTTGACCATGTTCCTGCTCATAAGAGGTAGAGGTATCACCCAAGGGCGATAGGAATTTCGCTTTAGTTGAAAAGTGAGTTCACTACCCTAGTGAGAATTATATGCACCAGCATAGGATCGTTAAACGTCAGAACTATGCAATCTCCCTGAAGGGTTTTCCGTCCCTGTCCCAACCAAGTAACCCCTCTAACCATTTTAAAGTTTTTGAATAATGCGTCAGTAAGACCGGTTTTTCTTCCTAACCAATGCAGTGATTTATTACCAAGCCCCTCCCAAAATTCATACTCTAATGTATGCATTGAGGGGACGTTGGCAAGAATTACTAAATATGGCGTGGCGGCAGCGGGCAGTAAATCAAGGCGATTCAATCTGGAATCTTTGGGGATACCATTGTCCCAATAGAATGTGCCCCTATACAAGTAGTGGTCAATTCTTCTCTGCTCGAGGTATTTATGATCACTATTAACTTGCATCTCATTTCTGGGTGGGATTGGTCTTTGAGGAGGCAATCTAGATGCATCATGCGTGGTATCTGTGTTTGGTGTATCTACGGGTCTGGACCTGGTGGGCCTGATGGAATGGGTCCCTATATGTGGGATTAAGAGTGTACTGCTGGGGTGGATGTCACTGCATTGCGCATTCACCCCCCCTGTAATAACTTTATTATCTCCTCTTAAACTCCTTTCTAAATTCACCAGTCTATCTGTTAGCTTCCCCAATGCTCCAACAATATAACTAAACAATTCATCAATTCTCCTCGAGATTTTTTCTCGTACAAAGGTTTGACCCTCAGTTTGCATGTTTGCAGTTGGTCTTCCTGCGCTAATGGAGTTTAAACGTGCAGGTGTTTTTACTTGTTTGCCCAGATTTTTCCATTTCTTAAGTAACAGCTTTTTACTTGGGTTCACCGGGCTCTTCCCCACTGCTAGTTTCACCTCCACCGCATCTGGCTTCTTGCTACGTTTCCGGGGTGGTTGGGGATCATCCTCTAGATCACTCACAGATAGGTGATCTGAAATCTCCTGAAAACACCCATTATAAGTACCCTGATCAGCTTGGCTCTCACCTACGAGAATTGCAAATTTGTTTGTCGGGCTAACATGTATATTGCCTCCCGTTAGTGTACCCCGCCTCCCTTGCGGAAGAGACTCTTCTACCGTATTAATTTGCTCCTCAATAGCCCCCGTAGCACCAGCCAAATAAGTCATCAAAGATTTTTGTCCTCCTGTTTTTATGACCCGTCTTCCTCTTGCTCATTACTATACTTAGACTTAAGAAGCAAGACTAAGGGCCAGATGTAGGTAAATAGTATTTACCGATTCTAAAATACCGAATGTTACTGATTCGGTATTTTAGAATCGGTAAATGCTATGTAGCAAAATATTCTGTAAAAATTGCAGAATCTGTAAGATTCTGTATTTACCGAATCGGTATTTACCGATTCAGTAATTGCCATTCATTCGTATGGGCCTGGAGGCCCATAGGAATGAATGGCATTTACCGAATCGGTAAATACCAATTCGGTAAAATGGAGGACACATTCAACTTTAACATCCTGTTGCACCCCTTAATCGTGCTTGTGTGCAGATGTGGCACACATACGTGCCCTAAGGGCATGTATGTCTGCCACATGGCACAGTTGAAAATGCACTGATTTGCATTTTCAAAGGTATTACCTTATTTACCACCAACTTATAGTTGGTGGTAAATAACGAATCCTAAAATGGGAAAAGCACTCATTTGAGTGCTCCCTACATTGCAAGTTTGGTAATTTACCGATTCGGTATTTTAAGGAATCGGTAATTTACCGATTCCTTAAACTACCGAATCAGTAAATTACCGTATTTGCAATTTAGGCCACCTACATCCCAAATGCCCAATACCGGTCAGTAACGCCCGAAATTCGGTAATTTCGGCCGTAACCGACCGATATTGGGCCACCTACATCTGGCCCTAAGATACAAGGGATGATCAAATTGTCCAGAACTGTCCGACCCACCTTAGGGGGGTTGCCCAGACGGGCCCATCTTGGCCCGGATATTCGCCTGTGCTCCGTCCGTGCGAGTCCCGGGTTGCGTGACTGCCTGTGTGAAGAAATAGTGAGGTCCAGGAGCCAGGCAGAAAGTGCAGCGTGCTCTCCGGTCCCCCAAGCAGGTACTGTCACTAAAGTGCAGAGTGCAGTTCTAAAACGTTGCAGAGCAGTTTTTAATACCACGTTTACTGCAGTGCTGCGCCAAGTTGTACCACGTTTCTCTGCCATTAATCGTTCATGTAAGTTGTGCAAAATCCAAGCTTTGATGGAAAATTAGAAATCCAGCCTTCCCTGTGCATGCATTTAAAAATGTTCTTTCTATTGACAGACTGTAAACAAGGGTGCTGCTGAATCTTCCATAGCCAAGGCACAGTCGTTGAAGGCATGGGAATATAACAAAACTAACACCAAGAACAGGCCATATTCGTGGGAGTACGAAACAGAGGAGCCAAAACCTAGCAGCAGAGTAAGTATTCATGGAGCAGGTCACGCAGCCGCAAACACTGAACCTAGTGTTTGTGTTTTGTGCAAATGCTTCACAACCTACTCATTTCGAACTCTAGGCGTCATTTCAGTCCTTTGTTTCTTTTTATGAAAAGCTAAGCTCAGTTTCCATACTTATTTGATCAAATCAATATACCTAACAGGTTCAATTAATAATTGTCGGCCTTATTTCCAAATAGTTTAAAAGATATTTTTTTTATAGAGTTTTTTTCATAGTCAAAATAATGAACAAACAGATATCTCATAAGTGCATAAATAGAAAGGGTTATTTTTCACCATTCAACACACTCCAACATAGCACAATTGGATGTGCCACGAAGGTGTGAGGCCTATTCACAAGCTGCAGCTTGTAGTATATTTAGTAGGACCACTAGCATTCTACAAAATGCTATTCACAGACCTACATATTCAGGTTTTACCTCCAGCTTTCCTATATTTTTCTGTACGGAGATATCCGTCCTGACTGCACACGTGATTATACGTTTTGGTAGTAAATGTGGGAGGGACAGAGGGGGAGTAGCTGAAAATGTAGACTACTTATTACAAAATTTGATGAGTAAGGAGGGATATAGGGGGCACCCACAAAAGAATAAGCAAATTTGTAGTCAAAAACAGCACTTCTACTAAATAGACAAAAATGGATCCAAAACAGCCGTAAATGTACTCCATCTCAGAGATGGACTCCGTCCAGCACCTCATATGGCCAACAACTGCTCCTGTAACACCCTCCCATAGAAAACAATGGAGGTAGGAACTTGCCTATAGTTTATAGATTGTAGAGAAAAACATGGCACAAAGGTAACCTGTTACAGTGATTACAATGTTATGACAATGTTTGGATGTGATTGTTAGGCAATTCACTCCCATTAGTTGTTTTGAATGTAAGGTGAATGCAGGTGTCAGTTCCACAGTTGCAGAGAGCCACAGTGTATGTTGCCAATCATCCTTACCTTAGTGCCTGCAGTAGTCCTTGCCGTCAATATTCTTCTTCTGTGAGCGGTTAGTCCTTTCTCCCTGACTCGCAACATATGTGAGGCATAGGACATATTCGTGGCACTGGCAAGCACCTCCAGGGCCACTGCCATTACACTTTGTTCACCAGCTGAATTCACCAACAGTTGGATGAGCTGAGCTTACAGTAGAGGTGGGGAACCCAAGACCACCCTGCTGTCTGCATGAGTGGAATGTGAAACGTTTTCGTGAAAGTAGGGTCACGTCGGAGCCACTTTGGTGCAGCCAGCCAGAGTTACCAAGCAATACACAACTGTAGACAGCAGGACTCACAGACATCAGTTGTGAGGAAAAGGTCTCTCTCATTGGTTATTCAGTCAGTCAGTCAAAAAACTTCGGCAGTCTCTACCATAAAAGCACAACAATATTACATCTATACATTCGACATCATAAAATTACGGACTGAAGATTAAAAGAAAAGAAAAAGAAAAGCAGTTGCAATAGTTACTAATTGACATTTGGACCCCAGGTGTCAAGAAGGTGACAATATGGAGAGGGTCCCGCCCCCTCATGTTATTAACCCATAAAAAGCATTAGGGACAGGCAAATATCTCAGTTAAGGGCAGCTTTTGGCAACATATTAGATAGTGTCATCATATGCCACAAACTATTAAAAAGTATAAATAAACTAAAAAGCAAAGTTAAAAGAGAGCAAACTTCAATTTAATACAATTTAAAATAGAGGAAATTGATCTTAAAAAAAAAACAACGCCATCTCAATTCTCTGCTCTAACGTTTCACTAAACATCTGCGTTTACACCACATTGCAAATAAAAATGTTGTTATTGACACAGGGCTGACAGTGAGGCCCGAGGTGGGCTCAACGAGGCCAGGGCCAGACTGAGTACACAAAGCAGCCCTGGTAATTCTATCGGACTGTGGGGGAGGGGTGGGGGAGAAGGGGCAGGGGGGTGTTTAGTGTGAAGCACTGCTGCTTCATTAAACCGGCCCCCAACACTGCTGCCTTTGTTAATGGGGGCTGATATTGCAGCGCTGCTGCCAGTGGCGGCTGGTGATATTTGAAAGTGGTGAGGCGTAAAATTAGTGGTGGTGCACAAAATTAGCAGTGGTGCACACTGTTTGAGCGAGCGAAGCGAGCGAGCCCGAACCACTTAAGGAGGGTTCGGGGGGGTTCTCCCCCGAGAAAATTTTGAAAAATTAGTAGGCAAATGGTGCATTTTCAAGACTTTCAGAAGCCACTGTGTTAAAAAGAAACAGGCCACTGCCTACACTTAAAAAATGAAAAATGACATGAGAAAAATTTTCTTTTTTTAAATGCATCCCCATTTCCTTTAAGGAGAATGTGCTGCATTTTAAAAACAAACTGCTTTATTTAAAAGCAATCCCAGACGTGGAGGTCTGCTGAGCCCAGCGGGCCACCATACCTGGGAGAGTCAAACGGAGTTGTAAATTGCGAGTGCCTCAATAATATTCATGAGGCATGCAATTTGCAACCCGATTAGGAATCGCTAACAGTGTATCAGACACTGTTGTACATGGCATTTAGTGACTTGCAAATCCTGACTTGCAATTGAGCGCAATTTGCAAGTCGCTAAATGCCATGGTCGAACATCTGGCCTCAAATCTGCTTAGGGTGACCCGCAATTTTACTAGCCATGGTAGACTACCAGCATAGTCCGATTCATCAAAGCAGCATAACTCTATGGAACCTGAGGGAGAAACACAAAAATACAATATCTAATGCCTAAGAGATGTGCGCATAGATGTGCGCATAGCAATCACCAGCTAAACAGGAAATCCCGAAAAGGCAGGCCAAGCTCATATACTAAAATACATATTCAACATTGAACAAGAAGCTAGAAAGCCAAATGCTGGAAGGCGTTTTAGAGCCCAATTCACAATATAATTTAATCAGAGAAATCAACATACTCAATGGATGAACGAACCTGGGAGGTTTACCTATTAAACCTCTACCATGAGCGATCATTAACACACAATAGAGAAAGTTTCCCTGCCATCAACAAACCAGGCTCTTTCCACAAATGTATTATAACTTTATTATACTACTAACCTAGCATCTGTGACTGAGAATGAGCCCCAAATAAAAGGAGTGAATGAGGAGCATAGCGCGCTACGTAACTCTGTAAACTCAGCATTTGCATGCAGTGTGCATTTAGGTAGCGCCAACTCAGATAGCCAAGAGTCTCCAGCCGCTAAGTATGAGGTGAAATAAACACAGATGGGTTGGTCAGATAAATCAGACAGATAAATGTACAATGCAGTTTTTAGCAGTTTGTGTGCCTGTTTCTTTCATGTTTTTTTCCCCGATTTTAACACAAGCGCGGCCTGCAGCAAGCTCAAATCCATGCAGTCTTTAGTCTTATGCCTTGCAGCGCATCTATACGAGTTCAAGGCTCATCTGATTTCCAATCTGGTTTGCTAATGGGGTGGGTGGGGGCACTTATGTTGATGCTCGCCTTCCATGTGCAGAGAGAAAGTGCAAACATAGCGATAGGAGCAGAGAGAAAAAACACACAGAAGAAGGGAGGGTGTGGGTCAACGTTCAGTTAGGGTAGTGTGTTGGCGCTGGTTATCGAGTGAAAAGGGAGAGATAGGAGGCGCAAGAAGAATGGGATGTAGTCCTTGTGGTGAGACTGGAGTTGGAAGGGGAAAGTGAGTCCCAGTAAGAGAGAAAAGCATGTAACAAAATACAGCAATGGAAATACCAGGGGAGAAAAAAGAAAAGACACAAGTAAAAGAATACAGTACTAATGTACAAGTCGACATGATTACATCACAGACATTGGCAAACAGTACAAAGGCAGAAACAGCCAGTAGTGAAATGGCATAGGTACCCCGGGAGGGCTCTTTCTATTGCACGCCAGGGTGAGACGCTACATCACACTAAAATGGGCACCGGAAGGTGAAGAGCCTCACACGAACCCACTGCTCACTATGCAGTACCTAATAGGGTCGGGCAGTCACTTTACAAAATGGATAACGAGTGGTATACGGACGGGGAGGGCGACCTCGTTGCAGCCCTTGTGAGACGCTTGGGAGGGGGATGTGGGGCGGGCAGTCAGAGACAAGGAATGGGAGCGTATCCTTAAATTCCCTAAGAAAGTGTCAAGAAACCTGCTGCTGGCTGGTGATATTTGAAAGTGGTGGGGCGTAAAATTAGTGGTGGTGCACAAAATTAGCAGTGGTGCACACTGTGCGAGCGAGCGAAGCGAGCGAGCCCGAACCACTTAAGGAGGGTTCGTGGGGGTTCTCCCCCCGAGAAAATTTAGAAAAATTAGTAGGCAAATGGTGCATTTTCAAGACTTTCAGAAGCCACTGTGTTAAAAAGAAACAGGCCACTGCCTACACTTAAAAAATGAAAAATGACATGAGAAAAATTTTCTTTTTTTAAATGCATCCCCATTTCCTTTAAGGAGAATGTGCTGCATTTTAAAAACAAACTGCTTTATTTAAAAGCAATCCCAGACGTGGAGGTCTGCTGAGCCCAGCGGGCCACCATACCTGGGAGAGTCAAACGGAGTTGTAAATTGCGAGTGCCTCAATAATATTCATGAGGCATGCAATTTGCAACCCGATTAGGAATCGCTAACAGTGTATCAGACACTGTTGTACATGGCATTTAGTGACTTGCAAATCCTGACTTGCAATTGAGCGCAATTTGCAAGTCGCTAAATGCCATGGTCGAACATCTGGCCTCAAATCTGCTTAGGGTGACCCGCAATTTTACTAGCCATGGTAGACTACCAGCATAGTCCGATTCATCAAAGCAGCATAACTCTATGGAACCTGAGGGAGAAACACAAAAATACAATATCTAATGCCTAAGAGATGTGCGCATAGATGTGCGCATAGCAATCACCAGCTAAACAGGAAATCCCGAAAAGGCAGGCCAAGCTCATATACTAAAATACATATTCAACATTGAACAAGAAGCTAGAAAGCCAAATGCTGGAAGGCGTTTTAGAGCCCAATTCACAATATAATTTAATCAGAGAAATCAACATACTCAATGGATGAACGAACCTGGGAGGTTTACCTATTAAACCTCTACCATGAGCGATCATTAACACACAATAGAGAAAGTTTCCCTGCCATCAACAAACCAGGCTCTTTCCACAAATGTGTTATAACTTTATTATACTACTAACCTAGCATCTGTGACTGAGAATGAGCCCCAAATAAAAGGAGTGAATGAGGAGCATAGCGCGCTACGTAACTCTGTAAATTCAGCATTTGCATGCAGTGTGCATTTAGGTAGCGCCAACTCAGATAGCCAAGAGTCTCCAGCCACTAAGTATGAGGTGAAATAAACACAGATGGGTTGGTCAGATAAATCAGACAGATAAATGTACAATGCAGTTTTTAGCAGTTTGTGTGCCTGTTTCTTTCATGTTTTTTTCCCCGATTTTAACACAAGCGCGGCCTGCAGCAAGCTCAAATCCATGCAGTCTTTAGTCCTATGCCTTGCAGCGCATCTATACGAGTTCAAGGCTCATCTGATTTCCAATCTGGTTTGCTAATGGGGTGGGTGGGGGCACTTATGTTGATGCTCGCCTTCCATGTGCAGAGAGAAAGTGCAAACATAGCGATAGGAGCAGAGAGAAAAAACACACAGAAGAAGGGAGGGTGTGGGTCAACGTTCAGTTAGGGTAGTGTGTTGGCGCTGGTTATCGAGTGAAAAGGGAGAGATAGGAGGCGCAAGAAGAATGGGATGTAGTCCTTGTGGTGAGACTGGAGTTGGAAGGGGAAAGTGAGTCCCAGTAAGAGAGAAAAGCATGTAACAAAATACAGCAATGGAAATACCAGGGGAGAAAAAAGAAAAGACACAAGTAAAAGAATACAGTACTAATGTACAAGTCGACATGATTACATCACAGACATTGGCAAACAGTACAAAGGCAGAAACAGCCAGTAGTGAAATGGCATAGGTACCCCGGGAGGGCTCTTTCTATTGCACGCCAGGGTGAGACGCTACATCACACTAAAATGGGCACCGGAAGGTGAAGAGCCTCACACGAACCCACTGCTCACTATGCAGTACCTAATAGGGTCGGGCAGTCACTTTACAAAATGGATAACGAGTGGTATACGGACGGGGAGGGCGACCTCGTTGCAGCCCTTGTGAGACGCTTGGGAGGGGGATGTGGGGCGGGCAGTCAGAGACAAGGAATGGGAGCGTATCCTTAAATTCCCTAAGAAAGTGTCAAGAAACCTGAAGTTTAAATTCATACAGCTGATGGTCCTGCACAGGGCGTACCTCACACCTCACCGTTTACACGCAATGTTCCCAAACACGGCTGACACTTGCCCCCGATGTGGCGCAGAGGATGCGCGACTACTGCATTTGTTGCGGGACTGCCCAAAGTTGGGGCACTACTGGAAGACGATACATGATGCTTTAATTAGGGTGGCTCCTGCCAGACCGTACACATCTCTGGAGTATAGCTTACTGGGGCTGGGGCCCACTGAACTGAAAAAAAGTGTGGCCACACAATTTGCTGACTTAGCTCTCCTGCTTGCTAAACGTACCTTAACAATGAGGTGGAAGTCGGCTGGCCGCCTGATCTGGAGGTATGGAGGGCAGAAGTGGTGCCATGGGGGAAGGCAGAGGGTATGGCACTGCAGCGCGAAGAGCGTAGGGGCCTCAGGAAGACTCCATTGTCGCTGGATTGGAATGCTATGGTAGGGAGCTTTGAGGCTTGTGTGGGGGACGATACATCTATTTCATCATCTGTAGATGGTTGAGGGGAGGGTTGCTATGTTTGTAGTTTGTAAAGCCTCCCATGTGTTTTATGTCGCCAACTGCACAGATGCCCAAGCACAGATACATGTGCACAGAATAAAAAACAAGTATAGTACATATTGTAGAAAGACCTATGGAGGTTTGTGACGGTATATTGCTTGTGAATTGGATTGCAAGGTTAGACCGCATGCCAAGAATTAACATAATGCAAGAGTGTAGGTGCCAAGGGAGGGTACAGTAGGGTGGGGGGAGTTGGGAGGGACTAGTTGGGGATGTAATGTAACAAAAAACTGAAAATGGTTATTATGTGCCTATTGTTAACGGAAGTGGACCACATATTATCGAAACCGATATGCATAATTGAATGTACGCTTTTGTTCACATTTATACTGCTAATAAAAAGTTTTCCCAAAGAAAAGTGAAATGGCATAGGTAGAGAGAAAGGAAGGCGGAGACAAAGAAAAGGAAAAGAAAAAGAGAGCACACATTAAAGAACAGGTAAACAGGATGTAGGGGGTCTGAAAAATGTCAACATAATGCATATCAAAGATGGTCACAACCTGGTAGAATGAATGTGCAAAGATATAATATATGAACAAAGGTAGAAAAATATACTGTACAAAATGTATGTGTCAACATGATATCATCACATACGGCGGCAGACAGAACAAAGGCAAAGACAGCCGGTAGGGAAATGGCATGAGTAGAAAGAAAAAGGAGAGAGCGCGCGCACATTAAGGAACAAGTTAAAAGTTGTAGGTGATGTAACACTGGCAGCATAATGTATATAAAAAATGGTCACAAGTCAGGTAGATTGAGCGTGCGAAGACATAATATATGGTATACGTTGATTCAACCAAAGCGCAGCATATAGTCAAACAAGTGTAGCCAGGTAGAGTAAGCGTGCAAAGACGTACTAAATGTTATACGTCAATGTAAAGTAGAACAAAAGTGTGGCACATGATCAAACACAAGTGTAACCGATTCGAAGGTGACAGAGGTAGAAAAAAGGAAAGAAGGTGCACACGTAAAGTCCAGGTTCCCACACATTGGGAATCACAGAGATGGCAAGATAGTGCATTACACATGTGGTCAAAGACCAGGTTTGATTGCTGAGGTATGTGAAGGATACACCCTCAAGGGCCTGAAGGCTGACCACCATCTTGCTTATATTGGCCAAGTGCAGGGTCGCCATTCGCCCCACTATTTAAACTGACTGAGAGATGAAGCATTCTGTCAGCCAGGAGCAACTTTTAGGAGCTGATGCCTTAGTGATCCATAACAAAGGATATTTGGGCTCCCCTGATCACCTATCTTGCTGCGCTGCAGAAGGCTGGACTGCATCAAGAGACTAATCTTACTATTAATATTTATTTAGAGAGAAGATAGAAGACGCCCTCGGGGACTAGAAACCCCCACTGCTTTCCGCAGTGTTTGACCAGAGTTATGAATCCACCCCAGGCCAACCCACTCCACCCTAAATACATGCACATTCCTCAGTCTTTGACCAGAGTTATAAATACACCCTAGGCCCTCCCACTCCACCACAAATATATGCACATTCCTCAGTGTTTGACCAGAGTTATAAATCCACCCCAGGCCCTCCCACTCCACCCCAAATACATTCACTTTCTGCAGTGTTTGACTGGAGTTATAAAACAATCCCAAGCCCTCCCACTCCACCCCAAATACATGCACTTTCCGTAGTGTTTGACTAGAGTTTGAAAACATGATGAAAACATGACTTCTTTGCAAACCAAGATGGAGTCAGAGCCCAATGAACGCCTAGTTTGGTTAATGGCAAGACAAACTTAGTTCTGTACATTGCAGCATTATCGTATCAAAAGCAAAATGTTCATTTTACTAAGTAAATATGATTTTAACTAAAAATAACTCCAACAACGATTATAGACAACTGGGAACAACAGGGTCAACTGAGGTGCCCTACGGGTTGTCGCCTTTGTGTTTGCAGAGCCGGGCTCCAGCCGGGGGTTGCTCAGGGGCAAGAAAGCTGGAAACTCCCGAACAGAGAGGGGGGTCTTTTCCTGGGATGTCCACTGAGACAGAGGGAGGTGGGATACTGTGATGTAGCAACAGTAGCAGAGGGAACGAAAGGACCAGGCCCTTGGCTGGCTGGTCAGACCCTCCCAGTGATGCAATGCAAACAAGGTCTACACGCCTGAGCTGAACTCAGTCCGACTGATGTAGGACCATTATTTATAACATTTGCAGGGGGTGCATGGGCAATGACAAGGCACATGTTACTGATGTGTCCTGAGTCTGTCATCTGCGTCCTGGCTTCCCTCGACCACCTCATCCTGAAACCCTTTTCAATCCTTACCTCTTACCTTTGTCATCTAATTTCATTTTCTGTCAAGGGAGACATATTTCCTCTTTGTCTCCCATATATTATTTTAAATTGTACTTGTAATAACTGTGTGGTCATACATTTTTGAATGCATATTAACCATTGAAAATCTGCATTATGCTGATCAGGCATAGCTGTAGGAAAGACATTGTGTGTGTCAAATCTTGACAAGCACAGGATACTGTCTATGCTTATGATATAAAGGAATCGAGCATTAATAAGGCTTGTACATGGAGCTTTCCTTAACGTCCACCATTGAACCTGAAGAAGAGATTCACCTGATTGTTCGAAGGCTCTGTCTTATTTTAATGTTCTGTACACAGTCATCTACCGATCATCAACTTCCAGCTCAGCTAATTTATTAATTTGCACATAATGTGGGACATATTCATTTAGTGCCCACTTCTTTCTACCGATTATTGATTAGCATCCGTTTGTATCTTCTTTGTTCAGTCGCACCTGCCCTTCCATCTGTTAATCCCCCTTCTGTCACATCAGGTGCCCCTAAAGATGGGTAAAAAATAATAATATGTTGAGCCTCTCTCAGCTCCACTGTAGACTCCAGAGAATAATTGTGCGCTGGGCGCCACATAGAAAACCACCTCTGGAAATATATTTTAAAATTGACGCCCATGGCATTATGTGCAATGTGCTGCATACTCGGTTATCTGGTATATCCCAAAAAGATATTGCTTTCTGTCCTGCTGTCTGCTTCCCCTCCCACCGTGTATCAATTCAAATTAAAAGTGTCTGCTAATGCTATTGAGGAGTGTACTGATTGTGTAAGACGTTTTTTATGGAAACCCCCTTCACCTAGGATCGCTGCTATTTGTATGTAGTTTGACAAAAGCAAAAAGTATCATTAAAAATAAAAAACAAGTGCCATCTGATCCTTCCAATAACCTTGGAGTTTGCCAAGCCAGGAATAATTCATTTAAAAATAAGTGCATCTATGTGATCAGGGGCCGCTGCCTGCTGCTTTACTTACCGTTTCCAATTCCTTGTGTTACCCAGCTTCTTGTTAACATGCAGTAAAGAACTCTGCCTGCCGCTGCCTCTCTTATTTTTGCCACGTGCAACAGGTTTCTGTCAGCACATCTTCATTGATAAAGTACCGGCCCGGGATAATTATCTTGATTAGCCTGAACATTGCTGGTTCTTTGGTTAAGAACGAAGAGGTGGATTCACCAGTCCTCACTGTTAGACTCATGCCTCGCCTGCCGTCCTCTCTGCAGTGTAGTCGATGCTCACACGACAGGGCCTGTCGTGTGAGCATCTACTGCACTGCAGCAAACAAAGTGACACAAAGTGAGCTTTGCAATGAACAAATCCCCTTATCCGGTGACTAATCTGGTCCTGTCGAGCCGCCCCCACATCCCTGGGGGCAGCTTTGGAGCCCTCGAGCTCTAGTATTACCTAACGCTGCGCTGTGAGAAAGGACAGGTTCTGGACACAGGGGCCGGACGTGGACACCTCAGGAGGACGGGACGGAGGAGGAAGTTGGCCGTCTGGCCGGTGGGGGCTCCTCCTGGGGTACAATGAGTGCCCTTATCTGTCACTGTGGTGGTCTGAATCCAGATTACATACAGCGTTAGGAGACAGGGTTGGGTTCACGTGGTGGCGGCGCTTTTCAGAAACAGTGCCCATTTCAGAATGGTGGTAGCAATAGCAACTTCAAAAAAATGCCCGCCTGGGCCTTACCTGGGCAGAGGCTCGCTTCTGCCTTCTGGTGAACTGCCATACCCTCCGACTACTCTACTGAGACGAGTGAGTCACAGTCTCACTCTCAATCAATCGGGGAAGTGGGGAACTGCAGTCCGTGTCGTGTGCACTCCAATCTGACCGTGCTAATCCTCCTTCCAGAAAGTTCCATCACAGGTTAC
Organism: Lissotriton vulgaris; assembly: GCF_964263255.1. Taxonomy (NCBI): domain Eukaryota; kingdom Metazoa; phylum Chordata; class Amphibia; order Caudata; family Salamandridae; genus Lissotriton; species Lissotriton vulgaris. The sequence continues at coordinate 1,264,843,604 of NC_141693.1, forward strand.
GGGGAAGGGTCCTGCCACACCCCTTTCCCAACTCGTCACAGGGTGGGTGGGTCCCACCACGCCCTGTAATGAGTTGGGAAAGGTCTCCCCTCTCTGATTGACGTGGAGCGTTAGAGATACCGGCTTGGACATAAAACGCCCGGGGCTATCTTAACCTCCACGCCATCAGGGAGTGGAGACTGGGCCCTGAAGCTAGGTCTTTGCCGAGTTGATGACATCACAGCCTTCAGGGCTGTGAGGTTGTCGGCCCGGCAAAAACATAGCTTCTTTGGGACCGCAAGGGGGAGAATCACGTGACGTGAGTGAGTGACATGCCTCCAGGCAGCCAGCAGCCACCACAACGAACGGCCGCTCACTGTCACGGCCGGCGAGGCAGCAATATAGACTCCTGTGACTTACAGCAGTACTAGTCTGTGATTCATTTTACTGATTTACTGAAATAGATTTTACACTTAGCATGGCACTTTTGGTAACGGGGGCGGAGCCCCAACGCCCTCGGGGAGAAACCGCCACTGGCTGCTGCAAAACCGGCCCCGAGTAACAAAACCGGCCCCCACCTCTGTAAAACCGGCCTATATCATTTTAAGTCCTGTTACATACAGCTTTCCCCTGTCGTCGGAGTGAGCAACAAGCATTTACAATGCAGTGGTCTCAGCATTGTTAAAGTTAGAGCTATTGGCATTGCTCACGACATTATTTTTATTTATGTTTTTAAAACATAAATAAATGGCATTGTCATTTACAATGCCAATAGCTTAATCTCTCACAAATGTGAGACCTACTGCATTTGCACCCACACACGGAGCCACACACATAAAGCCACCCTCACACACATACAGAGCCACCCACACAGAGCCACCCACACAGAGCCACCTACACACACACAGAGCCACCCTCACACAGACCCACCTACACACACAACACACAGAGCCACCCTCACAGACCCGCCTACAAAAAAAGCTACAAACACAGAGCCCAACACACACATTCAACAGTAGGCATGGATGCAGCATGTATGCACCGCCACAACCCACTGCCAGAGAATCTGTATTACCATAAACAGCAGCAGCAAATGACTGCACAGTAAACCATTCAACCTTTAGCAGCCCCTCCCCCGCCGAATCCACCGGTTGTCTCACATCTGCTGCTCCAAGGTGTACAAAAAGTCATACGGAGAACTAAAGGGAGCCTGCCACGTAACACAGGGCGGAAAGCACCAGGGAGGGGGCGGGGCGGGGCTCACCAACTAATACCTACTGAGTGAAACCAGGAGTCCCGCTGGTAGAGAACTAAGCAGAAAGGGACCTCGCCCCCTCAACCCTCCCCCCCATCCATTCAATGATTATAAGGCGCTTTGCTAAAATCAAATCCAAGCCTATAAATCTAGAGCAGCCCTCATACTTTGCTGGACGTGGGAACAGCTCCACAAACACGACACCGGTGAATGCAGAATATGGCGTGCAGTGACCTCATTAATATAGTCAATCTCCCTCCAGAGCCGAAGGCGCTCACAATCCCACATCAGATGCAACAGCTCTGCCCCCTTCGCCCCACACCGGGGCAGCTGAGGCTCCAGGGTATATTTTATTAATCCTGCCTGGTGTAAGAAGTGCCCTGGGAACAAGAGAAAAATAAAATGAATCCAAACCTGGAGAACTTGCTCCAATATTTTCCAGCAGTCAGATCACTAATCAATATACCAATGCCCACCCCCCACTGGCATCGACAAGGGGGCATTGATAACCCTACCGAGCACCACATGCAGCCTCAAACCCGCCCTATGTGTGCCTTGCAGGTACTCGTCCTCAGCCATTAAAAACACACTTGCTTCACACTACAATACTACCACATATCAAAGTGATTGAATCGTTACTTACTTTGCCTTTGGTTTTCAAGGCCGCTGCTGAGCAGTCAGAGCAGCACAGGCTACTGCTTATGGGTGGACTCGACTGAGCAGCGCCGCTGCGCCTGCGCAGTACGGGGGGAAACTGGTCTTATCGGCATTCGTCCAACTCCTCAAGGGGAAAGACTTCTGCGCCAAGGAGGAACGGACACGGGCTGGCAAAAGAATCAATTTTTCAATTGTGATTTGTAGCTTCTATAGGGACCTCACCCACGCATTCGGGCAAGGCATCCAACTTTAAATATTTTATGCACCGGCACAAATTAAGCACTGGAAGGACTAGAATTGTACATCACTGGTGCTGCGCAGAATGACAACTCTTATCAGCATAGGAACACAGACGAAGCACATAAAACAAGCTGAGTGACGGGGCAGAGAGATGTAATATGTCAGTGAGGGAAAAAGTCAAAGAATCTGCAGGGCGAGAGAATGAACTTTAGAGCAAGGTTGAGGGAAAATGCACAGATCAAAAGAGAGGCTGCGGAACACAAGTAAGAGAGAGAGAGTAAGAGGGAGAACGAGGCATCATGGGGCAGTGACGGACAGTACAAGCACTCACCTGAGGACGACTTCTTCCAGCGGCGGTCGGCCTGAAATGGCTGCCACAAAGCTCCGACATTTTCACGATTCGAGGCGTTTTTTAGAAGTTGAGTGACGGAGGACATCACAGTTTAAAAACTGCAAAAAACACGTGGATTACACAGAAATTCAGTGCAGCCCTCAACTATACAAGTGAAGGGTTTTTGGTTGATCATTGCCATCAATTCTTTTCCTCAGAGATTTAGCATCCCTAGCAAAACATGGCTGGTTATGATACAAATGGCTAAGAATCTGGTTCTATGTCTTCAACCAAATTTATAAGGTCAAATTCAAGTTGAATTTGTGTCTCAGTAGTGTAATTAGGTAGGCCAAATAAAGTTCTGAACAAGCACTACTGTGACAAATGTAGCCGTATGGAAAGACTCAATCAGGTAAGGTAAGGTAAGCTCTAATATAACATGTTCAACTAGCAAGTGGGACTAGGGAAGGATCAGAGGCCTTCTAAAAAAGAAGGCCAACTTCAGAGACTGGACTTGAGGTTTTGATGGGGCTAAATACTGCTAGTGGCCCCCCTTTTCCCCAAACAAAATCCCTGGATACCTAAAGCAGGTATACACTCCACTTTGATGATTTTAAATCTCAGGCTTTCAGGCTGAAGATGGTGACTTTGGTCTTATCTATGTTTACCGCCAAATTATTTGCATTAGTGTATGTAACTACGTATCTGTGGATCCCTTGTATGTATCTGATGAGGGAACCTTTAAGTCATTTTTTTGTTCTGTGTGTTGAACACTGTGTTGAATCAGTGCTTCTGACCACTTCCTGATTTCCCCAGTTGCCACCACAGAGCCGGCATTTTGCTATTGATGCACCCTAGTGGCTGGTTTACTGGACTTCATTCCCTATTTAAGCAGCCTATGCAGTGGACAGAGAACGGCTGAGACTGCCATTTTTTACTAATCTGCACTTTAGTGATGATTGTGAGCAGCTACTAAATATATCAGTGGCAATTCTGCTTGTAATACTATTTTAGTAAAAACTCTGATGAAGGAATTTTTAAATCCTTTTTATTCTATTTTAAGTGTTTTGAATACTGTGTTGAATCTGTGCTTCTGACCACTTCCATTTCCCTTGGTTGCCACCACAGAGCCGCCATTTTGCTCTTGATGCAATCTAGTAATTGGTTTACAGTTCTTCATTTCCCACTCAAACAGCCTATGTTGCGGACGTGCAGCGGACACTTGCAGCGTGCCTATGGCGAGCCAGTGCATGCCCATTTGGATCGCGTCCAACACCAGCCATGCTGTGGTTTGCGTAGCGATCCACCATTAGCTTATTCTAGAGATGAGCTAGTAAATTTGAAATGAACTCCTCCCTCTTCCTTGTGTGAGCTCTACTGGTGATAATTAGGCCTATTGATCGCACCTTTTTAAATGCGCATTTTGCAGCTTTGCACTTTCTAACATGGGTTGTGTTCCTTTGACAGTTATGTCCCTCCACCCATTGCACAGAGACTATATGTCACCTCTCGGTCAAGGCCACATAAACTCTAATTTTAGGTCGCTTCAGAAACATTTGTTTGACATACACAATGTATTTGCTGCGAATAAGCTTGACCTTCTGTTAGTGACGGAGACATGGCTTTCAGAGTCCTCCTTGCCAGACACTGCCTTAGCTATCCTGTAGGGTTTCTCCATACAAATAATAGGACTGATCAGAAGGGTGGAGGTAGAGCGGATATGTGTAGAGACACTATGGGCTACACTTTCTCTAAGCTGGCAGATTGTGATCCTATCAAAGGTCTTTTTCTATCTCATTGAATCCAGCTTCTACCATGTCTGGAGCTTTCATTTGCAGACCTCCTAGCAGCTCCTCTAAGTCCCTCGGTCAGCTTTTGGACCTACTTGGCCGACTTTCTTTTTTTGTATTCCAATTTTTTAGTCCTGGGGAATTTTAATCTACACGTCGATGACCCTTAACTGCCCTAGTGCTCCACAGTTTGTAGGTACACTGGAGGGCTTCAAATTAGAACAACATGTTAACTGCCATACTCGCACAGCTGGTCATAAATTGGACCTTATTTCTTCACATTCTGTGAATATTCTCATGAGGCCGGCTACTGAATTACCGTGGTCTGACCACTTTTACCTCCCCTTAAGATGACTATTTCTCTGCTCTTAGAGCAGGTCACCCCTCGTCAGAAATGCAGAAGACCATGGCGGTAAATGTCACAAGCTCTGCTAGGGGAATGCTCTTCAGGCGACCCCTACAACTATCACAGGCCCTCTCGACTGAGGCTTGGGGCTGGTGGACAATTGGATCTCTGAAGCTCTAGATCATGTTGCCCCTGCAAAATCAGTGTCCCTGTGCCATTCAGGGCCATCTACCCATAACTTACGGAAGCCTTATAAGAGGAGAAGAAACAGTGTAAGCTGCTGGAGCACGTTTGGCATTCAGCCTATCACAGGAATGCAAAATTGGTGTATAAAAAGGCATTTGCCAGCTTTCGCAAATCCTCTTTCTGTGCTCAGAAAGAGTTCATTACGTCTTCCGTTGATGCTGTTGTTAATACGCCTCAGGCACTTCAGCATTGTGAACTCTTTTCTTTTACCAAGGGCCATTCCAAGCTATCTAACACTGTCTGCTCAGCTTTGCAAGGAGCTTGTAGACTTCTTTTCAAACAATTTAAAAATAATATATGATCAGTTTCTGAACCAGGGTACATCTAAAGCTACTTCAGTGAGGGTGCTTTCTACTGGTCCGGTGTTGAGAGATTTCAAGCCTATCCCTCCAGATGAATCTGCCATGTTGCTGGCTAACTATAAGTCCACCTCGTCCTATGATAGCTGCCCCCCTGATATTCTGAAGTCAGTTCTGCCAATTGTCATCTCTATTCCTAGTAAATTGCTGACTGCCTCTCTGGAGTTATCTACTGGCCCAAAGAGGTGGAAACAGGTCCTCCTGCTGTCTCTGCTAAAAATTCGAATGCATTTCCTTAGTTACTCAGCAATTTTAGACCGATCTCCCTCCTTCCTTCACTAGTCAAGACGTCTGAGAAGGTGCTCAACAAATAGCTCTGCCTGTTCTTGGAATCTAACTCCCTCCTACATGAGACACTCAGTCGGGTTCGGCCAGGGCACAGTACTGAGTCTGCCTTACTGAAGGTTTCAGAATTCATCAATCTCAACTTTGATCGAGGTGCTTGGCTATAATCGTTCTCTTGGATTTGTCTTCAGCATTTGACAATGGTCTCGGACCCCATCCTGATAAACAGACTAGAGAAGATTGGAATACAAGGGGAAATGCTGTACTAGGTTAAATCCTATTTGGAGATAGATCGCAGGCAGTGTTTCTCACTCCTTTTACATCAGACCCAAAGCCTCGCAAGTACGAGGTGCCTCAGGGCTCTTTCCTGAGTCCAAATCTTTTTAATGTGTATTTGGAGCCCCTTGCTAAGTTGGTTGAATCATGGGGCCGGTAGGTGCCACACTGCCTCTTCTATCCTTACATGATGAGGCATCTGATGCCATCAATTCCTTCAAGAACTGCCTAAAAACAGTTGGTGATGGATCGGTGAAAGCTGCTTCAAACTAAATTCCGATAAAACAAATTATTTTTTGGGGCACAAGTTTGATCCCCGACTCTCAGCTGGTGGCCGCCTGAGCTGTGTAAGAAACCTGGGTATCATATTCGATTCAGCTTTGTCATTTGAACCACAGGAGGAAGTGCTCTCAGTAAGCTGTTTTGCTACTTTGAAGTACCTGAGAAGGCTGTTACAGTTGGTTCCTGTGGCATTCTGAAAGCCCATTGCCCGTGCCTTTGTTACCTCAAAATTGGACTACACCAATAATGTTCATCTGGGCATGCCAGCTTACCTACTGCAACAATTGCATATTATCTAAAATGCTGCTGCGTGCATCATTCATAATCAATCAATTATAGCATTTGTAAAGCGCACTACCTACCCGTGAGGGTCTCAAGGCGCTGGGCGGTGGGAGATGCTGCTACTGTTCGAAGAGCCAGGTCTTGAGGAGTCTTCTGAAGGACAGCTGGTCCTGGGTCTGCCGTATGTGGATGGGGAGGGTGTTCCAGGTCTTAGCGGCGAGGTGGGAGAACGACCTCCCACCGGAGGTTGCTCTTCGAATACGGGGGACTGGCCAGGGCGAGGTCGGCGGAGCAGAGCTGGCGGGTGGGGGTGTAGAAGTTGAGTCTGCTGTTGAGGTAAGATGGACCAGTTTTGTGGAGTGCCTTTTGTGCGTGGGTGAGGAGCTTGAGGGTTATCCTCTTATTGACGGGGAGCCAGTGTCAGTCTCTAAGGTGAGGTGTGATGTGGCTGCAGTGAGGGACATCGAGAATAAGGCGTGCAGAGGCGTTCTGGATGCGTTGAAGTCATTTCAGGAGTTTGGCCGAGGCTCCTGTGTAGAGGGGGTTTCAGTAGTCCAACCTGCTGCTGACGAGGGCCTGGGTGACCGTTCTTCTTGTTTTGTTGGGGATCCACCTGTAGATCTCAAGGAGCATGCGGAGGGTGTTGAAGCAGGAGGAAGAGACGGCGTTGACCTGCTTGGTCATGGAGAGGGTGGAGTCAAGGATGACCCCTAGGTTGAGTGCATGGTCAGTGGGAGTTGGAGCTGTTCCCAGTGCCGTCAGCCACCAGGAGTTGTTCCAGGCTGAAGGAGTGGATCCTAGGAGGTGGACCTCCGTCTTGTCTGAGTTCAGCTTCAGTTGGCTGTTCCTCATCCACTCGGCGACAGCTTTCATTCCTTTGTGGAGGTTAGGTTTGGTGGTGTAGGGGGCCTTGGTGAGGGAGAGTATCAACTGGGTGTCGTCGGCGTAGGAGATGATGTTGAGGTTGTGCAGCCAGGCAACGTGTGTGAGCGGTGCCATGTAGATGTTTAATAGCGTTGGGATGAGGGATGATCCCTGGGGTACGCCACAGATGGCCTCGGTGGCTTCGGAGCGGAAGGGGGGGAGGCAGACGCTCTGAGTTCTGCCGATGAGGAAAGACGTGATCCAGTCCAGGGCCTTCTCTTGGATCCCGGCATCCTGGAGGCGTGTTCGTAGTGTGTGGTGGCACACCATGTCGAAGGCGGCTGACAGGTTCAGGAGGATGAGGGCCGCAGTTTCTCCGTTGTCTAGCAGGGTCCTGATGTCATCGGTGATGGCGATGAGGGCAGTTTCAGTGCTGTGGTTGCTGCGGAACCCGGACTGGGACGGATCCAGGATGCTGTTTTCCTCGAGGTAGAGGGTCAGTTATATGTTGTGTCTTCTCTATGACCTTCACCGGGAACGGGAGCAGGGAGATGAGCCGGAAGTTCTTGAGGTCCTTGGGGTCAGCCTTGGGTTTCTTGAGTAAGGTGTTAATCTCTGCGGGCTTCCAGCTCTCCGGGAAGGTTGTTGTCTCAACGGAGATGTTGATGACTTTCCGGAGGTTGGGTGCAATGGTTGTGCTGGCTGTGCTGGCTTTGTTTAAGATTTGGTGTGGGCAGGGGTCTGAAGGGTCCAAAGGCCCTGATCTGTCTGCCGATGTCTGTTCATCTCCGCCTGCTGCACTGGCTTCCTCTAATCAGCCACATCAGACCAAGTTTTGGTGAATAAGGGACCTCTGTACCTGAGATGCATACTTAAAACCTACTGTCAGAGTAGATGAATGAGGTCTGATTCATTGAAGCATTTGCACACCCCGAGGGTCCATAGGTCTGGCATGGTGGGAGCTCCTTTACTTTACTTACAGCAAACCTTTGGAATTCACTTCTGGCCACTCTTTGTTTTGCCTCATTCTGAAAGGATCTTTAGGAAAGATCTGAAGACCCACATGTTTAATGCTTAGACTGATCCCTGAGGCTGCTAGGTAGTTTTTTAGGGTGGGCTTGCTGCTAGCACAGACACACTCCCTCAGGTGTAGCTGAGTGCTCTATAAATGTAATTGTATTGTATTGTATCTGGGTTGCCAGTGACCTAGAAAGGCATACTTTTGTTCTATCTAAAAAAGGAATCATGTGCTATGTGGAAAAAGGTGGGACAGCCAAGCTTTGCAGCAAATATTCTTGGTGCAAGTAAAACAATCTCCAGATTGGCCAGATCAATGTTGAACAGCCCCCTGTTTTAGACACAATTCAAAGATAACTTGAGGATACAGCATTACATTCTCACTAATGTGTGTCAGACTGCACCTGAATGGAGCACAATATGTAGGGGAACTCCGATTGGGATAACCTAAGCCAAACTAGGCTCTGTCAAAACTGTCAAATACAGCTCTAAATTCGATAAAGCATGCATACTACAGCTATTAGATATATATTTAGTGCTATGAAGGCTAATATATTATATGTGGTTCCCCATTTTGATTGAAAGTTTGTCTGATACCAAGACGTTTGTGTTTTGCAGCAACCCAGGTTTCTAGTTCTTCCAACAATATTCTTATGTAGCAGTTGGCCTCTATTTCAATTAATGCAATCAAATGATAGTTGGAAGGACTGATGGAGAACCATTTGTATAGAATGGGTGCAATACAGAGCACCTCCATTATAGTGGCATTATGGAGGTTTCTATGCCAAAGGCGAATAAAGTATGTAATTACTTAGGTCAAAACTTGGAGTGCTCATTGTTGGACTGCGCCCTTTCTGTAGAGTCAGCCAAGATCTTTGGCTTTCTATACTTCCTATTCATATGCTGAATTTATTTTTGTTGGCTTTAAGGACTCTGTGCACTTTACTCCTGCTTACCAGTGATAACATACTTGTGCTCTCTCTTTTAAACTAAAATTGGCATATACCTAGTTGGCACATTTGATTTACTTATAAGTTCCTAATATATGGAACAGCATGTAGACAGCTCCTGTGAATTAAGTGCACTTTGTAGCAGTCATTGTAGCACTCATTATGCTAACTACTAAAGTAGCACTGTACAACATGTCTGAGGCCTTCCACTGCAGCCTGAGGTGCAGTTTTAGACTGGCATTACGACCTGGCAAAATAATCCTTTTGCCAAGACTAAATCTTTCTTTTTAATACTTATAAGTCACCCGTAAGGCAAGACCTAAAGGTGCATAGTATGGTATTTAAAAAAGTAAGATTGTATATCTGAGATGTACATATCCTAACAGTGAAAAACTCCTACACCTACACCTTACATTGTTTCAAGGCTATCTTTACTATAAACTAACACTGGATACCTTATTACAATTAATAAGTGATAACTTCTGTTTGGGATCTGCTACGGAAAAACGTCTTTCACTCAATTGACTTTAATGGTAAAGTCTGATTTTAGGATACTATTCTGAAAATGCCACTTCTAGAAAGGTGGTAAATAAATTGGGAAACCCAAGACACCCTTGGAGGCTTGGGCAATACAATAGAAAGGTAATGGGATCCTGCAAAGTACTTCTAACAGTTTAGGATCTCCCGTGTTTTTTGTGCTGATCAGTTTCATTGAGTGAAGTTGTCTTATGACACATGGGGGTCTGTTCCAGATGGACTAATCCCACAAGTAATTCCATACTCAACTAAGTCTTTTTCAAATAAATTCCCTTGCAGACACCCATTACCTTTTTATTTCTTCTAGAAAGGTGACATTTTCTTGCCTAAACCAAATGCGCCCTTCTGGCAGTGTCCACGGTCATATAACTGTGAATGGCTCACCTGTGATGTGTTGTGTATTCCTTCCAGACATAGGGACAAATGGAGGTGGGTGTAGATGGGGTGGGACTTCTGACAGGATGGCTGGGCAAAGAATTGTGTCCTGTCCTGATTGAACCTCAAAGTGACTTTGATGCGGTCCAGTGTGACCAGATACCATTTTTAACACTATTGTCATCTGAATTGACTGCTGATTAGATTTTTTGTCATTTGGTTTCATTTTATATATTAAATTGCACTCTGTTTTCTAAAATGGTTTGAAATTTTTCTTGTGTTGTGTTTTCACTTTATTACTGTTCACACATTGCCTCTAAGTTCAGCCTGACTGTCTTTGTGCCAAGCTACCAGAGGCTTAAGCACAGGTCTATATAGTGATGTTTGTGGTTCACCCTGACAAGGATTGCGTTCATTATTTGAAAGGGCTTCCACTCCATATGAACCAATAACCCCATTTCTTACAAGCATCATAAATGACTCAGACCAGTAGGGTCTGGTGTGCCATCATATATTCAAACCTAATTATGGCCTCCATCTAATTCCTGTTCAGTTCGATGTCAGTTGATCTACTCTCTTCTTTGAGGTATGATATAAAGACACATTAATATTTGACACCCAGATCTTTAGTAAGCATAAGTGTTCTTGTTATCCAGATTAATAATACATGGCCAGAATGTCTGAGAATCTTTCCCACTGTTAATCTTGAAGAGTTCCATTCACTCCTTTTGAAGGTGGGGCTTACTTGTAAGGGCCCCTCAAACACCAAATTGAACATGTGGCAGCAAAAGTATGTGCAGGAACTTAACTAGTCTGTCTCTGGCATTAGCCTTATTGACTGTGGGCATTTACGTGGGACAATAAATATAATCAATTTAATTAAAACATTTCCAGTGTGTCAACAATAATTCTAAGTCGGCTAAATATTTTATCCTTTTTGGGTGCTGGTCCAAATCAGTACAATTTGAACATTAAGAACCACTCTGTCTTTCTAAAATTTATGAAAGAAGCAAAGTAGGTTGCTCCCTTCGGAAGCCATTGTTGTACTGTGGCTTGACAGCGCCACTATAACCAGACAATTATGTGAGAATCACCAGGAAAGGGGATTCAACTCCTCCTACACGTTGGGAGCTAGGAATACATGTTTTGATTGGGCAGAGGATGTGTACTGCCACAAAAATGTGCCTGCCCTCCAAAAAGCTGCAATCATTTTGTTCATTTGTCCAGCTAAATGAGCTTGAACATTTATGGTCACACATATTAAATTGTAATGCTAATAATGTTTGTTAGATAACTATATAATATACATTGTTTTTCCCTGGCACCACCACTGATGGTAGGAGGGCAGTCGTTAACCTATATGGAATTTTAGATCTTACTTGATGGTGTAACTGTCCCTGACCTCATGGGATAAAAAAAAGAGTTTTCAGAGGCCTACTCAGGGATGCTCAGGGTCCACTCACATGTTGGTTCCCCTGAGTATAGAATTTGTTTGTGCTGAATTTAGGAGCTTCCAGTAAAAGTCTTGCATTTATACAGTGACCCCTGACCCTCCTGGTAGGTCGCTCCCCCTCAACTGTGCCCCTGCTACCACTGCCGCTTGTAAGTCTCCTCCATCCTTGCTTCTGTGCCAGTGTCTCCCCCTCCTGTGCCCTGTTTTTTATCTGTGCCACTTGTTTTTCCCCTTTCTGTGTCCCATTTTGCTCTCTGTGCCAGTGTCTCCCCCTCCTTGTGCCCTGTTTTTTTGATCTGTGCTGCTTGTTTTCCCCCCTTTCTGTGCCTGTTTTTGCTCTCTGTGCCAGTGTCCCCCCCTCCTTGTGCCCCGTTTTTTGATCTGTGCCACTCGTTTTTCCCCACTTTTTGTGCCCCATTTTACTCTCTGTGCCAGTGTCTTCCCCTCCTTGTGCCCTGTTTTTTGATCTGTGTAACTCGTTTTCCCCCCTTTTTGTGCCCCATTTAGCTCTCTGTGCCAGCGTCTCCCTCTCCTTGTGCCCCGCATTTTGATCTGTGCCACTCGTTTCCCCCCTTTTTTTGTGCCCCATTTTGCTCTCTGTGCCAGTGTCTCCCCCGCTGATGTACCCCCTGTGGCCCCACCCCTGCCCACTTGCTGCTCCCGCCCCGCCTCCCAGCTGCTCTTTCCTCCCACCTCCCCATATATGTTGGATGCTGCGCGGTGAGGTGAACGACCCCTGACCCTCCTGGTAGGTCGCTCCCCCTCCAGCCAGCTCTGACTGTGTGCCCCTGCTACCACTGCCTCCGTCCTTACTTCTGTGCCAGTGTCTCTCGCGCCCTGTGCCCCAATTTTTTGAACTGTGCCACTCGTTTTCCCCCCTTTTTTTGTGCCCCATTTTGCTCTCTGTGCCAGTGCCTCCCCGCCGCTGTGCCCCCTGCGGCCCACCCCTTGCCCACTCGCTGCTCCCGCCTCCCAGCTGCTCCTCCCTCCAATGTCCCGATATATTCCTGACGCTGCGCAGTGAGGCGAGCGACCCCTGACCCTCCTGGTAGGTCGCTCCCCCTCCACGCAGCTCCGACTGTGTGCCCCTGCTACCACTGCTGCTTGTAAGTCTCCTCCTTCCTGCTTCTGTGCCAGTGTCTCCCATTCCCTGTGCCCCTTTTTTTATCTGTGCCACTTGTTTTTCCCCACTTCCTGTGCTCCATTTTGCTCTCTGTACCATTCTTTCCCCCTTCTTGTGCCCCGTGTTTTTTTTATCTGTGCCACTCGTTTTTCCCTACTTTCTGCACGCCATTTTGCTCTATGCGCCAGTGTCTCCACCTCATTGTGCCCCGTTTTTTGATCTGTACCACTCGTTTTCCCCCCTTTTTTTGTGCCCCATTTTGCTCTCTGTGCCAGTGTCTCCTTGCCGTTGTGCCCCCTGCAGCCCGCCCCCTGCCCACTCGCTGCTCCCGCCTCCCGCTTCCCAGCTGCTCCTCCCTCCCACATTCCCTTATATGCCGGATGCTGAGTGGTGAGGCGAGCGATCCCAGACCCTCCTTAGGTCGCTCCCCCTCCACGCAGCTCCGACTGCCACTTGTTCCCCCCCCCCTTTCTGTGCCCCATTTTGCTCTCTGTGCCAGTGTCTCCCCCTCCTTGTGCCCCATTTTATTTGATTGATGCCACTTGTTTCTCCCCCTATCTGTGCCTCTTTTTGCTCTCTCTGTGCCAGTGTCCCCCCCTCCCTGTGCCCCGTTTTTTGATCTGTGTCACGCATTTTCCCCCCTTTTTGTGCCCATTTTGCTCTCTGTGCCAGTGTCTCCCCCTCCTTGTGCCCCGTTTTTTGATCTGTGCCACTCGTTTACCCCCCTTTTTTGTGCCCCATTTTGCTCTCTGTACCAGTGTCTCCCTGCCGCTGTGCCCCCTGCGGCCCGCCCCCTGCCCACTCGCTGATCCTGCCTCTCAGCTGCTCCTCCCTCCCACTTCTTCATATATGCCGTACGCACCTAAGGCAAGGCCGTCTGTGCCCGTCTGCGCCTCGACCGCGCCCAGCGCTAGAACCCCTGGACCCCGCGAACGCCACAACACCAGACTCCATACAACCCCAGCACCCTCCACGCACTTAACGCCGGTCGAAACCACACCTGCTTCCAGGCAGACTTCTGCATGTGCCTAGGTTCAGACAGAATCGATGGAGAGGAAGGAGCTTTTTGTTAGGAGCTGCCAGGCTATGGAATCTTCTCCTGCAAACTGTCAAAGAAAGCTCAGACCTTGTAGTATTCAGAAAAAAAGTAAAAACCTGGCTCTTCCAAACTAGCATTTAGTTCTCTTTGGTCACTAGTGCTACACTCCCTGAGTCCACAGCGCCAAGACGCCTCAGGGCATTCGTTGCGCTCTACAAATTTACAAATCAGGCCGCCCCAAAACGGACCCATGGACCCGTCTCCTGCCGCACCTCCAGCTTCACCTGTGACAAAACCACCAAACCTCCAAGGACTGGACTCAACCACCTCCGCTGCATACTCCTGAACACTTGCTATTCACGCAAACACGCTGTCGAGCTCTGGGATCTGTTCGACACTTCCACCCCAGACGTGGCCTTCCTGACCGAGACCTGGTGGAACGACTCCTCGGCACATGACACCACCATAGACATCCCGGAAGGGTACAAGATCGCCCGCCGGGATCCGGCCAACGGAATCAGAGGAGGTATAGCCATCGTCCACAAGTCTACCCTCAAGGTCGCCACCCACGCAGATGATACCCTCAACACCGCCGAACACCTGCACTTCTGGATCGCACCGACCCCAACACCACCCTCAGAGGAACACTCATCTATAGATCCCCCGGACACCGAGCTCAGTTCAGCGACTCCATCGCCAACCTCGCCACGTACTCGCCTCCACGAACTGCATCCTCCTTGGGGTCCTGAACTTCCACCTCGAGAACAACAACAACGGCAACTCCGCCACCCTAATTGACAACCTCGCCAACCTCGGCCTCAGACAGCTCGTCATCACACCCACCCACACCGCCGGCCACACGCTGGACCCCGTTTTCTCCACAGGCACCCACGTCGCCTTCGACCACACTACCGAACTCAACTGGACTGACCACTGCTGCATCCATTTCACCTTCAAGAAACCAACCACGCACCACCACACCCAACAGCTACCTCACCACTGCTGGAGCAAAGTCACCGAAGACCAGCAGGTCACCACCCTTGCCCAGAACCCACCCACCGACCCCACTAACCCAGACGCCGTAGGCCGCAACCTCAGACAGTGGATCGACGACTGCTCCAACACCCTCACCCCGCCCAAGAAACCCTCCAACAGCCACGCCAGCAAGAGAGCCACCTGGTTCACCGATGAGCTCCAGACCTCCAAACGTGCATGCCGGAAACTGGAGAAGATATGGCGCCACAAACGCACACCGGACAACCACGCAGCCTACAAGGACGCCACCCGCAGACATCACAACCTCATCAAATTAGCCAAGAGATCCTCCTTCAAAGACCGCCTGGATAACAATGCACACGACAGCAAAGAGCTCTTCACCATTGTAAAGGAACTCTCCAACCCCAGCGCCAATGCCAACAAAATCCCGCTCTCACAAGAACTGAGCGACTCACTAGCCATCTTCTTCCACCGCAAGATCGCTGACATCCATGACAGCTTCAACACCATGACCGCCCGACTACTCCAGACTCCAACTCCTTTGTGAACACCACCAGCGCAGACCTCCTGGTCCAACGTCAACAACAACGAGACAGCAAGGTCATGAACTCCATTCACTCAGGATCTCCGTCAGATCCGTGCCCACACCCCGTATATAACAAAGCAGACACAGCCATCACACCCCAACTACGGAAGGTCTTCAACATCTCCTTCGAAACAGCGACATTCCCGGAAAGCTGGAAGCAGGCCGAAATCAACGCCCTCCTCAGGAAGCCTAAGGCGGACCCCAAGGACCTCAAGAACCTCCGGCCCATCTCCCTGCTCCCGTTCCCGGCGAATGTCATTGAGAAAATCGTCAATATGCAACTGGCCCGCCACCTGGAAGACAACAACATTTTGGACCCTTCCCAGTCCAGGTTCAGAGGAAACCACAGCACCGAGACAGCCCTCATCACCGCCACAGACGACATCAGGCGCCAACTAGACAATGGCGAAACATCAGCCCTCATCCTCCTGGACCTGTCAGCCGCCTTCGACGCGGTCTGCCATCGCACTCTAAAGACACGCCTCCTAGAAGCCAGAATCCAAGAGAAGGCCCTTGACTGGACCACGTCCTTCCTCTCCGGCAGAACCCAGAGCGTCCGCCTCCCGCCCTTCTGATCCAAAGCCACCAACATCATCTGCGGCATCCCCCAGGGCTCATCCCTCAGCCTGATGCTGTTCAACATCTACATGGCCCCCCTCGAACAAGTGGCACGCCATCACGACCTCAACATCATCTACGCTGACGACACCCAGCTCATCCTCTCCCTCACCAAGGATCCACACACCGCCAAAACCAACCTCCATGAGGAAATGAAGGCCGTCGCCGACTGGATGAGGAGCAGCGGTCTAAAACTGAACTCGGACAAGATGGAGGTCCTCATCCTCGGACCCACCCCCTCAGCCTGGGACGACTATTGGTGGCCGACCACACTGGGAACAGCACCGACATGCACGCAACCTAGGATTCATCCTCGACTCCTCCCTCTCCATGTCTAAACAGGTCAACGCCGTCTCCTCCTCCTGCTATAACACCCTCTGCATGCTCCGCATTATCTACAAGTGGATCCCGACCGAAACAAGAAGAACGATGACACAGGCCCTCATCAGCAGCAGACTGGACTATGGCAACACACTCTACGCAGGAATCCCAGCCAAACACCTACGACTACAAAGCATCCAAAATGCCTCCGCCCGACTGATCGTCAACATCCTCCGCCGCAGCCACATCACCCCTCACCTGAGAGACCTACACTGGCTCCCCGTCGACAAGAGGATCACCTTCAAGTTCCTCACCCACACACACAACGCTGGACCAGCCTACCTGAACAGCAGACTCAGCTTCCACCCCCCCCCCACCCCAGCTCAGCTCCGCCAGCCTCGCCCTCGACGCTGTGCCCTGCATCCAACGAACAACCTCCGGCGGCAGCTCCTTCTCCTACCTCGCCGCCAAGACCTGGAACAAACTCCCAACCCACCCACGGCAGACCCAAGACATACTCGCCTTCAGAAGACTCCTCAAAACCTGGCTCTTCGAGCAGTAGCGGCATCCTCCTCCCCTCAGCACCTTGAGACCCTCATGGGTAAGTAGCACGCTTTACAAGTACTCTGATTGACTGATTGATATGCTCTTTGTGGCTATAGGCAAAGTTTATACACACAGAGGGGGCTCCCCGCACAAGGGCTCCCCCGGACGAAGCCGCAGCCAGGCTCCGCCCCCTCATGCATGATTAGCAGTAACACTGATGCAGCGGCTGAAGTCCTGCATTGTACACTATATCCGTGGCAATAGGATTTGTCCGGTATGTGTGAGCTGGGTGCGGATGGTCCCACTGCCCGACTCTGCCCTTTCAGGCACAGTAACAGCGCCAATGCAACCTTCTAATTTGTTGCATTTAGCATTGTCCCTCATCAATGTGATTTTCTTTTTTTCTTTCCTTGTACGCGGGAACGTGGTGTGTATAAAGCCTGCAGGACAACTCTGCCCCCTCGGACACAACTGACGGTGTTGAGGCATCTCGCAGAATCTCCCTTGGTACATTTCTACATGGTTCTGTACTGGAGTTGTTTTCCTGCACATGGGAGCGAGGTGCGCTCCATTTGGCACCACTTTTACTATCTCCATTTGGCACCACTTTTACTAACTTCGGGCAGCATCTGCCTCTGAATCCCAATCTGCAAAATGGCGGCCCACATATATACCATTATTGTGGGGTCCGCCTCCAGCTTGTTGTTGCTCTAGGCAGAGAAAAACCCTCTAAGGAAGCAGACGATAACAAAAGTAAAAAGACTAAAAACGCCAACAGAGCTACAGAAATTGAAATAGGACTATCCCCGGCTCAGCCCAGTTAATAGAAAGAGACACAGGACTATCTTGCTGGTAATGATGTCCACTCCAATGAGGTGGCCATCTTGGACTGACTCCTCCACAGTGGACCAGCTCCCGTACGTTGCTAGGTTACGCCTATTGACCCCCCTATCTACGTAAACAGGTCAGAATCTCAAATGCAACTTTAGTTATTTTATCTCTATTTCCCTCTGTCTCATTCTCTACTGCTCCTGCCACACCCCCAACCCTTATTCGTCTGCTACGCTGCACCTACTACATTACTTGAACCAACCCCTACTCTCCCCTCCGACTTCTTCCCTCTGCCCAAACCCAAGCCACCCCACACTTACGTCATCACCCTCCTCCGCGACCTCCACTCCCTCCCAGGCCCATCACACCCTCACCACACTGACCCCCCTTTACAGGCCACGTACAGACATATCGCCCCTTAACGCCTTATCCCGTCCTAAATGTCCCTGCCCCAGTATGGAGCTCACAGGCGCATATACCTACACCATCAGCCTCCCCCCCAACCTCTCAAAAAAAGCATCCAAACGCTTTAAACACAATTTGATAAAACTAACCCTGAAATACCCATCTCTGATCCCTACTTCTCAACAAACAAAGGGCATGTCAAGTCAAGTCAAGTCAAGAAATTTGTATAGCGCACTACATACCCAGAGGGTTTCAAGGCGCTTAGGAGGGGAGGAGGATTACTTGTCAAATATCCACGTTTTAAGTTGCTTCCTGAATGCTAGGTGGTTCTGGGTGAGGCGAAGGTAAGCGGGGAGTGAGTTCCATGTTTTGGCAGCCAGGTACGAAAAGGATCTGCCTCCCATGGTGGTCTTGTTGATGCGAGGTACAGTGGCGAGCGCTTGGCTGGAAGAGCGTAGTTGGCGGGAGGGGGTGTAGAAGGACAGTCGTGAGTTGAGGCAATCTGGTGCGATGTCGTAGAGTGATTTGTGTGCGTGGGTAAGCAGTCGGAAAGTGATCCTCTTATTGACGGGTAGCCAGTGGAGGTCTTTGAGGTGCCCAGAGATGTGTTCGTTGCGTGGGATGTCTAATATGAGCCTGGCTGAGGCGTTTAACCACGAATATCATCTTCTACACTAAATGAAGAGCACAATGGAGGAAAGAATTCCTAGCTATATTTTCGATCTCCTCCACAAGGAAAACTGCACATGGTCTCATTATCCCTATCTCCCACTCCCACATTTTCAAAGCAGCAGCAACCATCACCATCTATAATAACGGAACCTTTCTCATGCAATCAACAGACCCTAGCTTAAACCTGTTAGATAACACCTTCCCTATTATCATGTGACAAAACCCCAAACCCCTCCCCAGGCATCTCTCTCCACCAGCACACAACCTATCACACCGCCAAATTCTACCTCGTGCCACACTTCACTATTATCCCGACCAATATATACCCATGAGCCCTATGCTACCCCCCGCTCAACTCACCCATAAGATACTCCCCCTTACTACTGCACCAGTATTTACACCCATCACAGACTAACACACCACCACACTGATTTCACGACCATTAGCTACAATTAAGCTCCCCTCCCCACTAGATTCCTCCATAAGACACTCCCCCCTTACTACTGCACCAGCATTTACACCCTTAACAGACTCAGCATCCTCCCCTGGATCGAACATATCTCCCCCCATTGTCATCACTACCCCTTGCAAAACCATCACTCTAACGACCACATCCCCACCACACGCCTCCACCCACTCCACCCACTCCACTCCACCCACTCCACCCACACACACCTACAGCCACTCCCCATTCTAGTCCACCTCTCCCCGATCTGGAAAGGGAGCCAGATAGGACGCCCCAATACAACCTAGAAGACTAAATCAAACTTTGACTTGACCCACTCAGTAGTCACTTCGAAATTTTCGACCCCCATGTGGAAATCAGTGCCTTTTCACAATAACTCAACCCGCCCAATCCACAGGACTAATCCGCTATCGGAAAAGGATTTACTCTCTCTACCCTATTCCTATGAGCCCTTACACCGGAATCACAACACCATGCCTCCAGATAACCCACCCAAAATGGTGCTAATCCCAACCAATGTTCCCTCAAATTTTTTCCCTCTGTGTGTGGCAGTGCAAGCTCCCTGTGCACTGCAACCAAAGCTATGTGCGCCAACCAACTGGAAATGCAAGCGCTCAGCTGTATAAATCTATGGCAATTACGACTCCAAAACTTCTGTTTACAATAAGAACGAAAACAGGTACATTACACACACATATAGCTCTATATAAAAAGGTCTTGATACAGTTTTGCCATGTACATTCATACCTTTGAGACATGAATTGTTTACTCCTGTGGCACCTACCCCCTAGGTTTAGAAAAGGACTGAACATAGAAGGTTGAAACATTATAATATGTTTCTGAACAGCAGGGTTGATGCAAGCAGTGAGAAGGAGGCAGTTATTATTGAGTTTGAACCCAGATCCAAGCTGGTCATATCAGTGAAATATGCTGACATTTTTCCTTTTTTTTTAATGAATTTTCATTTGGCAGCAGTACCTAAAGTAACAATACAATACAAAACAAAAAACAAAATAGAGCAAGCCTAGCAAAGTACTACTCTTCTTGGTGCTTATTCCTTCAATATCCAAAAATTAAATGCTAAAACCTCTCACGTTCCAGTCCATTTTGCAATTGGAGACCATAATTTATGCCCGAATGTTTTCTTAGTAATACCTTTCATTTTATACAATGCAGCTTCTAAATAATATATTGATAACAGCTTAGTTCGCCACATAATCAAGTTAGGTGGTTCTACATCAAGCCAGCCTGATGTTATGCAAAAGCGGTAAGCAGACATACAAACAAACATAAATCCTATGTCCGTATCAGAGGTCACATTTGCCACATTTTCGTCCCATCCGAAAATTACCATTGATGCAGTTAGTTTAACTTGAATAAGCAGTTCTACTGCCAGGAAAATGCTCTATCTCCGCAATAAATCACGCCAATTTCAGGCAGTCAAAAAACATGTCTACAGCATCAGCCCCATGTAAATTACAGCGGCTGCAATTTGTCCCACGCCCAGAACTCCATTTTGCTAGCTTCCCTGGTGTATAATACAGCCCAAAAACAGACATATAATGCTGGCTGATAAGAGGCCCATTCAGTAAAACATTTTTGGCAATTACTAAGCTTCTCTCTATATTTACACTTTGGGTATTCATTTTGCTCTGCCATTTAATCATTATGGCCTCCAAATCATCCTCCCTTTGTTCCAAGATTAATTGATATAGAGGTCCTATTCTTTGTCGCTTTTTAATTGCTTCAAGAATATCAATACTCTCTAAAAAAATTAAGGAATTTGAAACTTTCTGTAAACAGAAGCTGCGTACCTGAAGATATTTAAAAAAATCAACACAGGGCATTTGATAGGTATTCAATAAATAATCAAAAGAGACAAAATTGTTATCTATGAATAAATCTCCCAGTTTCCTGATACCTAGAGTGTTCCAGTTATGCATTAACCCGTCATTAAATATCTCTGAGAGAATAGAACAATTCTGTAGAGGAGTATACCGATTTAAGTTGGTACTAAGCCGAAATTTCTTTTTAATAGATCGCCAAATCAGAAAAGCGGTTTCTACTGTCTTAAATTTGTTTTTTTTATAGTAGCTCAGCTCAATTATCCGATTTAGACACTGCTTAGCCTCTGTGTCCAAAAGCATTTCATAGATTGACGGAGATAAAAATTCCTCTGTGAGGACTTCCAGTAATAGAAGAATATCCATATCTTGCATTATTGCCATCCAATGATACAATTGGAAGTTTGGAATACCCCAACCCCCTCTATCGCAAGGTAGTTCGCAGCTTTTCAGTGCTCTCCTTACCCGGCGATACCCCCAAAGGAACCTGGAGCACATTCTCTCTATACGTGTGAAGTACCCTGAGGATATTAACAAAGGTAAAGCCCGAAAAATGTATAGAAACTTTGGAAAGATTAACATTTTAATCACATTACTGCGACCAAATAAAGACAGCTTCAAGTTATTAATTCTTTAAAAAGTTCTGTTTGAGGATATAATTACAGGATCCAAATTAATAGGAATAATATCCTCAATGGTAGATGTAATTTTAATCCCGAGATATGTAGCCTCTTTATCTATTTTCATATTCTCAGGACGCCCTACCGTCGAATGTATAAGCTGAGTTTTATCGATATTCAGCCTATACCCTGATAGGCGTCCAAATTCTTCCGCCGACTTCACAATAATAGGTAATGCCGTATTGAGTTCAGCTGTTACCACAGCAATATCGTCGGCATAAGCGCAGACTTTTACCTCCCAGCTATTTAGCTGTACTGGTTTGATTGCCACATTCCCTTCCAGGTTTCTTATAAATGGGTCAATGTACAAAGCGAATAGCAAGGGGGAACAGGGGCAACCCTGTCTCGTCCCCCTTGCTATTCGCACCGGCCCCGACAGAGAGCCAGAGATCCGAATAACCGCTGTCGGATGAACATATAGTGTTTGCGTGGCTTTGATGATCTCTGCAGGAATCACCATCTTTGCCATCACAGACCATAGGAAGGGCCAATTGACCCTGTTGAATGCCTTTTCGGCGTCCAACAGGGCCACCCCAACTGAAGAGCCGGTCCCCTGTGCCCAGTCCAGCAGGGATATTATTCGCCTAACATGGTCAGTGGTACCTCTGCCATGTATGAACCTGTGTTGTCTTATGGAGACAAGCCCTGCCGTTAAATTATTTAGCCGATTGGTGATCAGCTTTGAGTAAATTTTGCTGTCAGTATTCAACAGAGCGATTGGCCTATAAAACCCCATCTCTTCTGCGTTTTTTCCCTTCTTTTTAAAGATAACAACTATTGCTTCTGCCCATGATCGCGGAGCCAACCCCGCGAAGGCCTGACTACAAACATCCAACAGTTCTCTTTTTAATTGGTTTCTAAATATTCTGTAGAATTCCAGCTGAATATTATCTGGCCCTGTGGCCTTACCCGGGGCTAACCCTAATATCGCTGTCTCAATCTCTCCCCATTCTGGGGGTGCCGAGAGGATCCTTTGCTCAACGTCGGATAGAGTTAATGGGTTTAAGTCCTTTGAATATTCATTTGAATAAGCAGGTTCTCCTTCCTCACTGTAAAGTCTCTGATAAAACTCTTGAAAGGCTGACAAAATCCCTTCTTTTGTTTCCTGAATAACCCCATTCAGATCCCTAATTTTTGTAATGTCATTAAATGCCTGCTTCTCCCTTGCTCTCTTTGCTAATATTCTTCCTGTTTTCTCCCCGTACTCATATGATGATTCTTTATATTGAATATAGTTAGCTGCAATTATGTCAGCTATCTTAGAATAAGCATTAGCTCATTTTGAGACAATTTGCTCAAATTAGAGTCACCACCTTGGCTTAATACAACTGCTAACTTTTCCTCAGCTTTTATTATTTCATCAAATTCTTCTTGTTGATTGCTTGAAAGTTGCTTACGCTTAAACCCAGAATAGCTGAGTGTCTCGCCACGAACCACTGCTTTGAACGTATCCCAAACCGTTTCCTGAGGTGCCGTGCCTTCATTAATGGTAAAAAATGTGTCTATTACTTTAGACATATGTAGGCAATACTGTGTATCAAGTAATAGTTTAGAGGCAAGATGGCGTCCGTGGCGTGGGCTGTGTGAGCAGCTCCGTCCTCCTCTCCCGCTCCGGGGGCCAAAACTAGTATTACCGACGGTATTTTCGCCGGCACCTATGGGAAAGGACATAGCGAGAACACGAGTGTAATTTACCGGTCTGCAGGAAGAGCAGATTTCGGAGCCAGGTCGGCTTAAATGAGAGGTTCGAGCTAGTTGTACTCGGTCAGCTGCAGAGAGACGGGAGCTGACCGGGAGGCTCTCTGGAGGAGCGTGCCGCCGCAGCTGGGGAGAGGCGTTGGGGATTAGAGCTGAGAGTCAGGAAACGCTGCTGGCTGTGATGCCGGTCCCCGGCCTCTGAGAAAGCTGTAAAGCACTGCGGAACTGCGGAGCAAAGACTGAACCTTGGAGACAACCTTGGAGATAGCCCGGGATATCCCTCCTCCGAGACTCCGCTTGAACAAGGAGCAGGAGCTGGCTCAGCCGAGGTGGTTTGGGAGACGGCTCAAGTCGGCCAGAAGGAGGCAGGTTGACCCGCAGAAAGGCAGAGAGACAGCTTGATTGGGGCAGGATAGTGGGGACCCACCCTTACCTCTGTGAAAAAAGACTGTGAAGACTGTAAAGAACGAACAGGGTGAGTCAAAAGTGCTAATAAGTTTGTTTGACATTTTTGCCAAAAAGAGGCAGGGTGATGGTGAGTGACTTAATAACATTCAGGTACAGAGCACCTCTCAGGAGGTCTGCCTTCTCATTCCTGTTTGGCGGGTTGCAAAGCCGGGTTGTTCGAGGCAAAGGAGGCGCCCTGAGTAGAAGGAAGATGCCAACAAAAAACGTGGCGAATGTAGAGAAGGAAAAAGAGACTATAATGGTAACTACACGAAGTGGCAAGAATAAGGAACCAGATATGGAGAGAAGTGTTGAAGGCTCTAGTAGTGGGAGTGTAAGGGAGTCAGAGAGTGTCCCACCGTCAGCCAGTGAATTGATCGGCAGTAGCACTGTTAATACAGCGAAACCGGGTGTAACCAACACTCTGGAGCTATTAAAAAAAAATGGTGATAAATGTGATAAAGGAAGGGTCTCAGCAGCCCCACGACCCCCGAAGAAAGGAATACAGAAAGGAATACAGAATTTGACTCTCCCGGCCATGTTTGAGCGGCAGAGCATCAGCAGTAATGATGGCCTAACGGGAATGGTAGAAAATGAGGCATTAGTCACAACTTTAGCACTAACCTCAAATGCTCTGGGGGCACTAGTCGAGCATATAGATAACTCTGAAATCCAGGATAAGTCTGACAAAGCGCAGACTACGAGGCACACTGAATTTCGAGACTCTCAAAAACCTCTGGAACAAGAGCTGGGTAACCTTGAAAGTAGTGCTTTGAGAGAGGGTTTAAGGAGAGGCATTGAGGATATAGTCATGCATTCTAATTCTAAATTATCGCAGAAGGAGATTGGCTCACAGGGCACTTTGTCAGTACCAGAATCTGGAGAGAATTACTATTCACTGTCTGAAAAGTCGTCAGATGAGGACTGGATAGACGATGAAAGTGAAGTCAGTAGTGGTGACGAATCAACTGAGGAAAGCAGATTTTTGCCTAACTGTAGCGCCTCTACTATAAAGAAGACAACAAAGAGGGCAAAGAGGAGAAAAGAAAATTTAGAGGGCATGCAAGAGTATTCTCAGGTATCTGGCTTTCCTATGGGAGAAACAGCAGAGGAGAGACAAAGGATGAGCGAGATGAGAAAGGCAGACCCAGGACCCTCTGAGACTTTACCCCCGCAGGAAATCAGTCTCGCTACCATCTATGAAACTATAATGGGACATAGGGCTGAGAGCAAAGCCGAAATACCACGGGTCGAGGCTACATGCAGCAAGGTGAAAAATGCTGTAAGGCGGGTGATAAAGTTAGGCGCAGAAACTGCCGACAGAGTAACTGATGCAGACGCAAGGATATCCACACTAGAAGACTGTGCTGTGGTGCAGAAAGAGGAGCTGGAGAGCATCAAGGCACACCGTGATGACTTGAGTAATAAGCTGTGTGAATTAGAAAACCATGCTCGGAGACAAAATCTACGCTTCCTCGGGGTTCCCGAGGGGTTGGACTCTCAGAAAAGACAAATGTTAGCGAAAATAATACAGATATTAGGCATAGACATACTTTGCTTGCGGAAACCCATATCGCCTGGACAAATAGAGAATATCTAAAGAGTATGGGGATGGATATGGTAGTGTGCTCTAAGTAGTCCGGAGTAAAGAGAGGAGTTGCTATACTTAAAAAAAAGGGGGTTGGCGGTGTGTGTAAAGTCTGCTGCAGATAAATGGGGAAGATGGGTAATTGCGGAACTGAAAGTTGGACAACAAGGGTTCACACTTTGTAATTTATATGGCCCAAATCTGGATGATGCGGAAATGTTCAACTTTATTAATGTAGAATTGGCACAATGGAGCATCCCAGTTCTAGTGTGTGGAGATTGTAACATTAATGTGGAGGCAGGGGCAGACATCAGATCTAATTTAGGTTATACTGGAAGGAAAAAGCTTGGGTATGCTGCCCTGCGGGGCTTACTTCTAGAGCAGGGCCTTTATGATGTTTGGCATGAGAAGAACCTGAAAGATCGTGGATTTACTTTTTTTTCTGCCCCACACCTAAAATGTTTCCGCCTGGATTACTTCTCCATCCCACATGGTCTCTTGATACAGGCTAGAATCCAGATCCATCCTAAAATACTATCGGATCACAATCCTGTTGTTTTTTAATTGAGTATTGACACGGGGGGCAAAACAAAACCACCTAGTTGGTCTTTCGAACGTAAACTATTACTAGACACACAGTATTGCCTACATATGACATTTTTCCTAATGTAAATTACCGACACCAAGGCACATTGAGCAGCACCCACAGGTTGTCTGCTTTATTGTTATGAACAAAAATATGCAGACGGTGAATGTGTTCTCTTATTTACAATTTAAGTTGGCCCAAATCAAAGCCCATATTCAAATGGCAATCAGCCCTACTTTTATAAAAAAAATAAGCCTGGCTGGGGGTCACGGGAGCCTAATACATATACACCAAGCAATGGAGGGGAAACAAAGGGACATAACTTATCACTTTACAAGTCAAGTACTTAAGAGAAACATTTGAGGCAGGCTTTTGACTTTGTTTACCCCTTGTATAGGAACTGTATGCAGGTACTGTAAGAAGGCAGGCATATGTTAAGAGTGCATTGCTGGGAGAAACAAAAAGTCAGGATTTAAAATGTAACATTGCCTGGGCTATGTCTGTATTTGTAAGACTTTACTACTATGCAATGGAACCCTTATTAGCAGCATTATAAGACAAACTGATCAAGAAAACCATAAGGTTCCAAACCCATGCCTTTCACTTTGCAAGCAGCTTGTTTATGCTGGTTCATAGCTTACTATGCTATATTATTTGGGTTGAATTTCTGAACTGCAAGTAATAAAGGATATGTTTTAAAAGTAAAACCCCACTTACCTATCTGCAATTAAGTTTGAGATTTGCATGTCACATAGTGCGCTTCACAAGAGATGCCTTAGCCCTCTATGCAGCATAATGCATCAAAACTGTAACTAGACAAAACACATATCTCTCCAGCAACTGCATTAACCACTAGAGCTCTCCTACTGTTACTTTTGCTCCCTGCGATTGTCTGAGCACCCAAATATCTCTGCAGAAGGTTTCTTAATACAATAAGATATTTTAAATTTCAGCCTTTGTAATCAGTTTAGCCAGAACAGATTTAATGTTACATTTGTACTTTTAGCCAATTTCTTTGCTGCAGTGTTTGAAAAAAGTAAAGGTATAAGATGACAGCCACACTGATTTTCATGACTCCGTTTCTCAAGACTGCACCCCCTTTCTGTTGTCACGTCTTGACCACCAATTTATAGATTGGCACATCTATGAGGTCTTTGTAGTGGGTTCATGGTGAATTGGCAAAAAAGTGCATGCTGTTCTAAGATCAGCACCCACAGGATAAAAGCCTACAGCCATCCATTCCCCTACCTCTCCAAGCTCTAACAGCACTATAATTAAATGGTATGATTTTTAAAGTGTTGCAAACTGTATGAGCTCAGCCTTGAAAATATTTAGAATGCACAACATTCAACAAACATCACGTTAGAAGATAACAAGGTTCTATATAGTAAAGTGGACCAAGTAGGAGGAACCCTTCAAATGGCATGTGATACAAGATTAGCCTTTCACTAATTCGAGGAACTGGTTATGGTCTACCCTATTTTGAACGATCCAGATGAAGGCCTGCTCCTCATTGCTGAAACTGATGCATCCTTGTAGTACATCCAGTGATGTTATTTTCTCAAACCTTAAGTACTCTAGAGAATAAGTTCATATTTAGGACATTTAACGACTGATTATCGAGGATGACTTTTCCCATTATTGACATTACCTTGAGGGGGGCACTGCATATTGTGGCTATGTGGATTTTTTTTATAACATGGCCTTTTTGAAGTTGGTGATGTGTCCTAACTCCTGGGGTGCTCAATAATCAGTTTTTTTAATATGTCATTGGCTTTGGCTCAGGCAGCAGAGGTCTGCATGGATCTGGGGTGGTAAGGATGTATAATTATAAAAAAAGAAAAATTCACTTACCTCTTCGCTACTTTTTCCCACTTTGTCTCTCCTCCCCTGAACAGGAAGCAGCTAGGCTCCCCCTAAGCCAACTCTACAATACAGAGTTGTGATTGACTCCCCTAAACCAATCACAATGCTGCAATGCTGCGTTGTAATTGGTCTAAGAGTCCTGTTCGGCACCCAGACAGGGACTGGGGTCCTGGGCATGGGGAACATGCTAAAGTGCGCACGTTTGAAGTTCGGTATCAGAACACACTCCTGGTGGCTTGTAGTTGTTTTTCGGTGCATTTTTTGTTAACCCCTCCCCTGCTGGTGACGGAACCACTCCATCATCAGCCGCGGTCGCTCTGTGCTGATGACGGAGCGGTTCCGTCGCGGCCTGCTCGGCACGCCTGTGCGGCGCAGATTCCGCGCCTGCGCTGTGCGTTCTATTGAGCGGGTGCTCCGTCATGAGCACAGCGCAACCACGGCTGGTGATGGAGCGGTTCCGTCACCAGCATGGGCGCACCGCGCGGCGCCCCGGCCCCCTTAGCACTGCGGCAGAATAGCCGCCGCAGTGAAGGGGTTAATTGCCAGTTTAGTGTTTACAAATGGTGATGTGCTGACAGCTCTTGGAGCTGAACTACATTTAAAGGGGATGTTTAGGACTGGGAATACTGCCTCCCCGACTGAACTTTATGCAGGCTCTGAAGAGGTTGTCAATGGATAAAGATCAATGCCAAGGTGCACGTTCTCTAATGCGCATCTTTCTTCTACTTTAGGCACAGGAGCCTCTTCACGACCTTGTGTAAACTGTAAGGGTGTTGCGTACGAACAAAAGGATGCGAACTGGTACATTTAATATAACCTAGTGTGGCACTCATCATTTGTGCCATAATTGTAGTGCAATATGAAAGTGAACATGTATAGATGTAGCTGACTGCTTTTTCCAAGGGGACAAAGAAACTGAAGCAGAGACTGACCAATGGCAAGGAACATACCTACTGTCCGTTGCTCTCCTTGTCTTTAGAATTCGGCTCATATGTGGAAGCCTTTTGCAATATGGAGCGGCACTGGTTGGTAGAAATGGTGCTGGGAGATATTGCATTATGCAGCGAGTGAGGTCAGGCTTTGACCAGAACAGGCGCCTCATTGCCTTGGACCATATCCCCCATGAGTGACTAGCCCTGTGGGGCCGGATATATTGGGTACTTGAGGTGGCTTCATGGAACTTGTACACAGCATATTTCTCTTGTTAGAAATTGGAGCAGAATTCAACCAGACGATGAAACCAAGCAAGCAGCAGAGAAAAAGGCTGATATTGCAAATATATGAATTTTTCTGCCACCCCTTTCACTCCTCTACAGCAAAATGAGGCAATAGCATGCTTTAAATGAGTCGGTACTGTCAGGTACTGAGTACCTGCACTTCTTTATTGTGAGAAGCAGAGTACCTGCACTTCTCTGCTGAGGTGCAATACTTTTAGTTGGACCAGCACTTCTCAGAAGTAAGTAGGTGCTCCGGTATATGGGTACCTGCACTTCAATTTTAAACATAATCAGAAACATTTTACCATTTCAAGCACTGTGTGACAGAAGTCACTTTCTTTAAAAGGGAAGTGCACATGCTGTGCACCTAACCACAAACCTACTCTGGGTTTCCCTCTATAGCATGGAAAGAACAAGCGGATGCAGCCTGCTGCAGGGGTGCACGCTCTGCTGAGCCATGCAGGGAACTTTCTCTGTCCCATCAGGACAAGACATATTGGTACCTTTCACTACAGTATTCAGAACTCAGATGCCTCTAGGTAAGGTTCCACGAGTAAATAATAACGGACCAAATGTTCCGGATTTGGCCTTTTTGCTCCACAGAAACAGATCCATTCTGTGTTTGCTACAGTGAATGTTGGCATTTTTTTTTCCTATTTGTTCGGACTATGGATGTCTGCAGTTTCCTCCTAACCCAGTCTGCTGTTACACTCTCCCTTAACTGGCACAATAGGGATTTCTCTTTAAAACAGGCTTCTCCAAGGAGTAGCCTGTGAGCTGATCGAGGCTCTGCACCCACCAGTGAGTAGCCAGTCTGTGTCCTACTGTGCCCAGTGCCAGGAACCCTGGTCCAGCAGCGATAACATGGCATGAGTTATATTAAACAATGACACATATTTTGTAGGCTCGGGAAGATGACGTGGTTTGCCCAGAATCCCAGGATGACGAGCCCACGCCTAGAACGTGTTTCTCCACTCAGAAGTCTGCAGCCCAGGCCCCCCCTGATGTCACATTCTCTCCCCATGGCCGAATTTTCACAAGCCCCTGTGAAATCTCAGGGGAAGGTGAGAGGTGTAAGGGGCCCGCTCTATCATTCATCTCCTGGTCCAGTTAAATTGTAGGATTGTTTACTTTTAATAGTCTCACCCTCTCTTTCCTCTTGACCTTTGTAAACTGATGCACGGTGCTCGGTTATTTAACAATAATAAACAAAAAAAGCATGCAGAGCGGAGGCGCCAGCTCGTGCTTGAGGGGCGTTGTAGGGGGTTTATTTCTTGGGTGGCGTCCCTCAAGGTGCAGAGAGAAAGAGTCGCCCGGGACTTTTTATTTCAGGTACTACGCAAGAGCACCCCTTAAAGAAATAAATATCTGTCAGGAAAAAATACAACTAATTGCCCAGGACATTAACAGTAGACGAAAAGGGATAAATGCGGCAAGCAGGCTTGTTTGATGATTGTTTTCATTTTTTTTAACCACGCAACAGCTTTAAAATGTCCTGTGAGACGGTAACAAGAGGCGCAACATCCCCCAGCACGCCTGTCTTAAGTGTATACTACTAAATTGTAGATCAGCCTCAAGACACGCTGCTGACATAGCTGACCTCATTCTCACACAAGAACCATATCTGCTAATTTAAGCTGAAACTAGGTTAAAGGAATCCTCTACACCCATCACTGACATATTAGTACCCCCAAACTATGACATCCTCAGACGTGATAGAACTGCTAAGACAGGGGGTGGTATCAACTGCATACACCGGAATAATATCTCAGTAAACAGATCCCTTCCCATATATTCCCTTCTTGCGAATACATATGCCTTGACATCACTAGCAATAGCAACCTTCTATCATCCACCAGGTGATAACCTCACCTTTACCGAACATTTCATGAACATAGTCCCTACTAATGCCGGACATCAAAATACCCAAATGTTCCTCGGAGACCTCAATCTCCACTCGAATTACCCCAACGATGCAGTGGTTAATAGCCTCAAAAACTTCCTCTCTGACCTCTTCTTCAGCCAAATTTGCAACAGCTCTACACACGATAAAGGATCAATCCTTGAAGTAGTAATCTCTAAAGTTGATTCCATCCATCTAGATACGATCCATCAATGTGATTGGTCTGATCATCATATTATCACCTTCTTCATCAATGAAACAGTGAAATTTAACTCAGTTCAACCCACAAGACCTAAAGTATGGAAGAGGGATCTGAAAAGCATTGACCTTAACATAATCACAACTTCCAGCTACAACTTACTTCTTCCCCCTGAAGGGATATCTGATGTTCATGATCTAATCAACCACTACTTCAACTCCATGAACATGATACTAAATGAGGTAGCCCCCTTCAACTAAAGAGAGTCTCCACAAAATATTCTAAGCCTTGGTGCGACGGAAGACTCAACGAGGACAGATGATCCCTAAGAATAACTGAACGCAGATGGAGATCAGTTTCATCCACCAACCATCTCAAGATACTAAGAAAGAAGAGAAACGCATACTTCAGACAGATCAAGCGCACTAAAGAAGACTTCTTCAGCCACCAATTAGATCTGGCAAAAAATCAGCCCAAAAAACTTTGCGAGTTAATCAAAACTCAATCTAAGGATGCACCTTACCTCCCCTAAGATAAATTAGGCCCACGACCAAACTGTGAAGAATTTGCTTCCTTTTTCACTCAGAAGACCGATAGTATAAAGAAGGACCTTCTTTAAGATCTAATCACACACACTGTCTCACATACGATCCCCTCACCATTCCTTCTAAACGCCCCTCATCGAAACTCATCAAAGTTCAACTTAAAAAAGAATGCATCTTGGTCATCTTTCGATACCTAAAATGAAGAATCTATTCTCAAAATTCTTATTGCCATGAACCCTGCCAATCACTTCACTGACCCTCTCCCAGTAAACTTTGTAAAAGACTTCACCCTGCTGCTGCTGCCTCTCTGGACTAAGATCAAAAATAACTCTTTATGACAAGGTTTCATCCCTCAAAACCGGGCACGTATCCCCCATTCTAAAAAACCTATGGCGGACCCGGCAGACTAAACAATTACCACCCTATATCCAACATCCCCTCTTTGGCTAAACTCTTAGAAAAATGTGTACACCTCCAATTGGTAAGACATATTGAACATTTTAACTTACTCAACAAATACCAATCAGGTTTCTGTGCAGGTCACAGCACTGAATCAGCCATGACCCATACAATTAACGATGCTCTACAAATCCTAGATCAGAACGAAGCTTGTTTACTCATCTTGCTAGACCTCTCCTCGGCCTTTGAAACTGTCAAACACAATAACCTGATAGTCCTCCTAAAACACAGAATGGGATTATCTGGACCAGTTTTAAATTGGTTTGCTTCGTTCCTCCAAGCCAGACAATTTAAGGTCAACCACTCCTTGTCCAAACCCGTCTCAGTCACTTTAGGAGTCCCACAAGGATCTTCGCTTTCTCCGACACTGTTCAATCTTTTCATGGAACCACTCACTGAAGTTCTCTATTAGTCTAATGTGCAATATCAAATGTACACTGACGACACACAACTATACCTTAAGATCAATACCCTAGAAGACATCAAATCGCTCAACACAACTCTCGGGAAAACTCAGACCTGGCTGGCAGAAAACCATCTAAAACTGAATGCCCTCAGAACCAAATTCCTCCTAATCGCTCCTCACGCTAAGTACCCATAGTCCAAACCTGGATCAAACACCTTACTGCACTCAACTGCCAACATCTAATTGTGGACTCAGCTAAATCGCTGGGAATAACACTGGACAGAAACCTCAATATGGAAAAACACATCAGCAACGCAACAAAAGGAGCAAAGTTTCAGATAAATACTTTAAGAAAACTGAAACCTTTCCTGCCAGAAAAGGAATTAAAACTGGCAGTAAGAGTTCTAGTCATCCCAGGAGAGTCTCTCTCTCTGCGGCCTGCCCAGAGCTGCAACAGCCCCTCTAAGAGCCTCAATCAGTGGCCAGCGAGACTTATCACTGGCTCCAAAAGAAGCTCCCACATATCACCTGACCTAAAATCCCTTAATAGGCTACCCTTTGAAGCCAGAATTCATTTGAAATTAGCATGTTTGACACATAAAGCCATTCATCAAAACACACCCAGCTATCTGGCACAGAAACTGGTGCCCTCATGTGAGGTCAGATCTTCAAGAAGTGCTAAAAAGCTTCTACAGAAACCGCAAAGATTCAATAAGAAGAAAGCATACAACCGAACTTTTTCAGGCCCCCAGTAACTAGACTTAATCCCTCTACCGCATCTTTTAAAAGAGAAGTGAAATCGCTTCTCATGGCTAAATTCACTTGAGAATGAACTACTGTTATTTTTGACTTCGCAATGCATCTTCTACTTGGATCTTTCTAATGTCTACTGCCCAGCCAGGTATCCTGGATATTGTATCTTTTATGCTTGATATACATGGAACGTTTTGTTATGTATCATATACCTATGCATGGATGATAGGACGTTTGTAATATCACTGCCTAGCGTTGAACATTATGTTATTTACCCTGTATCTATGTTATTTACCCCGTATCTATGTAACTATGACATTTCCCTTGTAAAGCGCTCTGATACCCGTAAGGGTCTGGTTTGCGCTATATAAAACTTTCAAAATAAAATAAAATATACTCAATGCAGCAGGACTGAGTTGGGTATGGTGTCAAGCCAATCATTATAACTATATCTCTGATCTGTCAAATTATGAAAACTTATGATAAGGACACTTGGTTTGATATATTTAATGTGAAAAGCATATGTTAAAGTCGATATGCATTTCAGTGTGAATTGCTATTACTCTTTATTAAACTATACAGATAGGTATTTTGCTTCATAGAATCTCACAGATCGCCATAGTGAGCAAGTGTGTTCATATTGGCCATCAACTCTGCTAAACCCTGGGGATTCACCCTGATGATTCTTGTTAGCGCCTGTTGAGATGGTTAATATTGTGATTTTCAAGCTGTATTTTTCTACATGTTTGTAAATGTATAACTGTACCCATGATTGTTGCAAGTTATGCGCACTTGAATAGGACAATGCTGGGTAAAGCCAATGTTAAATTATAAAGGCTTCATCGATGTGTTGGGAAAAGCATGCCATACATAGGTTTGATTGATGTGCTGGTAAATGTTATGCCTGATACCATAGGTTTGACCTGATTATTATGGAGGTTTATGACAAAATGTTCAGTAGTCCTGACCTACCTATTGTAAAAAGCATGCCTTGAAGACAATAGGCTTGTAAGGATGGATTGTTAGTGCACTGTGATAAAGCCAGTAGGCTGGTACTTTGTGTAGTTAGCATGGTTTCTGGTATTAGTAATCTACCAGAACAAACTATGGGACTAGAAAATATGCACTATAATAATCTATTTTAGGATTTCTGAAGAGAGATAGTCTTTTGCTCTGCTAACTGTTATTTTCAATGCAATTGCAATGTTATGACTGTACGCCTGATGGTTGCTTTGAGGGAAAGTTTACACTCAGGCCTGAGTTGGTTATGGTGACAAGCGGATTATAATATCCATAGGTTTGATTGATGTGCAGGGAAATGTTATGCCTGATATCATAGGTCTGGCCTGTTGATTATGAAAAGTTATTACAAAAGCAGTAGGCCTGTCTTATTATTGTTAGATTTTTGCAAAAAACACAGTTGATGGACAGAATGTAAAACAATGTCATACATTCACCCCAGTACAAGGATCTGGGCCTAAATCCATCGTTTTTTTGCACTCCACACCACCCTGGGTTAGACACTGGCTATATGCAAATCAGCTCTGACCTTGTGCCCCATGGGAACAGTCCAGTCCGAACTACCAAGCCATGTCTTTCCCAGACCGGAATCAAACATCCAAGGACCGGTTTCTGGCTATCAGCCTTCATTCAGCCTGGATAGCTTGACTCCAGTGGCGTGAAGAGCCTGGGACTCACGTCTGAGTATACCCAGCACACTCGGGGTGAAAATTGCAAAAAACACAGTTGATGGACAGAATATAGAACAATGTCATACATTCACCCCAGTACAAGGATCTGGGCCTAAATCCATCGTTTTTTTGCACTCCACACCACCCTAGGTTAGACATTGGCTATATGCAAATCAGCTCTGGCCGTGTGCCCAATGGGAACAGTCCAGTCCGAACTACCAAGCCATGGTATTACATCAGTGATGTCATTTGAGATGTCATTAGTGATGTCACTGTCCATGTCATGAGTGATGTAATATGTGATGTCCTCAGCAGTGCATTGCGGGCCCGCGAGTTATAGTTAGCTGAACTAACTATAACAGGGGAATTTAAATGGTTTTGTATGAGTAGAATGTCCAGCTAACTATAAAACCCCTGAAACCTATGTTTTTTTCAATGAATTTCTAAAGTTTTTTAAATGCTAATTCCTAACCATAACGTGCCTGAAATATATGTTTTTTTCAGTGAATATATATTCACTTCCTTCAAAGGTATTCAAAATACACAAAAGAAGTACCGCACTCCCGGGGCAGTTCAGCTCATTTATTAGGCTTGACGTGACCTCACAAACAACAGACGCGTTTCGGCGAAGGTGCCTTTGTCAATGTTACTGGCACGATTGAAACGCCATGTTTTTAACCACACTAAAGACAGTGAACATATGAGAAGGACTAACACTCAATGGATAATATGAGCGCCATTTTGTAAAGAATATATAGCTTTCGTAACAACAACTTAAAACGCTATGAAACACAACATTCCATTTGACAAATGTGCTTAAATCATGAATTGCACTAGTGAACAATTGATTCATTAAATAAATTGATAATTCATTCAAAACCAATCAAACCTTGTGCACTTAACAAATGGCCACTATCTCGATCATTTAGGGTAGATGTAAATTCAATAGAGCTGTGGATCGGCTATTATCCTTCCCTAAGTCGACATTAATCAGAAAGTCTAAATTTACATGTCATCATAACAAATCTTTTCACCCATATAGTGTGTAAATCACTCATTTCGAACACGTCATAAATTCATTTAAGTATAATACATTCAAATTCATTTTCATTAGCAGCTTTTTACTGTCAGGGTGTCATTGCATTTCCCTTGAGATACATTTATCCACAATTTACAATTGTCAATTTTCATGGAATAAAGATAAAGATAAAGATAGCGATACAAAACCCAACTATCTCCCAGCATTGGATTTTCATTGTCAACCTAGTTGCCTACTTATTTCTGACCTATATGTACAGATAGTTCTTCTCCACAGTTAAGACCTCGTGGATGTTTAGTAAGCAGAACTATCATGTAACGCAATTATAGTCTGTGTAACTGCTTCAGTCTGTCTCCACCACTCAAACTCAAAGGGACATGATCCAGACCATAGAATTGTAGCTGATTGCAGTCACTACCATGTTTGTCAGCAAAGTGAAGTGCAACTGGGTATGCCTGATCGATGTTATCAATTGCCCGCATATGCTCTAAAACCCTGATCTTTACTGGATGAACTATGCTCCCTATATAGCGGAGTCCACACGGGCATACAAGGCAATATACCACATGGGGAGTGCTACATGTGATAAACATCTTGATTATTTTGTTTATCTCTATGTCTGGGATCTTGTACGTTGAAATCCTCCTGCTGTTAACGCAGGCCTTGCATTTGCTGCAAGGATAAAAACCTATCATTTGTTTGAGTGTGTTCAACCTTTCCGGTGGTTTCTCTAAGTGACTCCTCACTAAGATATCCCTAAGGGATCTAGCTTTTTTAAAGGTCACCAGTGGTCACCAGTGGTTGTGGAGGAACATTTTCACTGATGGTATTGTCAGTTAAAAGAATAGGCCAGTTCTTTTTAAGCATTCTTTTTAGGTGATTCGCCTCTGCTGAGTAGGGGGTTACCATCCGGAACTTCCCCTTATCAGTTTTGGTCCTATCCTTATTCACTAGTAACTGAGTCCTCTGTATGTTTCTCACTTTTTGTAGCGTTCCTTCCAGAGCTATAGAGTCATAGCCCCTTACTTTGAATATAGCTATACTTGCTGCTGCAGCCATTTTAAACTCGCCCTCTTTAGGTATTCTACTGCCACTGGACTCACTGTACCTGAAAATCTAAGATTTAATTAATTTCTGTTGAGGAGATCAATGCACCGATGTGCTGAATCTACGGTTCCCTGCCAAATGATGAACAGGTCATCGATGTATCAATACCACTCTATAACCTGGCCTGCAACAGTCTCACACT
This sequence comes from Lissotriton vulgaris, assembly GCF_964263255.1. Classification (NCBI taxonomy): domain Eukaryota; kingdom Metazoa; phylum Chordata; class Amphibia; order Caudata; family Salamandridae; genus Lissotriton; species Lissotriton vulgaris. The sequence goes on from NC_141693.1 coordinate 1,264,880,901, forward strand.
GGTAGGTTCTGGGCACCCGCTCCTCCCACCAGCCAACGAACAAGTTCACACAACTGGGGGCGAAGCAGGTGCCCATTGCCGTACCAGTGAGCTGTTTTCTAGTGTTGGTCCTCAAATAAAAAGATGTTATGCGTTAGGCAAAACTCAATGAATTCAGTAAGCATAGCATTGTGTTCAGAGTACCGCAATTGGCGTTTCCCAGATAGAATCTCACTGCTTTAACTCCATCCTCATGCTTTCTGCAGGTATAGAAGCTAGTGATATCAAGGACCTTAAGTAGATAACTAGAGTCCCATTGTATACTCATGATTCTATTTAGAAAGTCCTTGGTGTCCCTAATATAGGAATCCAATTGCACCACACAAGGAAACGAAAAGTGATCAACAAACATTGATAAGTGTTCTGTCAGTCCATTTAGAGAAGAAACAATAGGCCTGCCCGGAGGGTGTACGTTGTCCTTATGCAGCTTAGGAATGTGGTAAAACGTTGGAATAACGGGGCTAGAGCTATGTACGAACAGATGTTCATCAGGTCCCAGCATCTTCCTGTTGTACCATTTGGCAATTAGGTCGTCATATGCCTTGATGCTGTTCTCATACACTTTGGCTGAGACTTTCTGGTAACAGTCCATATTGAGTTGTTTTACTGCCTACATACAATATGCCACCCTTGTTTGTAATACCACATTCCCCCCTTATCCGAGGGTTTTATGATTATAGTTTGATCCTGCATAAGTTCTTGCAACGCCCGTTTTTCCTCATTTGTCAAATTGTTTGGACATGTCCTTTGTTTCAACTTAACTCTGAATTTTAGAAGGTCGTTGTTCATAGCTTCTGAGAATATGTCTATGGCGTCCCATGGCATTGGAGTGTTAAACAGGGATTTTGGTTTAAATGGGCTTCCTTCCTGATCCTGTTCAATACCCACACTAGCCGCTCTTTCCGTCATATTACAGTTAGGTTCCTGTGTGTTGTTTACAGTCCCTAACCTTAGATCCTCAAGAAGCTCTATCATTGGCAGGTCACTTCCAGTTAGAGCGTCAATTTCAGTTAGCCTCGAAGTTATTCCCCTATTTTCTTTCAAATGAGATCTAGTTTTGAAATACTTGTGAAGTTTTAGTTTACGCACAAAGTTTAATAGATCTATGCGTGTTACTCTAACTAATTACTTGGACAGAACATCAGTCCCAAAGTGAGTACTTTAAGTTTCACATCTGTAAGGGTTCTATCCGTGAGGTTAACCACTGTTAGATTTCATGTCTCTATTGCCTGTTCGGATTCCTTTTGCGGTTCACCCAACCTGAAGCCTTGCCCCTTCCTCTTCCTGTTGACACCGCCTCTGCGGGTCTTCCTGCGTCTCCTTCCGGGGGTTTGTTTTTCCCTCCCCGTAGCCACGACTGACGAATAATTTTGAATTCGTAGTGAAAATGAGTAGGAACATTACTCCCTCCACCATACACCTGATACCTCGTCACTTCATTCATTCTCAGTTGCCTCCGATTCCAATATCTGCACTCTTGGAGTGACCTGTTTACATCGCTGACTGAGTTCCTTCCTTGGCCCATCAAACTTACGGGCAAAGGTAAGCACCCTTTCCCTGTAGATAATCCTTCTCATCACGAGAGAATTTCTCCTGTTTGCGCAATTTGATTTTATGCTCATACTTGAGTAGAGGTGCTTTCATTTGACCCATCAGATCTTCCAATTGTTTTTTATCAGTGTCTTCCTTTGCCAAGTCACCTTCCAGGTCCTTAATTTCCTGAAGGGCTTTTTCCCGGTTACTCCAGGCATATTTCATAAGTATGCTGAGTATTCCATGGCAGTACTGCGCTGTATGTTCGCCCCAGTCTGTCAGCAATTGCGGGTCAGGGTTTTCGTAGGAGAGCACAGTGTACACCCGTAGTCCTCTTGGAACGCGTTGTTCATCAATGTAACTCGGCAAACTCGTTGCCTCCCACCATATACGAGTTTCACGCTCGTACAAACGCTCTAATTTGGACATGATCCCACTTATTCTATTTTTTGGGTTGACTCTGGCCACTTGTATCTGTGTGGGCTTGCCTGGCACCTTGACGTCTGAACATGTCTTTCGCTGCCTCCAAACGTTCTTGCTCACTAAACATGGCTTGTGCCATGATTATTGTGTTTGTTTGTGCTGTGATATGGTCACCGTATTTTTCGTCCTTACAAAGCCTTATTCCATGAGCTGTTACCCCCCCAGCCTTGCCGCTTATACTGTAGAGTATGTGTATATCGAATACGTAAGCCGCTGGACAGGACTCACCGATAGCTGCATGGCAGAGCCTCAGTGCACGTCGTCAAGGCGCCCAGCGCCACTCCTCCTCCTCCTGCTACCAGCAGATCGTCTCCACTTTTCCGGCAGCATGATCACAGATGGGGCGGTGCCTTCAAAGTAATGCCAGCTCCAATTCCCCACAACAGTAGAAAAGAATGCATTCATAGGCGGGTGCAGGTATGGCAGTTGCGGGCTCCGCTCAAAACATAACACTCCACTTCCTCCAAAGGTATTCAAAATAAACAAAAGAAGTACCGCACTCCCGGGGCAGTTCAGCTCATTTATTAGGCTTGACGTGACCTCACAAACAACAGACGCGTTTCGGTGCCTTTGTCAATGTTACCGACACGATTGAAACGCCATGTTTTTAACCACACTATGGTTAAAAACATGTAATCCTACAGTAAATGCACTTGAATAGAGATGTCAAGTGCAACATTTCACATCATTATCTTTATGACAAAGAAAGTATAAGTGCGCATATATATTGTTTATTTATGACGAGTAAGGGTGGAGCCAATATCACTCTGCCCCAAGAGAAAGAGATAGACGAGTAGCCCCCATCTGAATTCTGGACAAATGCTTCAGAATGTAGTCCGGAGTACCCATGTACACAAATTCCTGTAGTCTAGTCTGTTCAGGATTTCGGCCTGAATGAATAAAAAGCTTAGATGTTGTGGCAAGAATGGAAGTATTTGATTTAGAGATCTTAATAGTGCAATGCAGGTAAAACGTGAATTATTATACTTCATGGCCAACGTAAGGTCTGGAAATCTAAATTTCTGACCGCTAATGCAATTTCAGGAGGCGTTTCCTCAGACCTAGTCATGAAGTTAATTGGGAAAGACCTAGGTACCCTACCGGTAGAGCAGCACATTACCTCAGTTTTGTCACCATTGCATTTAAGTGACTTCTGAGTAAGCCAGATTGTTTTGCTGTGCAAACAATTATGGAATTCTTCATAAAATCCAGGGATGGGATGATCCAATTAGATAATAAGCTCTGTATTATGTGAGTAATTCATAGCCTAGCTACGAATTAGTTGGGCCAGTGGTTTCAAATATATATTAAACAGTGTAGGGCTCAGGGATGAGCATTGAGGAAACCCACTCTGCCTGACCCTAAACTCAGAATGAAAAGGAGGTAAGTTTATTGCCTGCGAACACTCCTCCAAGTATGAGCGACACCATCGAAGAGCTGAAAAGTGGCGTAACTAAGGCCTCCGTGGTGCTCGCAATGCGGGGTCCCCCGAGTTCCAGGGGGTCTCCTCAGAACAGTACCCTGGCCTAAGAGCTCCTGAGGGAGTATGGGGGGCTCCATGTACTTTGTAGGGAGGGGCTCAAGTTTCGTTACGCCACTGGAGCTGATCATGTTATTCCATCCTCAGCTAATATCTATATCAAAATCTTATTTTTTACTATTCAATGGCAGCTGACATATCTGTAATTCAAAGGGTGCCACAAAGTTGCCCTTGTCAACTGTCATGGGAAGGGCATCCAAGACCGATTTCAAAGAGGTCTCCGTGCCATGAGCAGGACGAAAGGATGACCATGCTGGATCAAGCAAAAGGTTTTTCTCTAAATTGCCTGAGATCATTTTGTTACCATGCTTTTCCAGAAAAGTTACTGGGAAAAGTAACAAAGATATTGGTCTGAAACTACTAAGGACCACTGGATCTGCTGTAGGCCTAATCAGGAGTAGCATGCACAAGGATTTTTTCCATTCACATAGCAGCTGCCTGGCAGATTGATAACAATTTCATATTGAACATAATGGGTCAGCTAGTGGCAGACGTTTGGCAGGGATTAGATCTAGTGGGGAGCCCAAAGAGATAGATAAAACAATTTTATTATTGGGACTCCCCCGCGCAGATCATTGTGTTGCAGGAGACACATCTCTTGAAGGCAGAGGCTAATGGTTTATTGAAAAAACACAGGTGGATAGATAGTTATTATAGTACGGACCATAATGCAAATATTAGAGGGATAATTTTTATTTTTTTTTAAATCTGCGAAAGTCCAGATTTTGGATTCTAAGGAGGACCAAAGCGGGAGATGGCTACTGCTGAGAATCTCAGTGGATGGCTGGATATGCACAATGGTCGGTTACTATGGCTGCAATTCGGATGATACAACATTCCTTGACATTATTAGCAATCACTTGATTTCTTCGCAAGATCCTACAGTGTGGGTGGGAGACTTCAATATAGTGCTCAACCCCAAATTGGATAAAACACCAAGCTCCAGAGCCAGTGCACCCTCCAAATCGAGGCAGTCGCTTATCGCAGCAATGCTGCAACTCGGGTTGGCAGATCTGTGGCGGGAAAGGGCTGGCAATAAACTAGGGGCCTCCTTCCGTAACTTGAAATACAAGCATAAATCAAGGATTCATTATGCTTTGTTCACTTATAGCCTTAAGGACTTACTAACCACCATAGAATATCTCCCATCCCATCTGTCGGACCATTCAGCTTTAATGTTCAGTCTCAAACTAGAGTCTCAATCGAAACATCCTTCCTGGTTGTTTGACCGTACCTTACTGCTGGAAGCAGAGGAAGTGGACTTCCTGGTATCCGAAACTACATTTTTCTTGGAGATAAACTTAGACTCTGCAGCAGTAGCAATAGTCTGGGAAACTTTAAAAGCTTTTCTCAGAGGTTGTATAACAAACAGAGCCTCTTATAGGCGGATAGCATACTGGGAAATGATAAATAAGCTTGAGCTGGAGATGAGACAATTTGAGATAAAGCTGGGGGACTCTATTGGGTCTCTGGAGGAACAAAAACAATTAGGAACAAGGAAAAGACAATTGGAAAATATCCTCCCGAAAAGGATGGCGAAAAGGTGGGAGGCTTGTAATATCTTGGACTTCGAGTTTGGAGAAGCGGCTGGAAGGATCTTGGCTTGGAAAGTCAAGGCGGAACAAGCTAAGAATTACATTAGAGAGATAAAGGTGGAGGGAGAGCCCTTGGCAAGGACCTCTAAGCAGGAGATAGGGCAGGCATTCTTTGAATTCTTTGAGGAGATTTATAGGGAGGACACTCCGAATGACGTGGCCCAAAGAGATACATGGCTTGGTAACATCTCATTGCCTACTCTTTCAATAGTACAGAGGAACTGTTTGGGGATGACCATTTCGGAGTCCGAAGTCAGCAGGGCCATTGGGCAATTAAAGCAAGGGAAGGCGGCCGGCCCGGATGGTCTGCCAGGAGAGTTATACCGAGCCCTGAGCGCCGCAGTAGTCCCTATAATGACGACCCTCTTCAATGGAATATTAAAGAAGGGGGAAGCCCCCCCAAAATCTTGGGGGGAGGCGACTATTGTTTTAATCCCCAAGCCAGGGAAAGATTTAACGGACTGCGGATCTCATAGACCAATCTCGCTCTTAAATACTGACTACAAGATCTTTGCGACCATCATGGCTGCGAGATTGGGGGCCATAATTGGAGAAATTGTACAACAAGATCTGAAGGGGTTTATTAAAGGGAGGCAGCTTTCTGACCTAACATATGACCTGGTAGGGTCAATTGACATCGCCTTGACCTTTTCTCTCTCTCTCTGGCCACTCTCTCCTAAGACGCAACAATGGCCTTTGGCTTTGGCGAGGGTTTTTGACGTGTCGTCTCTCTGATGTATAGCGCTCCATCGGCAAGGCTTATGATACATGGAGTCCTGACAGAACCTTTTAAAATCTCGAGGGGAACGAGGCAGGGTTGCCCGCTTTCTCCCCTTCTCTTCGATTTGTACATCGAGCCATTTGCTCAGACTTTGCGGGGGGATAAAAATATCCCACCATTTAAATTTGGAGAGTGGCAGAGGCGGGTCGCACTGTATGCGGACGACATTTTAGTTTTTATGTCAGATCCAGTTAAAGCATTTCCCGTGGTTATCAAGCGGGCAAAGGAGTTTGGGCATATATCGGGGTACGAGATAAACACCAGCAAAACTGAGATCATGGCGTGGAACATTCTCAACTTACATCTTGGGGTGAAAACATCTATGAGGTACCTCGGTATATGGGTGGTACAAGAAATAGGGGACATTCCCCGAGTTAATTTGGAGCGGATACACAATGAGTGTAAGAAGCTAATGAAATCATGGACTCACCTCCCACTAACAATCTTGGGCAGGATTAACCTAATCAAGATGTCTATCCTGCCTAAATTTACTTTCATTTTTAATACCATTTCATTGGTCTTTGATGTTAAGTTACTGGATAAAAGTCAGCGAGAAATCAACTCCTTTGTATGGAATTATTGGTCCACCCGGCTAGCGTGGAAAAAGTTGAGGAGGAGGAGGAGGGAGAAAGGGGGGCTTGCCTTGCCAGACCTGCAGTACTATGCATGGGCTTTTCAGCTTGCCCACACAAGAATGCTCTTAAAACACCAGTGGGTACATCTTCTGGGACAATGTTTAAAGCCATGCTGATTGGAGCGAACCTCTCAATGGATGGTTTCTTTTTTAAATTTGGGGACCAGAAATTTTTTTAAAAGGTCAAATTAAAGATATTGGCATCCCTGGGGACAGCCTGGTCTCAGATTAGGAAGAGAATAGGGTTGAGCTTTTATTCTAACTATTTACCGGTATTGGACTCCCCTGGGTTACCATTATGCTTACAAGATAGACTGTCCATTCCAGTGAGAGACGCAGGGGTGGTAAGATGGGAGGAGCTTGTGGCTGAAGGGGGGTTGAGGGCCTGGGAGGATCTACAGGAGTTGGTAGGCCCAGGATTTTCTAGATTTAAATATCTACAGTTAGAAAGTTGGGCCAAGGTGTTGACCAGGAAGGGGGTTCCTTTGGGAAAGATATCCAGCTTGAAACAGCAGCTGGTAGAGCGGTCAGGGGGGTGGCAAGAAGGTAGCCCTATGGTATTGGAGTATGTTGGAGGAGGCTGATGGGGACATGGTTCTCCCTGATGAATTGTGGAAGGAAGAGATGGGGTTTGCTTGTGAGGAGATATGGTTAAAATCTTTTACCCTCCTTTATAAAATCGTGAAGCCAGCCTATCTCAGGCAAAATCATCTGTTCACACTGCATCGGGCCTATCTTTCGTCCCTGAGATTGTCGAAATTCCTCCCAGGAAAGAAATGTAATAAATGTAACTACAGCGAAGCATTCGATGTCCATATGTTAATGGACTGTCCCCATATCGCCAGGTTCTGGGATGAAGTAATAAGGTCTCTAAACTCAATCTTAAACATCTCGCTGTCTCTCACGCTGCCTTTAATCATCTTTGGCTTTGGGGCAGGCCAAAAGCGGTACAAAAGGGGGTGGTGATGGACAGAGCATCCAAATCACAGTTTCTGGCTTGCTTGAATCCAGTGGCAAAGTGAGCAAGGGACTCACGTCTGAGCATACCCTGCCACACTTATGGCGGCCATAAGTGTGGCAGGGTATGCTCAGACGTGGGCTAAAGAACGGTGATGGATTAAACCCAGATCTTTTGACTGGGTGTGAGTGTTTGATTGATTCAGATGCTCCGTCCATCACCACCCCCTTTTGTACCGCTTTTGGCCGCCATAAGTGTGGCAGGGTATGCTCAGACGTGAGTCCCTTGATCACTTTGCCACTGGATTCAAGCAAGCCGGGCTGAAGACGGCTGGAATGCCAGAAACCGGCCCTCGGAAGCTTGTTTCCGGTCCAGGGAAGACATGGCTTGGCAGTTCGGACTGGACTGTTCCCATGAGGCACAGGGTCAGACTGATTTGCATTTATAGCCATGTCTGAACTGGGGTGGCAGAGTGGGCTAAAGAACGGTGATGGATTAAACCCAGATCTTTTGACTGGGTGTGAGTGTTTGATTGATTCAGATGCTCCGTCCATCACCACCCCCTTTTGTACTGCTTTTGGCGGCCATAAGTGTGGCAGGGTATGCTCTGACATGAGTCCCTTGCTCACTTTGCCACTGAATTCAAGCGAGCAGGGCTGAAGACGGCTGGAATGCCAGAACCGGTCCTCGGAAACTTGTTTCCGGTCAAGGGAAGGCATGGCTTGGCAGTTCGGGCTGGACTGTTCCCATGAGGCACAGGGTCAGACGGATTTGCATATAGCCATGTCTGAACTGGGGTGGCAGAGTGGACTAAAGAACGGTGATGGATTAAACCCAGATCTGTTGACTGGGTGTGAGTGTTTGATTGATTCAGATGCTCCGTCCATCACCACCCCCTTTTGTACCGTAGTGTTATCATGGCAAGCATGTAAGAAGGCCACCAGTTCCATGTCCATGTCCAGGCTCCGATCCGGAGAATCAGCCACAGCTTGGATCATGACGTCAGGTCCATAAAAGTCAATATGTAAAATTCCCTTCTTGTCAATTGTATATTTCCCAACCACCAAGTGCAGGTTGAGAAATTGATCAGGCATCTCTTTGTCTGGCATGAAGCCTTGATGTAGGTCAGAAATAACGTTAAACTGGTCTAGCCACAATGTTAAACGATCCAGTATCACTTTACCCATGATTTTAGCAGCTGAGTCCAGAAGCGAGATAGGTCGAAAACAAGCAGGGTCATCCCTTGGGCCCTTTTTAAAAACAGGGATAAGAATAGGCTTGGCCAAGGAGGGAGGCATACATACAAGCCGCATTATTATCCCATGCCAAAATCTTCGCCCATCCACAGGTTCGGCCTTATACAGATCTGAGGGGACTCCATCCGGACCAGGTGCTTTCCTGCAAGATGTTGATCTAATAGTTTTGAGAACCTCATCTGTGCTGAAATGAAGTGAAATGCTAGCTAAGCCGGGGTCCCCGTGTGCCTCAGGTTCTTCTAAATTATCACCACTATACAAGCCTTTGAAGTGATGAACCCAGCGCTCATCAGATATGGTGCAGTCTGCTCTGTTGTTAGCTGTATCAGCAAATAAGGGAATATTGACTACGGCCCAAAACTTTGAGCTGTCAGACAGAACAATAAGTTGTCCAAGTGTCTCCCAGGCATGTTCCCTGATAAACCTCTTTCATTGATGGACTAGAGACTTCCTACAGCTCTTAACGACAGCCTCATCCCTCGAGACTTGTTTGAGTGCCAGCAATAACTTCCTATGCGTCGTGGTGCAAGTATCATCAAACCACCTCTTGCCCTTGGGGTCTTTATTTCTGCTCTTGGTAGTTAGACTGTAGGCTATCTGCTTAGTTTATCAAAGGCATCTAGGACAGCTCTATTATGCCTGTTGGTGTCCATCCAAACTGAAATCTTGGAGGCGCATGCAGCATACAAATTATCCAGGAATCTTTCCGGTAACTCCTTCTCCTACTTCATCCTACGTGCTTGGTCTTTGGTTGGGATTCCTATGCCCTCTGCTCCTTGTAGAGCAGACGTGTAACTTAGCTCAAGCTTAAGGGGATTGTGGTCACTGTGGCTGCTCCCGGAAATGCTCAGTTTCTCCACTGTCTCGGCTAGTGGTGCAGAGAGCAATATATAATCAATACAACTGGTGCAGCCCCTGCCTTTATAAGTGGGAACCGGCGTGTTCACTTCTGTTTGCTCTAAACAGTACAGATTGTTGACTGAGAGCAGCCCCTCAATGTGAGTGCCTGAAAATGTGTGACCAAAGGTAAGAAGTCCCCCTGATGCATGGTGACGGTACAATTAAGGTGAAATTGATGAGTGTAAAGTCACCCAAAGACTAATATCTCATAATAGGAGTGTTTCCCCTCCCCATAATGTTCAGGAAGCACCTCCCAAGCTATTAAATGTTCTGTCTCGAGGCTTCTAGTAAAGGAATTATAAAGGTTAACAACTAACAGGGTGGGAGGATTCTTATATGTCAGCTCTACTGCTAATAGATGGGGTGATTGACACTCTACCAATCTACTTGTACAGGTTAATTCAAGTGAGACCAGTAAAAGGATATTCCCCCCCCCCTGCTCGTCCCACTGTTGAGGAAATTACACACTTAGAGAACAAGATAAAAAAATCTAGAAAAAACTATTGGTGGTGTCCCAGGTTTCCTGTAGGGTAATTATATGACACGGTACGAGGAGACTCTGGCATATTGCGTCATCTCTTTTTGACCTTAAGCCTGCTATGTTCTACAAGAGTATCTTCATACAGGAGGGGTCAGGGTTATCAGATGTTAAAGGTGGCTTAAGTGAGCGGGCAGGCACTGGCTTAGGAGATGAAACAAATAAAACTGAGTTGTTAAAGACCGGAGCCATGGGCCTAGTGCCCTGCGGCTTTACCTGGGCTGATGTTAGTCAATTATTTTCATTAAGTCCCTGTGCACTTAACAAAGGTTCAAATCTGTTGACCAGGGGAAAAATGGGACTTACATTTCTACCATGGACTACTGAAATGCTTTTTAAATAGTATAGCCGGCCCACCACCTTTACGTGCTCGGCAGGGCAAACGGACTGCTGTATAGTCTTCTGGGCATGCAGCACTAAGTGCGTTGTCAGTAGTCTAATAGTCAGTAATAAATAAAATGACGTAGTTAGATATAACAAGAAGTTCTTTGATTTCCATAGCATGTTTCAACAACGAACGTGCATTAGTTAGTATACAATGTACTGTCAGGTTCACATTGCCTCCAATGGGGTGGGCATTTGTATATTTTTTCTTCTTTTAGTGCGATTTCTTAAGTAATGATGACGTGGCTACTTTCAAGTGGTCAAAGCATGGCCCCTCGTGTCATAATTATACAGAGGGAAATTGTGTAAACGCTTGAAACAATAGTATTCCTGTACATCATTATCAGATATTCTCTGGTGTACCTTATAATAGCTTGTGCCAAAAGGTTAATGCACTCTGCTGTATTAGTGACCAGACAAATAGCAAACACCAGCAAAAATGAGGGACTGACATGCTTCCTCTAAACCAGAATATTATTAAATGTTGTTATCCATAGTATATCATTGTTTTACCATTCCAAGATGGCCAAGGCATTATTTCTGAATGTGGTGGCTATGCTGGGACTTTAAAACAATGATAGACTATTTACAATACGCTTGCAAGCCGGACACCCCCTGCTATTCTTAGATTTGGTACTGTAAATATATGCCCTCCGTATTTAGAAGGAAGCACACTTTTATTTTTCTACTTGTATTCTTTTAATTTATCTTCAATATGTTGTTTATTTTGTTTGTTTTTTATTGTGGTTGTGTCAGAGGATGGACGGAAGGATGAGTCAGTGGACTGATGTATCAATACATGAGTGCAAAGATGAGTGACAGAGTGCCAATAGGATGACTTATCAAGAGTCTACTCCATCAGTGACACAAAAGGCACTTTCATTCATAAGCCAGACCTATTGGCATTGCCAATACTTGTTGCTACTTTCATTGCAGGGACATAAAGGGGTGAATTACAGGTGCTGCAAATCTTTTGAAATAATATGTCTTATATAGAAATTAAAACAAAAACGTCCTGTACTCTGAGCCACTGATTGCACTGCCCCAGTTATGGGTCTGTCCATCCCAAGTTAACCTTTGGAAAGTAAGGCAATGCTTTTTCTGCTCCTGTGCAAGTTCTGCCCTGTCCATGCACCCATCTGACTCAAACATTGTTGTTCAGATTGAATTCTCTCTTCTTAGTTCCTAGTGCCTCCCTTAGGACTGACAAAACACAGTTGATGGACAGAATGTAGAACAATGTCATACATTCACCCCAGTACAAGGATCTGGGCCTAAATCCATCGTTTTTTTGCACTCCACACCACCCTGGGTTAGACACTGGCTATATGCAAATCAGCTCTGACCCTGTGACCCTGTGCTGATGAGAGGTGTTACCTCGAAACCAGTCCGGTCCTCGGATGCTTGATTCCGTTCTGGGAAGGACATGGCTTTTGTAGTTCGGACTGGACTGTTCCCATGGGGCACAGGGTCAGAGCTGATTTGCATATCGCCATTGTCTAACCCAGGGTGGTGTGGAGTGCAAAAAAACTATGGATTTGGGCCCAGATCTTCGGACTGGGGTGAATGTGTGACATTGATCCACATTCGGTCCATCACCTGTTTTGTTTGCAATTGCCGCCATAAGTGCGCTGGGGATGCTCAGACGTGGGTCCCAGGCACTCCACACCACTGGAGTCAAGCTAGCCGGGCTGATGAGAGGTGTTACCTCGAAACCGGTCCGGTCCTCGGATGCTTGATTCCGTTCTGGGAAGGACATGGCTTTTGTAGTTCGGACTGGACTGTTCCCATGGGGCACAGGGTCAGAGCTGATTTGCATATCGCCATTGTCTAACCCAGGGTGGTGTGGAGTGCAAAAAAACGATGGATTTGGGCCCAGATCTTCGGACTGGGGTGAATGTGTGACATTGATCCCCATTCGGTCCATCACCTGTTTTGTTTGCAATTGCCGCCATAAGTGCGCTGGGGATGCTCAGACGTGGGTCCCAGGCACTCCACACCACTGGAGTCAAGCTAGCCGGGCTGATGAGAGGTGTTACCTCGAAACCGGTCCGGTCCTCGGATGCTTGATTCCGTTCTGGGAAGGACATGGCTTTTGTAGTTCGGACTGGACTGTTCCCATGGGGCACAGGGTCAGAGCTGATTTGCATATCGCCATTGTCTAACCCAGGGTGGTGTGGAGTGCAAAAAAACGATGGATTTGGGCCCAGATCTTTGGACTGGGGTGAATGTGTGACATTGATCCACATTCGGTCCATCACCTGTTTTGTTTGCAATTGCCGCCATAAGTGCGCTGGGGATGCTCAGACGTGGGTCCCAGGCACTCCACACCACTGGAGTCAAGCTAGCCGGGCTGATGAGAGGTGTTACCTCGAAACCGGTCCGGTCCTCGGATGCTTGATTCCGTTCTGGGAAGGACATGGCTTTTGTAGTTCGGACTGGACTGTTCCCATGGGGCACAGGGTCAGAGCTGATTTGCATATCGCCATTGTCTAACCCAGGGTGGTGTGGAGTGCAAAAAAACGATGGATTTGGGCCCAGATCTTCGGACTGGGGTGAATGTGTGACATTGATCCACATTCGGTCCATCACCTGTTTTGTTTGCAATTTCCCTTAGGACTGAGCTACGAGTTATGTTAAATATTTTATTATTTACTGTAGAGCTCCCAACATCTTGCACATTAATCTGTAAAGGGGTTGAATAACACTCTTGTTTTATGGTAGAAACTCTAAGGCCCTCTTTTATGTGATTTTTGGCATAGGGTAGCTCAGCAAGGTACGTTAGTGCTCGGCCCACATGCCAAAGTGAAAGGGCTGGCATGCACCATATTTATGCAATACAGTGCGTTCCTGTCTGTTCTCACTGCGCTGGTGCTATTTTGGCAGCCTAGCTCAAACGAAGGCAACCTTGCACCAAGGTTCAATGGTCCCTCTGTTGCATACAGGATTATTTTTGTACTAAGAGGCCTTTTCTCGTTCAATGTGTGCAGCAGAATTCAGCCTACATAAAAATAGTAAAAAACAAGAATAAATAAACATATTTCTCCTCGTTACACCTCACCTCAGGAGGATTCGGTGTTTTCCTGGGTTTACGTGATTTTGGATGTTGTGTGGGGAAACACATTGCAATGCCCATGAAATGCCTCTCTGGTGTAGAGTATGGTGACTCTGCAATTTGCTCTGATTTGCCTTACTCATGATTTATTAGGCCACTCAAAGCCACGTAGAGTATCGTGCAGGAGTGGCCCATGCAGGTAAGAGCAGTGGGGTGGTGGGGCCGGGTTGGGGGGGATTCAACAGATGACCACACATGAAAATTCAATAAATAATTATTTTCCTTCGTCGTCTGTTGAAATACCCCCTACCTGGCCCCACCGCTCTTAACCTGAACGTCCCTCTGCTAGTGGTGTGTAGTTTCAATCCGACAGCAGGAACTGTGCATTTGTGGATGGCATACCTGTTGGGATGGTGCCAGATTGATTCTATGCACCCCCTCAAGAAATGTTGTCCGAGAGGCTAGCTAGCTCACAGTGCTACCATGAGTACCCCTAAACCGAGGTGGGTAGCAAATGGTTCTGGCAACCACATAAAATGACAACCCTGATCCCCCAGGGATCGTGGTAATGGACCTAGAACTCTTTTGCTCAATCACTTGTGCGCTCTTATTCTCAAAGAAATATGCATGGGATACACAATGGGATGGTTTCAATTTTTATTAAACAAACATGATTCTTGTATGGAGTATATATGCTGCACTGATCAATAGAAAGAAGCAGATAAAAGCTATTAGAAGTACCAGGACAGTGAACAGAATAAAAAGTTCCACCATTGTGCTGAGACAATGTACATATGCAGGCATATAATAGAATAAAGAAATCTGGCGTACTCCTACTATGCAGTCCCTAACCTAATTTACTAAGGAGTGCGTGTGTCCTGCCAGAAAATCCTTGCACTGGAGGATTCAAGCCTGAGATATCAGCAAGCTGCTGGACTGAAGTTTCAGCGTATAGAGACCGTGCCAATGTAAGCAGAGTGCTCCTCTGACTAAACCCGGAAATGCTTGTCTATTTATAATGAAAAGCATCCTTGCGAGTCCTTTAGGTAAGCCAGCATTGTTATGATCTATAGATAGTTGCGTCGCCTCGTTGGATGACAAATAGAATGACATTTGCACAATGTGTGTGAGGTCTTGTACAAGGTGTTCAACGAGTTGTGATAATGGTCTCGCGAAGTGGAATCAGTATACGAAGCTGTTTCATAGAAACTAATTCAGAATTGTCATGCGCACAAATGTGTGTAAAGCAATATTGAGTGAAAGGAAAGACAACTTAAGAAATGTGTTCATGGCAAAAGATGGCAGCGCTTCTACATGGGTCTAATTAAGACACATGACAGGGTGGCTTTGTGTGGCTCCATAAATCTGATATAGAGCATGCATGTACCACTTTATATTCTGCACAAGAGATGCAGGGCACTCATAAACAAGCCCCTGTGGTTGTACAACTATGCCTTCTTCAAAGATGTAATTTGCAAATTCTGGGATCTGTCTTTTCATTATTGTCAATTCATTTTGGTCTTGTCCCATGGGGCCCTTAAATCGGATGAATAGACTGCTTTTTTGTGTCAAGAAAGAGCTGTTGTATTTTGTGAGTTGCACTTGGGAGCTTTGCTGTTGGTTGTTACTTGGGTAATTTGGTGTACCAAGGTCAACATAGATCTTTTACCCCATGAGAAGTCTATCACTCGCTTTGGTAGATGTAGTAGAGACCAACTCATCATCACTTTTGGCAGGCTATCGGGTAATCTCAATACCACTGATGAGTGGGTGCAAGAGCAGAATTGAGTGAATGTCCCAACGTATGTAGTCTGCCTCCAGGGCCAGCATTTTATTGTCTTTACTAAATGCTTCGCAGTAGAATGTGAGGTCTGTGTTCTCATTATCCTTTTTGTCAACGGTGATGCTCCTTTTTCCTGTGCAGCCTCAATAGCATTTAAAAGTCCTTTGGTCCTTTTTCTCAAACACACAAATAGCTTTTGTAAATGGCGGGTCAATAGCGTTAGCTAATACGTTTATGGATATTTGATTTATGATTAATCTGTTTCATTTTTATATTTTTGTATGATGTTTTTTTAAAAGATCAGGCTCAAATGACTCTAGTGCTACTCAGAACAGGTGATGTTGGTGCTATCTAGTCATAAGGTTGAAGAATTACAAAGTTGTCCTGCATATTTTTGCATCATCCTAAAAAGTGGGGCTCCTGGCCCTATGTATTGAACACTTTTTTAAATGTTAGTCAGTGCACCATTATTCCTAATCACTCCTGCTGGTAGAATTATTGACCCACCTTTCTGAGTTTTCAAGAGGTCCTCTTGAACTACCTGGAGCAAGAATGGCAAACTAATGAACATCTCTAAAATAGAGGAGCTATCCAAGTTCATTGCTGGGCATTGAACAGCATCCTGAGCAGAGTCGACCAAAAGGTTTAGCCTGTCTAGATTGGTGGCAGTGGCGATCACAAGGGTAGTTAGGGTCTGCGGTAGCTCCCTCTTGATCCCTTTCATATCTGATTGCAAGACAAGAGCCCTGGCTATTGCCTCAGGGTGGCACACATTGTTTTCCAAGTTGCATTAATATATTTGTCACTTCACTTCTTCCAAACAGAATAATCTTAATAAAGAATATCCATGTCAGCTGTTTGTGTAATCTCTGTCATTATTTTTGCTCCAGGGGCAGTATTACAGAAAGTGCCCCATGGGCACACCGGGCATGGACACCCGCTTTGGGCACCCCCCAGTGCACATTGGTATTACAGAAGGGTCTGCAGACGAATATGCAGCGCCTTCTGTAAAATTGATTTTGAAGGTGCACATGTAGCAGCAGCACTATCTGAAGAGGGCATGAGGGAAACTCTTTGCAGTATTTTGGATGCTAGTGCAAGGGAAAAGAAGCTGTAAGGAGGTGCACCTAAAGTGCACCACAAAAAGATGGCGCACTGTCAGTGTGCTCCCTGATTGCAGCCATCTCATGTGGGGAAATAGGGTTCCATGGACACCCCCAGACATACCCTTGAAGGCGAGTGCAGTCACTCACTGCACCTGCCAGCAAAGGGATCTCTAATCCTTCTAACAATTGCAGACAGGGTGCTGGCTGCACAGTAAAACACGGAGAGGCTTTGAAGCAACCACTGCGTATTTCACTTGAATGCCCAGAACAGCACAAGCTTGCAGCTGCTCTGAGGCCAGCGATTTCACTCTAACAGGGCACACTTTCCCAATATGCTAATGGCACACCTATTTAAAAAGTGAGCCATAGGGCAAGCTGTTAAAGCGAGCCCTATGCATATTAAGGGCCTCGATGTGCATCTATATCTTATAAAACTAAGTTTTACTGTTCTTGTGCAGGGAGCTGACTCCACATGAGACCCAAATGCAGCTCAGGTTACATTAGTGGATGGACAACATGAGATGCCCTTTCTTGGCACTGTAAACCCCTCATAAAACCACATTAGATTCTCTTTATTTTCTATAGAACAAAGTCATCAAATGGGGTAAGGACTTGCTTTCTTATTTCTTTATAAATAAAGAGCTAGGGCCTTATGCCAATTGTTCACAGGGAAATTGAAAAAGTGCCAGAAGGAAGAACTACTGGAACAGGGAGGTAGAGTTTCTGGCCTTCCAGCCAAACAGCATGACAGCAAGACACTTGAGGTACTTATGCCCTGATTACGAATAAAGGTGCTAAATAATGACCCCACGGGAAGTGTTATTTATCTAGTGCAATACTGGTTTCTGTCGATTAGCATGAGGATTTTGGTGTTTAACACACCAAAAATCTGCATGATATGGTAAATTCCATATGCTTTTCCCCTGTTACCTTTTGGCAGGTTTAAGCTACCACAATGTAACGAAAGTTGAGTCATTTAGCGCAGCTGATAATTATCGAATGTTTTAAACAACTTCAAACTCGAAACTCTGATCCCGTGTGTGTAAAGGGTTGAGCATGACTTGAACTCCACTGATCAACTTGTAATCAGACCCATAGTCGGCTGTTCACCACCGAGTCATTACCAAGACTAGAAGTGGACTTTGTTATGTTCCTGGAGGTCCGCCCACGGCGCCCGAGGGCTGGACGCGTTGGTCATGTGACTCCTGATAATAAAAAGAGGTCTAGCACGTGCGCGGGTGTTCAGAGAGAGAGACGCACAGACCGAGCAAGCAAACTTATTCCCAGTGTCCGTCTGAGTTTATTATAAGGCCACGTGGTAGGCCTAGCTAGGGTTAGATGCCCCTGAGTGTAGGACCCAGAGTGATCTCCCTAGGGCCATCCTGTCCCCACCTCACGACACAACAATTGGCGACGAGGGTGGTTGTCGATCCCTCGCCCCGGGTGTGTGTGTGCCCTTTCTGGGGTGAGGCGGCTGCGGGTGCTCCCAATTGCCCGCGGTGCTCGTGCCTTGCTGCCACGCACACCCCCGCACTGCTCGCCTGGAGGAACAACGCTGATCCCTGGCTCTCCGCAGGTGAGCGGCGCTGGCTTGCACCTTCCTGCTGCGCACAGGAGCTCGATTGGTCGCGCGAGGTTCTCCCCTCACTGACCCTCCACGTCCGGTGCCGCACCGTGCTCGGCTGCACGTGCGTGAATCGCACCTCGGCACGCCTGGCGAGGCATTCCGGTCGGCGCCCGGTCCTGCCTAGCTGCTCGAGGGGACGTGGTGCCGACTCGTTCCAGGCCTTCACCCTGCCACCTGAATCTGGCGTGCAAGGGCCATCCTTTGCCCGGCCCGTGGACCTCGTCTCGCCTGAGCGCATCCACCGCTCTCTCCGCACTAATCGGAGTGCCCCTTCGGATCTTCCCCCGGCTGCCCACGGACCTGCTCCAGTGCGTCCCGGGCGATGGCTACCATTCCGCCCATTGAACCGTTTGTGGTGGAGGGTGCGCCCTCCACTCTCGCACCGAAGTGGAAGGAGTGGGTGGACAGGCTCCTAATATTCTTCGAGGCCACCAAGGTCCACAAGGAACAGAAGCGCGCGATGGTCCTTCATCTTGGTGGCAAGGACATCCACTCCATCGCACGGACCCTCACGGAGGCGACTCCCAAGACCCATCATACTCTAATCAATGCCCTCAACGCGCACTTCGAACCAATGGCCAACCAGGATTATGAACGATTCATCTTTCGGCAAGCTCGGCAACTGCCAGACGAGTCACTGGACGCATATCACTCCAGGCTAAAGAAACTAGCACTAACATGTGGATTCCAGGACGTCACGGAAGAGATCAGGGGCCCGATCATCCAAGGATGCGCCTCTGCTAAGCTGCGCGAGAGAATATTGGAGGAGTCGGGGAAACCTCTGCCAGACATCCTCACTCTGGGTCGCACAAAGGAGCTGTCCAAGGCCAGGGCAGCCCACATGGAAGCGGCACTACAAGCCAATATGAAAATGGAACCAGTTAACAAAATACAGGTCCGGCCACCGCCCAAATGGGCCAAACGAACAACAGCCCCTCAGGGTGGAGCTTCAGCGCAGTCATATGGCTACTGCGGTGGCCCGAAACACCCGGCGCCGGAATGTCCGGCACGGGGCAAGAGATGCTCAGGATGCGGGAAAATGAATCACTTTGAAAAAGTGTGCCGGTCCAAGAAGTTCAACAAACCTCGCCAGACAATACACACGGTCGCTGAGCCCGAAGGTGCTGAAGGAGAACCCAGCAACAGTGACATGGACGATGACGAGGAGGAGCGATCCGTACACAAGGTGCACATGATCAGCACTGCCACTAGACGCACTAGGACGCTACCACAGTGCTCCATGCAGGTGGCTGATCAGGACATCATGGCGACAGTTGACACGGGCGCCTCGATAAATCTCATGAGTGCATCCCTCTACAGAGACATGGCTACCCCTCCCAGCCTCCGCTCCACTCCGATCACCGTTTTTGCCTACGGTCAGGACGTTCCCCTCCGCATCCGTGGAAAGTTTAAAGCGGCAGTCCGACACGGGGACAAGGTCACGCGAGCCAACATCTTTGTGTCGGAAGAGGGCCAAGGTATGCTCCTGAGCTGCCGGACGGCAGAAGACCTGGGGGTGGTCACGTTCGCCTTTGGTGTGCATGAAGAATCGGTACAACAACTAATTGTGGACTTTTCTGACCTATTTGAGGGAATTGGATGTTTCAAGGGCCGGGAGATACATCTGCACGTGGACCCCACTGTACAACCGGTGGCCCTGCGACACCGTCGCGTTGCGTTCCACTTGAGACCACTGGTTGAGGAAGAGCTGCAGAAGCTGGAAGCAGCGGGGATAATCGAAAAAGTGTCAGGCCCCACCCCCTGGGTGTCGCCCATCGTGGTCACGAGGAAGCCAAAACAGCCCGGAGCGGTCCGGATTTGCGTGGACATGCGCCTACCCAATGCTGCCATCAAGAGGGAGCGCCACATCACCCCCACGATAGATGACCTGATCGGGGAGATGGCTGGAGCCCGTTGGTTCTCCAAATTGGATCTCTGGGCGGGGTACCATCAACTCGTACTGGACAAGGAGTCCCGGAATATCACAACCTTCTCCACCCACATCGGACTTCGCCGATACACCAGGTTGAGTTTTGGAATCTCCAGTGCTGCAGAAGTTTTCCAAAACGTCATCCAGGAGTTGATTGCTGGCATACCGGGAGTAATAAATGTCAGCGATGACATCATGGTGCACGCACGTACAATCCCAGAACACAACCAACGCTTGGCACAAGTCTTCCGCAGACTCCGAAGTGCGGGGCTCACACTGCACCGAGACAAGTGCGAATTCCTACGGGACAAACTAGGAGTCTTCGGATACGTGTTCTCAGCCGAAGGCGTCAACCCTGATCCTGACAAGGTTAAAGACATCAAGGATGCACCACCACCCACGACAGTCACGGAAGTCCGGAGCTTTCTCGGAATGGTAAATTACTGTGGCCGTTTCATCAAAGACTTGGCCAACCTGACTCTCCCCCTGCGTGAACTAACCAAAGACTCCACCCCATGGAGCTGGGGACCTGAACAGGAAAAGGCGTTTCAAGACATCAAGAGCGCACTCTCCAGCAACACCATAATGGCGTTCTTTGACCCACGACACTCCACTCTCATTGCGGTAGATGCCGGACCGGCAGGACTGGGGGCCGTTCTGATGCAGAGGGCACGAGACGAGGTAGACTGGTCCCCTGTCGCCTTCGCTAGCCGGTCCCTCACTGACACAGAACAAAGATATTCACAAATTGAGAAGGAGGCCATCGCGATACATTGGGGATGTCGTCACTTCCATTTGTACGTCTATGGCAAGCCCTTCACGGTGGTGACAGATCACAAACCGCTGCTGGCTCTGTTCTCAGGTACCTCATCCAAGCCACCCCCAAGAATAGAAAAGTGGATTTTACAACTGCAAGAATACAATTGCAATATCGAGTACCAGCCAGGGGCGAAGAATCCGGCGGATTACCTATCACGACACCCTAGGCCCGCAACCACTGAAGAGATGGATGAGGCAGAAGAGACGGAAGCATATGTACAGTGGGTCGTGGCCAGATCATGCCCGCGTCCCATATCACTGGAAGAGGTTGTGAGTGCCACGACTCAGGATGCTTGCATACAGCGAGCCAAGGAACTTCTCCAAACTGCCAACTGGCAGAAAGCTAAGGAGGGCTGGAAAGTGCTCACCCCTGAGGCTCAGAAGATCATGGACAGCTTGTATCACGTGAGGGCTGAACTAAATGAAGATACGGCGGGATGCCTCCTGCGGGGGCATCGCCTAGTGATCCCAACGGCTCTTACGGGATGAGTGGTCCAACTGGCCCACATAGGACACCAGGGGATGGTCAAGACGAAGGCCTGACTGCGGACGAAGGTATGGTTCCCGCTCATGGATGACATGGTGGAGAGCGTGGTGCGATCATGCGCGGCTTGTCAAGTTACGGGCGACAACCCCCGTGAGGCCCCCATCATCGCGGAACCCCGGCCACAAGGACCCTGGGAGAGAGTCAGTATGGACTTTGGCAGTCTCCCGGATGGAAGACACACGCTGGTAATGATAGACGACCACTCGAAGTACCCTGAAGTCGAAATTGTCACAAGCACCAGTGCAGACTGTGTCATCCCCAAAGTGGAAAAGATCATTGCTACTCATGGAGCTATGAGAGAACTCAGAACAGACAATGGACCGCCATTCCAGGGTTAAGACTTTGCTGAATACCTATCGTCTCTGGGAACACGTCACAGGCGCATAACACCTCGGTGGCCTCAAGCTAATAGGGAGGCTGAGAGGTTCATGAGGACTTTGAACAAGGTTATCCGTATCGCCCATGACAAAGGGCAGTCAGTGGAAATGGCCATCTTTACGTTTCTCCGAAGCTATCGCCAGACTCCGCACTCCACAACAGGGGTGGCCCCCGCACATCTCCTTCTAGGAAGGGTGATAACTGACTCCATCCCTCATCACCCCCGGTGGGCACCTGAAATGATAAATGAACACGCCGTGGAGAAGAAAAGAAACTCTGCATGTGAAAAAATCAGTCAGAAACGCCGGGCTGTGGCCCCGCATTTCAAAAGAGGTGATGTGGTGCTCATCCGAAATCGTGTAACTGGGGGCAAGTTTAAACTTAACTATGAGAAGCGACCATGGCGCGTTATCGGAGTGAAAGGCACCCGCCTCACGGCCATTCAAGGACGAGACAGGGTGACTCGCAATGTGTCTCATTTCAAACTGTATCATCCTTCAACCCCCGAGTCAGAGCGCCAGCAGGGCGGTGGACAAACCGAAACTGCAACCGAGGTGCCGGCCGTTGAATCAACAACTCGTCACGAGGTCAGGCAAAGTAGCGAGTATCAGGTTTCCAGCGAAGAAGTGGGAGGTGACGCGGAGGCCCTGAATGAGGCCCCAGATCCGGAGGGGGCAGACAGAGAGGCGCCAAGTCACGAGTTGGAGGTTGGAGCGGAACTGCTGACTCACCGGGGGTCACGACGTCAGCTACGTGACAATCCCACCCCCTCCGGCTGGCTGAGAGACTACTTTACGTAAGACTGTTCCCATTTACATTTTTGCATGTGCAGTTTGAACTATGTGGCTGGTAGTGCGGCCTGGCATTTAAAGGACGCTGAAGGTATCGGTCCCAATGTTTCACGAGAAAGACAAAAGTGACATTGAAATGTGTTCATTGTTTGCGTTTTTGGTTTTTCCTTGTTTTAGGAGGAATGTTATGTTCCTGGAGGTCCGCCCACGGCGCCCCGAGGGCTGGACGCGTTGGTCATGTGACTCCTGATAATAAAAAGAGGTCTAGCACGTGCGCGGGTGTTCAGAGAGAGAGATGCACAGACCGAGCAAGCAAACTTATTCCCAGTGTCCGTCTGAGTTTATTATAAGGCCACGTGGTAGGCCTAGCTAGGGTTAGATGCCCCGGAGTGTAGGACCCAGAGTGATCTCCCTAGGGCCATCCTGTCCCCACCTCACGACACAACAGACTTAGAGCAGGATGAAGTTAAGTGCAGGTGTGCTGCAAATTCAGCAAGGTGACAGTGTACAAGGTGAGAACATTTCCAATAGATCATTTCCCCCTACTGTCTTACTCCCATTATCTTCAAGTTTACATTGTGAGTTAAATCATTTCAGCTGAGTAGTGGCAGTAGGAGATGTTTAATTCTAATCTGCATTCGTAATTTAGCCGCACACTACTCTGAGTTAACATTTCACAATGTCTTTAATGTGATCCAAACCTGATGCGAATAACACTGATGAAAATATTAGAGTGTGGAATAATACTGATCCTTCGAATTGTGGAATTACAACAGTTTGTATTATAAGAGATGCTAAAATGTTTCATGATGTGATATCCTTCCTAGAACTCAGGTAGTATTTAATTATTAACATAAATTGTCACATTTCACAATTTGTGCATTTAATGTTTCCTTTCACAGTCTCTTCCGTGGGGCACTGCTGAATCTTGTGCTGATGACACGCAAGTGGCGAAGGCATGGAAATGTGTTCACCATGACATTATGAATGCCCTATATTCTCTGGATTATCAAACAGAGGTGCCCAAAACTAACACAGTAAGTATTCTAGGAGCATTATGTAGGGAGCCATCTCAATCATTAACACCCTACCTATGGAATGCCTCTGTATTCAGGTTTGATTCACTTCCTATACATTTAAAGGTCCAATTATAAGTCATAGTGCGTCAATTTATCGACCAATTCCTTTTCTTGAACAGTTTGCATAGTTATTTATAGATTCTAGTCAACTACAATTACTAATTGTTGGTCCTACATTTCAAAGACTATGGGGGTCCGTAAGAGTATGGTGAGTGGGCCGCCAAACCACTGGGAAGGCATCAGATTAACCCCCACCCAAACCTGCTGTAACCCACCATCTTTATTCTGCGATTTTCACGTAATTTTTAAAGACTGTGACCCCACTGATGCCGCTTGATGACTTTCAAAGAAAATGCCTGCTGAGTGAGCCATCATCTCATGGCAACCCATTTGCCATCTTAATATCTTTTTCAGGCACAAACCCCCATCACAGTCATATGGTGCTGAAATAGAAAATCAAATGTCGCTGATGGACAGAGTTTCCTTCCTTTGTCTCAGGGAAATTCCAGCTTTTTCTTGGTAAACTATACTTGGCAGAGCAGGTCTCCTGATGCACGAAAACCATAAGCCCTGTACCAGATGAGTTACTGGTCAAAGGTTTCCAATGGCGAATCCAGATGAGATCCTATGATGAGAGACCTGGTGGGTTCTCCACTTTTAAATGAGGTAGGTAGGCCTTAGGTTTGGTGGGTCGTGGGACTCACCAGTTTTCAGAGATTTTCCCACTCTGGCACACCCTAAATTACCCCCTTGATAGAGATGGAGTATTTGCATGTTCAGAATATGCCTATCCAAAATATATGAATTTTCAAACAGGTAGGTCAGATATAAGTCAGTAAAAAGAACCCATTCCTAGCATTCAACACCCTTAAACTTAAAAGTGTTGGAAATGTCTGAACCTAAGGAAGATGTTTCCTTAACATATTGTGTATTGGATCATCAGCAAAAACATGGAACACTGCTTTTATCCCTTTCCTTCTGTGCAATCATCTGAATTCAACACTTAGTACTTATATTCATTACTTTTATGTAACTGCACACAGAAAACGATGCAGGACACCATATGTTGGGACGTACAAGTGCCCTGCATGGCGTTATTTTGGTCCTTGCATCACACTAATGTAGCGCATGAGACCCTGTGCAGGTCCTGTGACTTGGAAAAGCACACTATATGTGCTGTCACTGCACTGATAGTTGGCTACTGTGCCTGTCATGGATTTAGTACTTTGAGCTGCAATTTAAGAATCCAAAGTTGTGACCAGATCCATAGTTCTATCACTTGAGAGGGGGCCCACTGTCCCAATTATGTAAAGTTGCACTTATAAGCACTAACCCAGAACCTAATGCTAACACCCATGTGCGTTGTGTGTGTTTGTATATGTGTCCTGCATGGTAAGTGAATTGTGTGCAAGAGTGAGTCAACTTAATAGAGTATGGGCGGATCCATTTTGGATGCCCCCAGCCTGGCTGTGCGCACAAGAAGGAGATGAGGTTGTTTTCCTAAACAGCAGAAGTGTATTGCTGACATTCCTGAAGCTGGAGGGAGAATACCTAGACATTTGAATGGGGAGATTGATCAGACAATTCTCCTTTAGAAATTCACCTAGGCCTTTAACTGTGAGGTGCTGCTGATTAGTTTTCATGTAACACTGCCATTGGGTACATAGTGGGAGTGAAGGGAGTGAAGGGTGGAACTGCAGTCACAAGGTGAACAAGATCCTTTAGAGGAGGTCACTCTAAATTGTGGCTGATGAGAGCCAGGTGCAGAACGATCACATCTCTTTGTGCCTCTGTTGCCATTGCTCCATGCTGGACTCTACCCTGCTGTATGGAATATCAATCTAGGCTGTGTTTGGAGAACAGACTGGAAAGGGCACTCGACAGGAGAACAACCCCGGGCCTGTTTTGAAAGATTGACAATGGATCCAAATAGCATGTCTGCTTTGTATGTATAAAGGTAGGACCCACTGACCCACTTGTTGTTCCAGTTTCATGTTTCTTTAATGACCAGGGGAAGGTATGCACAGCAGAGTACTCAGAGAACTGCTGTGCAACCAGAGCTGGTGCCAGCCTTACAACCAGCTTCTCAGCGGTGAGGTGACATCACCTATATCTTGCCTGGCTGGATGAAACTGTTCATCTGACCTGAACTGCCCTGAAGCCAGACTACTGGCTGAGGGAGGGCAGGAGGATGCCGACCCTGCTGGAGGGGGGATTGTCAAGGAGAAGCTAGCTGCAGTGACTTTCCAGTGTGGAAGAGACTGGGGAGAGATATCTACATACCCCAGGTGTGGGTGATCAGAAGACTCACCTATTTGTGGTTCCGGGTGGAAGCTGCAGTATTGCAGTCTGCCAGTACTGTTGTATTGTGCTATAGTACTTTTGATTGGCAGTTCACAAACTGTTACCTTTTCCCTGGCAAATGTCACAGTGCTATGGACTAACAGTCTCTTCTAAACATTAGCTGTCTGGCGTTCGTAGCACAAGCAGTACCTTCACTATGCCTGTGTCAGTTGGAATGCTCCATTCCTGAGCTGGAGTACGTGTACTACTGTTTGAGATATTTTTTGGATATAATATCTTTGCATTCATATATTTGGTCCCATCCCCTGTTTCAGGGGTGAAGACATGGAAATCTACACTTGGTAGTAAATGTACGCTCTGAAATGGTGAATAGCCAAAAGAAGTAAGTATACTATGAAGCATAAGAGTAAATTTGCATGTGCATATTTATTCATGTGAAACTTTTCCTTTGTGGATAGGCCCCTAAGTGCCTGTTTTGATCCAGGCCCTGACTGCTATTGTGGTTGTGCGTATAAGCCACCAATGGAGTTTGTGAATAGCAATGGGCTCGGTGGGTCAGTTTCTGACCCTCCCTAAACCCCTTCTTAGGCTTCCCTAAAGACCTCCTTAGTTCCCAGAAACTCACCCCTTTTAGTTCGCAGTCCCATTTTTCCAGCTACTCACCGCTGTCACTTCCACATTAACACTTAAGGGCCAATTCCAATACGGATTCGAAGGCCTCCTAACCGCATTTGCTCTGCTGAATCGAGTACATGCTTTCCATCCAACTACAATGCGAGTTAGGCATTAGGAATATCCGAATCCGAACCCGAGGCCATTTGGAATGACCGAGCTGTACGGAGCGGACTCGTACATCTCTACAGGTCGCGTTTCTGAACGACTGATTACGATGCTGGATTCGGGCAGCCTTTCTGAATCATGCCATCCGACTCGAATCAGCAGTCGGAATCAGAACTTGGGGGTCCATAGCGGGCCCCCCTGTACCTGGAGCCTTCCCAATCGGGCCCGTAGGGGTGCCCAAGGGTCCTCCCTTACCAGACATGCACAGTGTGCCAAGCACCAGAGGGTGCCCGATTTTCCCCAGCCACCCCTTTTTTCAATGGGAGCCTATGCATTCGGTCGGAACATAGGCTCCCATTGAAGACAATGGGAGTCCAACGGAATCGTATCTGGAATCATTCGGATGCATCGTAATCAGTCAGTCAGACTCTTCCGAGCCAAGTTGGTTGGAAACCCTTCCCAAACTGATTCAGTCATAATGATTTCCGAACTGCATCGGAATTGGGTCCTAAGTAAACTTGTGTGAGAATCTCTCAATAGAAAAGATGGGACAGGTAGAAATTTACACTTGTAGGTTTATGAATTATTTACTACAGTCATACTACTTTTTGTTCTACTACAGAATGTAAATTGTGAATCGAACCTTACATGTTTGAGCAGCAACTAGGACATGACAGAGGAACAAGCACAATGGGTTGAGATCACAAAAAACCTCTCAAAATAACATTTCAACTTCACTGTCTCAGAGATGCAGATCACGAAAAATGCACTCAGAGCAGAACAATACCACACCTCCACTGAATACTGTTCACGACAACCACACTCACAACAGAACTGCATCTCTGTGCCAATGAGGTGCAGAGCACAGCAATCATTTTTACAACAGCAGTGCAGCTCCTCTGTTTCAAAATGGTTACAGATCACAGGAACTACCCCCCCCCCCTACCTCCCCTCCAGCATTATGGATACCTTGCTACTGTGCTCTGTCAGTGGGAGACATGTAAAAGCAACTGCTTAGAAGGATGTACAAAATAGAAATTGTACTGACTCAACCAGATAGAATACAGAAACTGTGATGTTGAAACTGTGTTTCCAACATGTAATGGATAGCAGTGGTGAGAAAATTGCGTTTTTAACAGGTCGCCAAGGTTAGGCTGTAGAGAGAGATGTGACAGGGATGGGTAGGGCTGATGAGTCAGTGGAGTGTGATGGAAGAATGGTTGAGCAAGGGTGAGACTTTTGTATGTGATGTGGGAGTGTAATGTGTGGCAATACCAGGGCACAAGTTAAGAGTACACAGAGGTAGATGGAAACTACCGACTATTTTAACATGGTGGATGCTGTCTACCCTGCCAAGAGATTGGGCCCCACAGAAATATGATAAACATGTCCCAGTGTAATTTTCAGACACTGGGACACATTCAGCAGTGCCTGCACGTTGTCTCCTTTAATTCGGAGCAGCAACTTGTAGTGGGGAGAGGGCTTATCAAATTCCAGCTGGGTCCATAACAAAGGCTGAAGTTAAGGGACCATCAGGGTTCCTTTTGTTGTAGTATCATGGTGCAGAGATATTGGGAGCCTCACACCTAGATGCAATAGAGGAGAAACAAAGGCACACACATTATCACTTCAAGCTTACTGAGGCAGAGGCATGCTTTTGACTTTGTTCAGTCCCTTCATATAAGAGATAAGATATGTATGCAATATAGGAATGTCAGATGGTTTGGTCTATCCCAGCATTTTACACAAGTAACAATCTAACTACCACCATTTTGTTTAATTTCTTTTATAGCACTGTAGCGCTACTTATCCCAACGCAGGGTGTCAGAGTGCTTTAAGTAACGCATACTCATTATACATTGCCAATGTGTAAATCAATGTGCATGATGGATTACATAAGATAGTGACACTTTGTGAACTGCAAGTAATCAAAGGATCTATGTGTTAAAAGCTGTAGCCCACTTCATCCACATACATAAATAAAAATCTGCCATTTGCGTATTAAATAATGTGCTTTGCAGGCGACATATTAACCTTCTATGCTACTTTGATTTAAATATAGGACTAGGCAAAACACTGGTCTCTCCAGCAAATATGTTAACTTCCAGAGTTTATAGCCTGTGATTAGATACATTTGCTTTCATTGACTTAACAATGACAGTTTTGGACATTAGTGTATGGAACAATATACAATAATTTGTGTTTTGGTTACATAATTATTAGGTGTTAATGTTGCCGAATGCATTGATGTTTCCTTTATCAACCTACAAGGGGGAGGCAACTTTCTGCCTTAGGAGTATGAATATTGTGACATATGGGGTACTCAGGACCCCTCAACACATTCTACGGGAGGAGGGAGCTAACATTGCTTTACAGCGCTGCATAAAATCCTTGCTATGCCACCAGCGAGAGGAGAAAGGGGCCAGAAATAAGGAGGCCACGGTGAGAAGGGAGGAAGGAGTTAATATGGAGGAGAAAATTAAAGGGAGGAAAGTGGTAACAAAGGAAAAAGATGGAAATAAAGAGGAGAGAAGAAATAAAAGTTTAAACCTGTGACCTATTAGCAGGGGTATAGCTATCATTCATGCAGATGGCATAGTGACATCACTATCCAGGAGTGTGAGGGGCTCAACAAAACCTAATTAGCACTATATTTGAATACGGACCTAAAATGGGAATTGGACTCATTTTCCTTGCTTCCAATGGGGCCCATGACTCTCAGGCTATGCTACTGGTAAGGAAGAGACTCAAGAAGCCTGCAGAGATCTTTATTTGCCCTAAATATTTCAGGGGATAATAAAGGCGACATCTGTGTTTTGTCTAGTCACAGTTTTGACTTACCATTAAGTAGCAATGGGGATTAATATGCCTGCTGTAATCTACAACATGATAACAGATTGTCTGTAGATAGCTTAGTGTGTTACTGCTTTTGAGAATCTTTTGTTACTTGAAGTTCGTAAGTTAAAACCCCTTTAATAAAGAAACCGTGTCCTCTGAACTATTTTGAAAGAGCTGTATGCAAACCTCAAGGCATAGGTTTAGAACCTTATTGTTTTTTTCTCAAATCGTTCATTATTCTAAGGTTGCTCAAAATGGCTCCTTTGGATAGTAAACATTTCCTATTAATATAGACAACCCAATCAGTGTATTACATTTTAAATTCTGAATCTTTATTTCTCTTGACAAGCACTCAACACATAATGCCTACCCCTATGTGTGATGTGTCTAATACATCTAATAGCCCTTATTGTCTTGTAACATTTCCATTATATTGATTTGCATATGTTACTGATTTATTGTATCTGTTTAACAGTAGCTTAACAAAACTTGAGGGGTTCCCCCTGAAAAGTACATTGAGAGGCCCCCCTCTGGACTCACTCAGGAGCTCTCGGCTACGGTACTGTGCTGAGGGGTCCCCCTGGAACTCGGGCCTCCCTGCACTGCGGGGGTCTTTGTTACACCACTGCACGGTAATATCTGTGTGTGATGTACCTCTTTCACACCCATAACTGGAATGATTATTGCTCCAAACAAAATTAACTAAATATGAGGGGCACCAATTTAGTATGGTTGTGAGGAAATTCGTAGAGAAGGAGGCCGGGAGAGAGTGCCACCAATGTATTTGTGTTTGTGATGTAATGTGTCCAAACATCACACAATGAAATGAGTAGAGCTATAAAAGAAATTAAATACTTTTGAGAAAGGTGTTTTAGAGATACAAGGGACCGATGGAGGGTGACAGTGAGGGAATCTGTGAAGATAGAGGTCATGAAAAGGCAATAACAATGATTGGCGCACTGGGTACTACTAATGCGAAAACCAGTCCTGGGTGCTTGTGTGGCCTGCCCAGGACTGAGAAAGTTAGACACAGTGCCAGAGACTCAATCACATCTCATTTTTCATGGGGTAGAGTCACCGGGCTGAACTCTTTACCCAGATCACTATGAATTCTCCAAATTAAGGGGATTATTTTCAAGTCCCATGAGCTGCCAGTACGTCACTTTTTCCCATATTAAAAGTAATGCAGCCTGGGAGCGCGCGGCGTCACGATGGCCACGTCCTAGAGAGGCTCCGCACAGTCTACGGCCGCATTTTCCTGAAGGATCTGTGCTTTGTTCTTCTTCCTGCCCACATTTGGCGCTGTGTGTGTCGGAAACCGCCGGGAGTGCGGTGGCTGATTTCCGACCGGTACTGTGCGCTGAAAGGTGTGTTTTTTTCATTAGTGTACTCTGCCAGATTTGCTTGCTTGCAGTGGCCACCATTTTGTGCATTCTGGGAAAGCAGAGCTGCGTAGCAAAGTATCCACATTAACTGGTGGGAATGGAGGACACTCACAACAACGTTTTTTCCTCTAAACTTGCGTATGGAGCATTTTGCAGTATTATTCTCTTCAAATTTGTCAGCTGGCTATTTATTGGTACCCCTCAGAAATAATGGTCTTTTATGCATGAAAGTGTATGACATTTGATCATTTCAACCAAATATATATATTTTTTTTATGATGCATACAGCCCTTTTTTACAAATTACCACGCTCAGCTATCTATGAAGGGGCTTTGTCATTCATGAGCATTATCGCTCACCTTGTTCTACGCACCAAGCCTTCTTCAATTGCTCCCCTTTATGTATTTTCTTCATTTAACCTTTGCTATTGTGCTTATTTGCTAACTAAATTGCTGTTCTTTACTTCGGACCTGACAATTTACTTGCCTACTATGGAAACAGCAATTCCACCTTCAGTGGTTCTTCCCCTTGGCTAACCTGCTGTTTGTCTGGCTCATTGCGCCCACTCTCATTATGTTGTCTGTTCTTTATTCTGAATTTTGTTATCTTCCTCATTGGCTTACCATGGATCCTACGCAGTCTAATAAATCCACTGCGCTTTGGGGTCTACTTCTGGGGTCCATAAAGACTCTACTGGTAATAATAGCAAAAGTCTGAAAAAAGACCCCTCTTCTCCAACTAAGTATTCTCTTCCCATCACTTTAGAGGATATTATGGATGAGCTACGTCTCTTTCATCCATTTATGACTGACATTACTACTACTTTACAGAGAATTGAGGAAACATTTTCTGGCTTAGACATGAGATTTCAGATGTCGAACAGAAGGTGAGCGACGCTCACGACGCTATTGCTAAAGTTGAGTGCCTCACTAAGGAAGCACACCAACACAAAAAGTCCACAGAGTACTTAGAAAATCGCAACCGGCACAATAATCTGCAAATTTATGGAATTCCAGAAGGTTCTGAAGGAGCCAACATGATCTCTTTCTTAAAAACTCAAGTCCTGCAAATTGTTGGTCTCCCTAAAACAGCTGCTTTTAATATTCAAAGAGCACATAGATTGGGGCCTCAAAATGCGTCTTCTACTACCAAGCAAAGGGGTATATTCACCTATTTTTGCTCTACTCTGACCTAATGACTATCCTCGCTGCAGATAAACAACACAAGCAGATGTTTTGGTCCGGTCATAAGGTTTTTTTCAGTCAGGATGTGTCCAAGCCTACCACCAGCAGACGCAAGGAGTTCCGAGATCTTCGACCGGCCTTGAAATCTATGAATGCACGCTATGGTCTTATACACCCATGTTTCTTCAAAGTAACATACAAAGACAGAACATTTTCATTTGAGGATCCTGTTGACCTGCAGACATTTATTCATACACACCAAGAAGAGCACATGGAACTTGGAAAACATTAACTGTCTTGTCTTTCTTTTTAAAATGTTTGTTTCCTTCTTGTCTTTTATTCTCAGTGCAATGTTCTAAAATTATTGTTAATTGTTCATTGTTTATTTCTTTTCTTTTTATTATTTTAGGTTTCCCTTGTACTATGGTTGAAGATCCCTTCCTATTCCACCTGTTTGTCTTTTTTTGTTCAAAGTCAACCATTGGTATGTCTTCCTACATCCTGGTAAGCTCTTGTTTTCTTTGTTTTATTGTTCCATTTGTTTACCATGCCCTGTTTGCAATATTTCATCCCTTCCTCTTTATCCAATGTATATTGCCTTCTCTGATGTCCCCCTGGTGATGTGGTCATCTTGGTTTCTTCTCTCCGTCCTCCCTCCCTCAACAATGTCACTTGTTACCTCTTGTTTGTTCACTGTGACTGAAGCCTCTCAGCTTCCTGTCATCTCCTCTTCCTTATTTTCTTCGGGAGATATTGCTCCCTGTCTCTCCTTTCTTCCTTGTTTCCTTTTCTTCCTCTTCTTCTTTCTTTTTCTTTTTTCCTACTCCTCTGACTCCTTTCTCTTCTTCGAGTTTCCTTTACATTCTCACTGTATAGTACCTTTACATTTTCAGTGGCCTTTATGTACAGGCTCTTCCTCCCTTCAGGCTTTGCAGTTCTTTTTATTCTTCTACCTATTTATTTTTCCTCCTCTCCCCTCTTTAATTTATCTACTTTCTGCTTATCCTTTTTCATGATATATAAATGAAAGGCTTACGTGTGATATCCTGGAATGTTAAAGGTATTTGTAACCCTGTTAAGAAGCAGCGGGTTTTATCTCATTTAGCGATATTAAAATGTCATGTTGCACTATTACAAGAGACACACCTGAAGTTAAAGGATTTGTCATCTTTACGTAAACATTGGGTAGGAAAAGTTTTTTGTTCACCAGCTGTCAATAATAAGAATGGTGTGGTTATTTTATTTCACAAATCTTTAACTGTTCAAATGCAAAATAAGTTTCATGATGATAACGGCAGATTGCTGTTTTTAAATACCATTGTTAACAATACTCCACTTTTTGATAACCAGAGTCGTAATGTGCATTGATAACCAGAGTCGTAATGTGCAGGGAAGACAACGAGGAACTATAGGAAGTTTCATGACTGGCTATAGATGGAAACTTCTACGGAATTGTATGCATTGATGATAATGTGATGCTGACTGACTGATTACTGTTTTCTAAATTCCTATATCTTGTTCACCTCATCTCTGAAAAAGACGCAGTGATTACTATCTCACTTGATATGATGTTGTACTTTAGTTTTCAGTCTTATTTATTCATTTATTCGTTTATCCCTTTATTTATTCATTTATCCACTTGTTCATTATTCATCTATTTGCTTATTCATATTTTGTTTTATATGTTCTATTACCCATGATTGATTTCGGCACTATTCCACTATGTCTGTATAATGATGATGCTTTATTGCTGATTTAATCTTTGTTTTTGCTTAATAAAAATGATTTGAACACAAAAAAACAATACTCCACTTTCCTTTTGTAACATCTATGGTCCGAATGGAATTGACCCTAAATTTTGGAATGATTTCTCTACCCTTTTGTCTTCACATGCTTTTGATGATTTGATTCTGAGAGGCGACTGCAACCGACTTATGGATCCTTTCCTAGATCACAAATCTCTACGTTCCCAACAAGATGCAGAAATCCTTTCACAAAGCAATCTCTATCAGAGGCTTAATAGATTCCTGGAGGGTTTCTCACCCGGATACCCTCGAATTCCCTTTTTTTCCTCAGTGCACAAGTCCCATTCCCGTATTGACTATATTTTTCTCACCCAGCATGCTCTCCAGTTTATGACTAATGTAAAGATAGGCTCCATCCTTATTTCAGATCACGCCCCAGTCATTTTAGATATGGGCTTTCCGTCACCTTCTTCCACTTCTCGTCATTGGCGATTTAACAACTCTCTTCTCTTAGATCCTCAATTTGTTGAACAATTTTCTCTCTTTATAGATGAATTCTTTCTTTATAACCTTTCCTCTACTCCCCAAATTTCATTTTATCTGGGACGCTTTTAAGGCCGCTGCTAGAGGTGTTATAATTGACTTTGTAGCTCGGAAAAAGAAAAAAACTCTTTTAGAATCTTCTCTTATTGTTAAGCAAATTAAAACATTAGAACACCAATATTTTACTACTAACTCTTCAGATACTCTTTCCACTCTTATCAAAGCCAAAATGCACTTTAATAAACATACTTGGGTTTCAGCTTACAACCAACTCCTTAAATTCAATGCGAAAATGTATGGGGGCGGAATAAGGTGGGTAAATCACTGGCTAATTACCTTACAATTAAGAAACAGAAGTCTAAAATAATTACTATTAATGATAATTCCGGTGTTAAGCATACTGCTGATCAAACAATACTTGACTGCTTTCTTAGAATTATATATTCCCCTTTACACTCCAGAATCTACTCTTTCCTCTACTCAAATTGACTCCTTTTTCCAATCAATTTCGAATTCCTCTGCTGCTTCCACAGATCTTAAGGTATTGGATACTCCTATCACAGAAACGGAAATTCTTAATGCTATCAATCTTCTTCCCAAAGACAAAACGCCAGGTCCAGATGGTTTCACGGTGCGATTCTATCTCCATTTAAAGAAATCCTTAATACCCCATTTATTTTCATTGATTCATTCTTTTCTTCAAGAAGGAGAGTCCAAAGGATCTTTTACTCAAGCCATGCTCTGTCTTATTCCTAAAAAGGACAAGGACTCCTCTCTCTGTAAAAATTATAGGCCCATATCTTTGATTAATACGGACTGTAACATTTTTGCTAAAATACTAGCCATCCGTATTAATACTGTAATTCCTGATCTTATCAACATTTATCAGTCTGGGTTCGTTAAGGGAAGATCTATAACCGATAACTCAAGAACTCTCCTTAACATCATCCATCTTGCCTCCAAGCTTGATTCTCCTGTTGCTGCCATCAAGTTGGATGCAGAAAAAAGCATTCAATAGGGAG
Organism: Lissotriton vulgaris; assembly: GCF_964263255.1. NCBI lineage: Eukaryota > Metazoa > Chordata > Amphibia > Caudata > Salamandridae > Lissotriton > Lissotriton vulgaris. Next base: position 1,264,916,458 of record NC_141693.1, read on the forward strand.
AGCTGGGCTTTTATGTTTGGAGCTTTAAGATGGCATGGTTCTTCCCCCTTTTATTAAATATGTTCAATTACTTTATTCCAACCCCTCCACATCTATATGGGCCAATGGTTGTCAGTCTAAATATTTCTCTTTGTATAGAGGAACTAGACAAGGTTGTCCCCTCTCCCCTCTTCTTTTTATTCTTGCTTCAGAGCCTTTTCTTGAAAAGATCAAGTGCTCACCTTCTTATACTGGGTTTCAAATTAAGGATATTGATATTAAGTTTACTGCTTATGCAGACAATATTTTGCTTTACATTTCAAAAATCTATTTCTTTGCCGACTCTTTTTTTTTTACTACAAGAGTATTCGTCTGTCTCAGGCTACAAATTGAGTATTGATAAATCTGGGGTTTTGCCTCTAAACAAATATTGTCTTTCCCACATGTTTCAAGGCTCTGGCTTCGAATTTAATCCCAAAAGTATCAAATGTTTAGGTATCCTGTACACTAACACCATTAGAGAGACTATCAAAATTAAACTCACCGCTCTTACGGATAGCTGGTCCCTGCTTTTTCTATCAAGGTGGGGTGGACTCTCTACTATTAAGATGATGCTTCTTCCTATTGTCAACTTCTACCTCTCTATGCTCCCTGTCTCTTTTCCGCTTTATTTCTTTCATACCATCAATAGCTCTTTAACAAAATTTCTGTAGAACAATCGTAAAGCTAGGATTTCCCTTTCCCGTCTACAACAACCTAAAAACTTAGGCGGCGTTAATTTCCCTAACATCAGCAGATATCACTCGGCCTTTACTCTTAAACAAATTTGGCCGTTCTTAGCTGATTCCCCCGCCCCCCCTTTAACATCTTGGAGTGCGCTCGATCTCGCTCAAATTCTACCCTTTCCATTTCTTACAGCTACTCGCATATCTCAACCCCCTAAACGTTTCTCTACTCTCATTTTTAACCACTCCAAATCTCTCTCTCTTTCTCTGTTTCATTCTTATTTCTCTCATGAAGACCTCCTTTCCCAAAACCCAATATGGTATAACAAATCCTTGAAGATTAACAACAGAGCGCTTTTCTGGAAAGAATGGATTGATAAAGGTATCATCACTCTTGATGAGCTGAGGAAAGACAACTTACCAAAAAAATGTTTCAGATCTTCGCGAGTCGTTTAATACATCTGTCACTTGTTCTTCTCAATATCCCCTACTCAAAACTTCTCTTCTTCAACTCTTTTCTCGGGCTGGTCCCTTGACGTCTCCTACTCACTTTCCTCTCTCTCCTCTTGACTTCTCTACCACTTTTAAAGCTTCTTCTATTTATAAGTTACTTTTTCGCCCTACAGTAAACAGGTCCAAATCACCAATAGAGATACTATGGGAAAAAGATTTAGCCCAAGAACTCTCGCCTCAACTTTGGGACTCTATTTGGTCCAAAATACATACCTCTTCCCGCTCTGCCAGCACCACACAGACTTTATTTTTCTTTTATAATAGACTTTTTATTAACTTCTTCTCATTTGCACAAATTCAAACTATTAGAATCAAAAAAATGTTAGTCATGTTCATTTGAAAATAGTGATTTCCTCCATATTTTTTTTTTATTGTCCAGCAGTTAAGTCTCTTTGGTTGCACATTTGGTCCAAGTTGAATGCTATCCTATCCACCAATTTCCCTTTTGAGATAATACACATTTTTCTGGGAGGTTCCTCAATAATTTGGAATGTTCAATGGAATGTTCGTCAATTTTTTGATTTATTTATAGCTATCTCTTTCCAAATTATTACTACTAATTGGAAGGACACTTCCAAAATTTTGCACTTAGCCTGGTGGAATTTGTTGTGTCAACATCACAGGCTTGATCGTTCCTTTGCTATTTCTGTATCCTTACTGATTAAGAGAGATCTATTGTGGTCACCTTTCACAACATTTCTCTCTTCTTCGGCCCCATGTTGATATTATCTTACCTTCTTTATAGTACTTTTTTAATCTATTGTTGTCTGTTTAATGATAACTAACTCTCTAACTCGCTTATGTTATTGAACTGTAACCTGGAAACACGCCGAGATCAACGCCCTACTCAAAAAAATGGAAGCAGACCCAAGAACTTCCGACCCATCTCTCTGCTCCCCTTCCCGACCAAGGTCATCAAGAAAATAGTTAACAGACAGCTAACACGATACCTCGAATAGAACAGAATCCTGGACCCTTCCCAGTCAGGGTTCCGCAGCAACCACAGCACCGAGACCACCCTCATCACCACCACCGATGACATCAGGACCCTGCTAGACAACGAGGAGACTGCAGCACTCATCATCCTAGACCTCTCCGCCACCTTCGACACCGTCGGTCACCGCATACTACACGCACGCCTCCACGTCGCAAGGATCCGAGACAAGGCTCTGGAAAGGACCACCTCCTTCCTCTCCGGCAGATCCCAGAGTGTCCACCTCCCCCCATTCCGTTCCGATGCCTCCAAGATCATCTGCGGCGTACCTCAAGGATCAGCCCGACACTGTTCAACATTTACGTGGCCCCGCTCGCACACATCGCCCGACAGCACGACCTCAACATAATCTCCTATGCCGACGACACTCAAATGATCCTCTCCCTTACCAAGGACCCCATCACCGCCAGAGCTAACCTCCATGAAGGAATGAAGGCCGTTGCCGACTGGATGAAGATCAGCCGTCTGAAGCTGAACTTGGACAAGTCGGAGGTCCTCATCCTCGGCTCCAACCCGTCAGCCTGGGACGACTCCTGGTGGCCAAGGGCACTGGGGGCAGCCCGACCCCAACGACCACACGGACAACGTGGGAATTATCCTCGACTCAACGCTCTCAATGACCAACCAAGTCAACGCCGTCTCCTCCTCCTGCTTCAAGACCCTCCGCATGCTCCGCAAGATCTACAGATGGATCCCGATATATACAAGAAAGACAGCCACCCAGGCCCTCGTCAGCAGCAGACTTGACTACGGAAACGTGCTCTACATGGGCGCCCCGACCAAGCTCATCAATCGACTACAACGCATCCAAAACGCCTCGGCATGACTGATCCTGGTTGTACCACGACACGGCCACATCACCCCCACCTGGGAAACCTACAGTGGCTCCCGTCAACAAAAGGATATCCTTCAAGCTCCTCATCCATGCACACAAGGCACTCCACAAGACCGGCCCAGCCTACCTCAACAGACTGCTCTCCTTCTACACCCCCAACCGCCAGCTACGCTCCGCTGACCTCTCACTCGCCACCGTCCCGCGCATCTGAAGAACAACCACCAGTGGGAGATCCTTCTTCCACCTCGCCGCCAAGACATGGAACACCCTCCCACTGTGCCTACGACAGACCCAAGACCTGCTGACCTTCAGGAGGATACTAAAGACCTGGCTGTTCGATCAGTAGCAGCCCCCACCTCCTCCCCCCAGCGCCTTGAGACCATCGCGGGTATGTAGTGCGCTTAACAAATGAATGATTGATTGATTGATTGATTGATTGATTGATTGATTTCTTCTTCCTCCAAAATCCCCTCTCTCTCTCCCCTTTCCTTTCTTTCCCCCTTTTTTTCTTCTTTTCTTTTTCCTCTTTTCTTCTTTAAAATACAAAAATCTTAAAAACTTTTCTTCTAGCTACAGTTTTATCTCCTTTATGGGACTAATTTTGCAAATGTTCTCTTTTAAAATCATTATACATGATTTTGTAACTCATTTGCTCCTATATGTTCTTGACAAGGCACATAGAGTCCCTTGGCTGATGTACGTTAGAGCGGCGTTCATCAAGCTGGGACGACCTGAATTGTATACATCACCAGATTCTATAAAAAAGGAGGATATAGGCTGGATTAGGCACAACTTTCTGAACACGCTAGACATGGAGCGGGAGGAGCGGGAGTTAATGAAACCGTGTGTCAGAGCTAATTATCTCTTATTAACTTCCCCTTCCATCTAACCTTATCTAAAAATTGTAACCAAGCCATTACATCGCTACTTGCTGGTCAGATTTCGGTTTAATTTAATTCATCTCACCCTAGGTGCCTTTCCAAATTGGGGAAAACCAGAAAATTCTGCTCCCTGTACATGTGACAATTTCTCTACACAAGACACCATGCACTTTATTATGTTTTGTGAATTTTACGCTGAGATTAGGAAAAAATGTTAACCCCTTTACTGCGAGAGGCCGGTTTTGTAAAAGTAAGGCCGGCCCTACTTTATTTGCAAATGCTTAGTAGTACACGTGATATTTATAGCGTTGCAAGTTTCTTGGTGGCAGCGGCCCGGATCAATAACAAAAAGACTGTTTGTGCTTAAACGTCCGGTTGGTCCCATACCCGGATACATTGTTTTATTGGATTCATCTGATACTGACAATAATATTGATGAATTAATGCTGTAAATAGGCTGTATATTGATCGTAATTTCTGTAGACATATTTATTCGAATATTTTAATTTTTTATGTAGCATGCTTTTTATTCTGTCTTTTTTGATTTTAATTAATGGAAATAAAGACTTACTGGCTCCTATATGTTGTTTTACTATGTCTATGCAGCCTTGTAAATAAGCACCTGCATTTTTTATCTTTCATTTGAATGACCTGTGCGGGAGAGAAATGATATGTAGCCACCAACAAAATCTTAGTGAAAGGGAACCAAGAACACACTATTATGTGAATTGCACCCATTTGTAAAATAAAATAAAAGATCTTTAAAGATCCTATTTTGATCCTGTAAGTTACTCAGAAACCTATGTATTATAACTCTGAAACATTGACTTCCAAATTAAAAATATGCTTCTTAAATGCATAACTCAAATGATGGAAGACTTGGATTGTATATTCCACCAAATATTAGGATTAGTTCCTTGCACATTTGTCATCATATGAGAATCCTCCACCTTGTTCTAGCTTGATACACAACATTGTGCATTCTGGTACTGGTACTAGAAGCTCTGTATTTAGCTTTTTATACATTGGATTAGAACCCCCTGTTTGCACAGTACTTTTAGATAAAAATCCAGGAATGACTGAAGGTGTCATGTGTCACATGTTGGCACTTAGCAGCTGTACACACCTTTCGCTTCACACTGCATCATCTCTTTTCTCACTTTGCATTGCTGAGCTGCTGTGTTATTCTATCTGTTTGGGTTAGAGATGCTTGGACGACTTCTGCTCATACTATACCTCTCTTGTGAAGGTGGCTGTCATTGTTCCTTGTTTTCCATGGTGTATCGATCTTGTTCTGAATGTTCGTAGTACTTCTGTTGCTAGTGCTGTATCTGTTTCTTGAGGGAGACCATAATAGCTGCTGCTAATATTTTAAATATTTAGTGCAATAGAAGCTTGCACTGCAGTTGCCCATGCTGAAAGTGGTGTGCTAAACAGACTTGTCCTGCTGATCACTGTCCTGCACTGATTTGAGAGTGATTTCAGTGCTGATGTCCAACCTGCAACTGCTCTGTGCAGGGAAAGCTTGCAGTGCTGCTGCTCATTTTGTCTCTGTTCTCTGTGTGGAGGAAACATGCACTTCAGCTGCCTCTGCTATGCCTGTTTTGTATAAGGGAAGCTTGCAGTCCAGTTCTGTAGGCTATTCTTCTTCTGCATAAAGAAACTTACACAGGTGCTGCCTGTACAATTACGTGTGTGATGGAATCTTGTTCTCCTGAGCAATGCTGGTACCTGTATAGTACCTGCAGTAAGTGTGAGTGAAGATTGCACTACTTCTACATGTGAACTACTTCTTGTGAGTGTGAAAACCTTGAACTTTTCCTTTCTCTGCTGTACCGGTTTTTTAAGGAAGAACCTTGCCCTGCTGCTGCTTTTGCTGTTCCATTCTATTGCAAGTGTTGAAAGAAATCCTATGCACTTCAGCACGGTGTCTTAAGTAACCCCTTAACTGAGTAAACAGGTCTGACAGAACGGGGTGTAGTGTGTATAGGGGAGTTAGGATTCAGAATGTTGACTGAGAAAGACTAAGTAAATAAGAGATACAAATAAGTGAGAGAGAAGTAAAGGAACAAGGAGGAAGAAAGAACAATGAAGTGGAGGCAAAGGGAGAGAATGTGAAAGAGGATATACAATGTGAGAATTAGAGAAAAGAAAAAGATTGAAAGCACATAAAAAGGAGAGAATGAAAGGGATGGGGGACAAAGCCTGAGAAACAAAGACGTTGATAGACAAATAATAAGGAAAAGAGATACAAGAAAGGCTTGTAATAACCAAGAAATGCAAGATGAGGAGGAGACAGAAAAGGAAAATTAAAGGGATTGCACAATACACCAGTTGAAAGGAACTGACAGGAAAAGAACAATGGAGTTGGAAAAGGAACTGAGTGGTAAAAGGAATAGAGAAAATAAGACCAAAGGCTGGCCAATGGCAAACATGAGTTAGTGTGCAGGAGTGGGAGGCAAACATAAAATGGAGAGAGAGATCCATTGCAAAGTGGATTGCTAAATCAGAAGGGATGGTTACTCGCTTTGTAGAAAGAATTAAGTCACGGAATGAGGAAGAGAGATGAGACAATTGTGAAACAAAGAATTAGAAAGGGGGAGGTTTAAGCTAAGCAGCAGGAAGTTGAATGAGCTGAAAGGAAATCTGGGAATAATTAAAATAAGAAGGAAATGAGAAGTAAGAAGATGCATGGGATTGACAGAGGTAGCAGTGAAGGAAACACGTGTGATAGAAGTTTGAAAATGAGAGAGGGGTCGAAGGTGGAGTTATTAGGGAAACCGGGGATGCAATAGTGAGAAGAGAATAGAGGCAGAGATGGTGATGAATATGACATTGCATGATCATAATGAGAGGAATAAAGTTGGAACTCGGGATAGAAATATTTAGTGGTCAAAGGAGAGTCTGAATCTGAAAGCAGAATGGATGGTACAGAAATTCGAGAAGATGATGTGTGCACGTGGGAGTCAAGTGCAAGAAAGGAGAGGAGAATGAGCAGTGGGTGATAATGAAAGTGGGAGAGATAGAGGTGAGTGAGAGATAGGTAGATATATAGTGTAGCAAATGAGAGATTGAGAGCTGAAGGTAAACAGCAAATTGAAGGAAAAATAATTAACTAATGAAAGATTGAGGTGCAAAAAAAACCAATCAGAATCAACCAAGAGGGCATCATTTTCAGAACAAATAGGGGAGGTGTAAGGGAACCTTGGCAGAGCCATGAGAGCAAAAGACATACATGTGTTTATAAAGAGGATATTCAACTAAATAGATGAAACTGGAGGAAAGATGTAGAGTTAGGAGAGGAACTAGGAGAAAGAAGAGAACAGGAGTGGGAGTAACGAAAACTGAGAACGGTAGATATCAGAATGACTGAGGTAAAAGACAGCAGTGCTAGTGGGAGGGAAGATTACAAATGTTGGTGGGAGGTAGTAGCACTGGAATTATGAGAGATTTGTGATGTGATGAAAACAGAAAAGGAAATAAAGGAATGAGAGCTAAAGATGAGAGTCTGACTCAAAGTTATGGGATTGAGATATGTGAGAGAGAAAATAACCAATAACTAGTTCCAATGGTGTATTGCAAATGCAATTTTCAATAGCAGAAAGGCATCACAGTCATATTTTTTATGCTTGTAATCCTATGACTGTTACCTGGGATACCTCTGTGCCAGGAAACGTTCTTTGGGATGAAGCCAGAATCACGCTGTGCCTTCACAGCTCTGGCAATAGAACCCACGCGTCTTTAGCATGCATTAGTTCCGCACACAAGTCGTTTGAACAACTTTCTTTAGGGTAGCGCATTGGTGGAATGGTGTTGGATTTAATGTCCAACACCTTCTCTACAGTTGCACAGACTGGAGTTGGAATAGTAATCCAGCGCACCCCCTAAGGCAAGTCGTTATAACGACTTGCTTGCTGAACGGATGTGTGCTAAAGACGCGCTTGTTCAAATAACGGTGTTTAGAAGGCATTGTTTCACGCATTCCTCTGTGTCACCAAACATGTCTCATTTGTGAGCTCCTGTAGCCCCATTTTGTAGATCAATAACACCAAATACGTTTTATATATTCTGCTGTTTCCATGACTGCAGAACTTGTTGAGCTCCTTGAAGCTATTCGAATCACTGACAACCCTGCCTATAGCTTGGGAGTAGGTTGCAAGTGTTAGTTGGTTGATACCAGTGGAAGGCAGGGTGATGGGGAGGCGGGGCTGTCCAGTACATTGCAGTGGGGTCCCTAGGGTTTTGTTAAGTCAAAGAATATCATTAACTGCATAATAATCAACTCGAGGACGAATATGTCTGGTGAAACAAAAGTGTGGGTCCCCAGGTGGAGTGTCTGGAATGACTGCTTTTCATAGGTGTTCCTTTAGCTGTTGCAGCAGAACAAGGACTTCTGTTGGTAATAGGGAATATATGCCAACCAGGTTGAAAATCTATCAGCGTTCATAGGAATAATAAGATAATAGAAAGTCAGCTTCAATAAACAATACATATCTTGGAAGTCTTCCAAATTAACTGGAACTATTCTGGGTAGGCTATGAATGACTTGTTTGGTGAGAACCGAGTCTTCTTCTGATGTACAAAGGTTATTGGTGGCAATTGTGAATTAGAATTCGTGTTCTGACTAATCGATTTTGGGATCGTTTAGTGTGAGCCAGTGTGAACCAGTGGAGTCTCATGATTAAGTTGTGGTACATCGATCAATTCCCAAATTCATGACTGAACATGTTCATAGATCATAGATGCTGTTGAATAAGAAAAATATACTGCCATGAGTAATGGTTCCAAATGTGAAAATACACCAGTCCCAGGTTGATTTTTGTCACAAATAATAGTTGATGAACCAGGTTAACCAGAACATTGGCAGTCAGTAACTTTATCGGTATTGCCTGCCAAGGCCATAGGCAAGAAGGAATGATTATAGTGAAGCTTATTTCTTCGTAAAAATCACATCTATACTTCAAGGCTCGAAAAATATTTCACTACTTCAGAAAAAGAGTCATTTCCCAAGTGGATCCTGGGTAAGTCCTTACACAGGCCATCAATATGACTTCTGTGCTTGTAAGCATATATTGTAGTATCAGGATTTGGGAATAACCTGGAGATTTTGAATGAATCTCTCAATGACCCCGATGTAATTGGGCACAATATGCAGACTCTGGAGTTACCACACTGATTTCTGCATGTGAACCTGTAATTCTAAGTCTTTTTTCCAGGAACAATAACTTCTAGGTTAGTCCCCAGAAAACAATGTTGAATTAATTTGTGTTAGAGATCAGTATCTTTCAGTGTAAATTTGCAAGCACACTGCCAGGCTGAATAGTTTTCAAATGCTGAGACTCGTAAGGATGCCATCATGACCTATCATGACACCAACAAAAAGAAGACTGGAATAAACGGGGAGGGTGGCACTCACTATTGTGGTTGGTTGAATCTTGGTTCACAGGGAGATAAACAGATTCTTTGACAATCAAATGGCCAGGAGCTGCTAACGGAGCAAGTGGATTTAGAAACTGATTCTAGTGTAAGGAATCTAACAACAGAGCTTAAACACCTGCTACAGCATATGTTCGCCTGCGGATCTAAAAAAATAGGACACTGTAGAATACCCAATATGCACCAGATTGAACTAGAACAAACACTGACACTGCCATTATGTCTGCCTTGTTGTTTGTGTGACATAGTATTTGTTAGTTTTGTTGGCGATTTGTTGGAAGGTAAGAATTTCGTTGTGTGTGTTTATTAAGTTGTACAATATATTTGAACTGTAAAAGATATGGAATTATAACTACAACGTTCAAAATAAGTAATACAATATCAATCAATCAAAGCATTTATATAGCGCACTACTCACCCAGAGGGTCTCAAGGCGCTTAGGGGAGGGGGGTCCGCTACTGCTCGAACAGCCAGGTCTTGAGTTGCTTCCTGAAGGCGAGGTGGTCCTGGGTCAGGCGGAGGTGGGTCGGGAGGGAGTTCCATGTCTTGGCGGCGAGGTAGGAGAAGGACCGTCCCCCTGTGGTGGCTCTTCGGATGCGGGGGACGGCGGCGAGGACGTGGCCGGTCGATCGAAGCTGGCGTTTGGGAGCGTAGAAGTTGAGGCGGCTGTTGAGGTATCCTGGGCCTTGGTTGTGTAGGGCTTTGTGTGCGTGGGTGAGGAGTCGGAAGGTGATTCTCTTGTTGACCGGGATCCAGTGCAGGTCTCTCAGGTGTCCGGAGATGTGGCTGCGACGGGGGATGTCCAGGATGAGTCATGCTGAGGCGTTCTGGATCCGCTGGAGTCTCTTCTGGAGTTTGGCGGTGGTTCCGGCGTAGAGGGAGTTGCCGTAGTCCAGACGGCTGGTGACGAGGGCCTGGGTGACCGTCTTCCTGGTCTCGGTGATGATCCACCGGAAGATCTTACGTAGCATGCGCAGGATGTTGAAGCACGACGAGGAGACGGCGTTGACTTGTCTGGTCATGGAGAGGGAGGAGTCCAGGATGAAGCCCAGGTTGCTTGCGTGGTCTGTTGGTTTGGGTGCGCTGCCTAGGGCGGGGGGCCACCAGGAGTCGTCCCAGGCAGAGGGTGAGGATCCCAGGATGAGGACTTCCGTCTTGTCCGAGTTCAGTTTCAGGCGGCTGTTCTTCATCCATTCGGCTACCTCTTTCATCCCTTCGTGTAGGTTAGCTCTGGCGGTGGCGGGGTCGTTGGTGAGGGAGAGGATCAGCTGGGTGTCGTCGGCGTAGGAGATGATTTTGAGGTTGTGCTGGCGTGCGATGTCTGCGAGGGGGCTCATGTAGACTTTGAAGAGGGTTGGACTGAGCGAGGAGCCTTGAGGGACGCCGCAGATGACTTTGGTGGCTTCAGATCTGAACGGAGGGAGGCGGACTCTCTGTGTCCTTCCGGCGAGGAAGGAGATGATCCACTCCAGTGCCTTCTCCTGGACTCCGACGTTGCTGAGGCGCTGTACTAGTGTACGGTGGCAGACAGTGTCGAAGGCCGCGGAGAGGTCTAGGAGGATGAGGGCCGCCGTTTCTCCGTTGTCGAGCAGAGCTCGGATGTCATCGGTGGCTGCGATCAGGGTGGTCTTGGTGCTGTGGTTGGCCCGGAAGCCTGACTACGAGGGGTCGAGGGCTCCGTTCCTCTCGAGGAAGGCAGCCAGCTGCTTGTTGACGGTCTTCTCGATGACTTTTGCAGGAAACGGGAGCAGCGAGATGGGGCGGTAGTTCTTGAGGTCGGGGGGGTCGGCTGATGGCTTCTTGAGTAGGGCGCTGAGTTCGGCGTGCTTCCAGCTCTCCGGGAAGGTAGCGGTGTCAAAGGAGGTGTTGATGATGTCCCGCAGGTGGGGTGCGATGACGGTGTTGGCCTTGTTGAAGACGTGGTGAGGGCAGGGGTCGGTCGGAGATCCGGAGTGGATGGAGTTCATCGTACGGACGGTGTCTTCTGTGCTGATCGGAGTCCAGGCGCGGAGGGTGGGGGTGGGGAGCGGAGGTTCGGTCATGGCGTGCGTCGGTTGAGTGCTGAAGCTGTTGTGTATGTCCGCGATCTTGTTGTGGAAGTAGGAGGCGAGGGAGTTGCAGAGGTCTTGCGAAGGGGTGATGTCGTTACTGACGTTGGGGTTGGAGAGCTCTTTGACGATGTTGAAGAGTTCCTTGTTGTTGTGTACGTTGTTGTCCAGTCGTTCCTTGAATGCGGTTTTCTTGGTGGCGTGGATGAGTTGGTGGTGCTTTCGGGTGGCGAGCTTGAGGGCAGCCATGTTGTCCGGAGTTGGGTCTCTGCGCCAGGTTCTCTTGAGGGCTCGGCAGTTCTTCTTGGAGCTCTTGAGTTCGTCGGTGAACCATGGGGCTTTCTTGCTGCTGGGTCTGCTAGGCGGGGTCCTCAGGGGGGCGAGGTTGTCTGCGCAGTCGCTGATCCACTTTGTGAGGTTGGTGGCCGCCTGGCTTGGGTTCGTTGTGCTGATGGGAAGGTTCATGCTCAGGGAGGTTGCGAGCTGGTCGGCTGTGATCTTGTTCCAGCTTCTGTGTGCAACCTGTTGCTGGTGGTGGTGGATCGTGTTCCTTCTGAAGCTGAAGTGCACGCAGCTGTGGTCCGTCCAGTGGAGTCTGGTGGCGTGGCTGAAGGCGATGTCCTTGCTGGATGAGAAGATGGGGTCGAGTGTGTGTCCGGCGTAGTGGGTGGGGGTGGTGACCAGCTGCTTGAGTCCCAGGTTTGCGAGGTTGTCCAGCAGGGTGGTGGTGTTGCGGTCGTTGTTGTTCCCCAGGTGGAAGTTGAGGTCCCCGAGGAGGATGTAGTCAGCGGAGCAGAGGGCGTGCGGGCTGATGAAGTCGGCGATGTCTTCGCTTAATTGTGTGCGTGGTCCCGGGGGTCTGTAGATGAGGGTGCCTCTAAGGGTGGTCTTGGGGTTGATGTGGACCTGGAAGTGCAGGTGCTCGGCGGGTGCGAGGGTGTCTTCGGTGTTGGTCGTGATGCGGATGGTGTTCCTGTGGATGATGGCGATGCCTCCTCTGGTGTGGTTGATGCGGTCCCTTCGATGATCTTGTAGCCGTCTGGGATGGCGATGGCGATGTCGGGCGCTTAAAAGGCGTTCATCCAGGTTTCCGTGAAGAAGGCGACGTCTGGGGCTGTGGTGTCGAGCAGGTTCCAGATCTCGATGGCGTGCCTGTGGACGGAGCACGTGTTGAGCAGGATGCATTTCAGGTGGCTGCTGCTGTTGATCGTCTTGGTCTTGGTTGGTGCTGGTGTAGTGCAGGTCCAGGTGCACGGGAACTTGCAGGAGTTGCAGCAGAAGGATCCGTGGGTGCGTCTCGGGGTGGCTCGGTAGCAGCCCGGGAATCGGCCGGCGTTGAGTGCGTTGAGGGTGGCGGCATCGTACGTCCGGCGGGTGGGCTGGGGTCTGCGGGGGCCAGGGGTCCGGGCGCTGGGTGTTGTCCAGGCGCGGACGGGCGCAGACGGGCTTACCTTTGGCGCGCCTTCGGCGCACAATCGGCGCGCCTGCTGCGCGTTCGCATGGTCGCCATATATGGCGAAGTGCAGGGAGGGCGGAGCAGCTGGGAGGCGGGAGCGGGGAGGAAGGGGCGTGTCCACACTCCCGGCGGCAGGAAGCGGGAGGCGGGGAGCGGGGCGGGTGGGTGCAGGGGACAGCAGTGAAGGGGGGGACAAATAGAGTACAATACTAAAGAAAAAGCAGAGCAAAGACCAACGAAGCAGGACAGAAATGAGGAAGATACAAGAATAACAGTGCACAGTGGTCACGAAGCACCACCAGGCAGAGGTGCAGCACAACGGGCAGCGGGAAGGCTCAGCGAGGCTGAGAGCAGGGCAGGCGGGAGCACACGCAACAGCTGGTGGCCGTGCGGCGCAGGGGTGTCCTAGAGTAGGTCACACTCACCTGCGCCGCACGGTCGCCATATATGGCCAAGTGCAGGGAGGGCAGAGCAGCTGGGAGGCGGGAGCGGGGAGGATGTGGAATTTTGACTTGCGATCTGAACATCATCTGCGCCAGCTTGTCACCTATGTACTACATGCACGGCAGCCATTCTAGGTCACCTATGTATTACGTGCATGGCAGCCATTTTAGGTATCATGGTCTCCCTGTCCACGATCGATCGCCAGCACGTCCCTCTGACCCAGCAAGCATCCTCCGCGCACCCTGGCTCCCCCTCCCTCCTCCTCCTTACGAGCAGGACCCTTCTGCATGACCCTGTCCTTGGGAGTCACGCTAGCGCCTGACCAACACCTCCTCTCCTCCCATGAATGCCCCTCTGTTGACAAACCTCCCTCCTGCGCTGGATTGTCCACGCGGCATGAATACCACTCCATTGATAGCCCCTCACCCCGTGTCCGACTGTCCACACAGGTCCGAGGCCATTGCCTAAGCCGGGAGATATCATTTACTGCCCTTTATTGTATGAGGTCGCTCTCCTTCAAAGGACCCTCCATTGATCCAGGCCTCCCCACCCCCCTGTGATATGATCAGGCGCACACATCCTAAGACTCGACGGAACACTCAGCTGCGTGATGGCCCCCTCCTCTTATCAGCAGGTTAAGGACCTCTATTGTGAAGGTATATGGGGGTGGGATTAGCACTAGGATTACGGGGATGTCTTTTTCTTGCCTTACAAAGACCTGATTGTATTAAAGGAAGGTCACATGCCATAAACCAGTGTATAAGAGGCCAGGCCTCCGAGAGGCTGTTAGAGCACCTCGACATGATACCTTGTTGTCTGATCTGATGTGTTCTGCTCCGTCGGAATAAACTTCTGTTTCCTGCCTTCTGGTCTCCGGCGCCTGCCTCATTGCTTGGTAAACTTGAATGGTACAAGGGCGGTTAGCGCCGGGCAAATCTTGAGAAAGGTCCTAGCCCTACCTTTTTCTACAATTGGCGTCCCAAAGCGTGGGGCCCATCAGCGACACGTGGATCCAGTGGGAGAGGTCCCGATGACAGAGTGAACGACTGCAACGATCGGGAAGAGCTCGTGTCCGATAGACCCTCGTCTGACAGCCGATCATCCGACCTTCACTAGTTCTGAACAGACCTCTCTCGAGTGATCTACGGTCCTGACTGGGAACCATCAGGAGTGCCGCGAACAACACGAAGGAGAGAGGACGATCGGGCGCTGGATCCAGAGGACAGGAAACCGTCCATGCGGTCCGGGTAAGGTCGTGTAAACACGACGAATTGAGGAAATTGTTTGGATAATACTAGTATTACGCTTTGTTGAAACCCTCTGGAGATTCACTGTCTGCAAACGGGGAAAAACAAACAGGCTCTCTCTTTGCAAGCAGTGAAGGATAGGTAACGCAGACTTTTGTCCCCATTGTAATCCGTCGTGCCTATCTTCCTCCCCCACTGTTTCCCGAACTATCGTTCGTGGATTATTGTCTGGAGATTCTTTGTCTGCAAACAGGGAAGAACAAGGCCTCTCTTTGCAGGTAGAGAAAGAGTGGGTAACGATAATTTTTCGTGCCCACTTATTCTCCCCACTGGATTGTTTGATTGGCCGATTATTCGGTATTGGTTCTTTTGAGGTATTCACGGCCTCCAAATAACGTAGGATAGAAATATTCTGTCTAGTCTTTGTCCGCCGTGATAAGATAGGTAGTGCAGACTTTTGTCCCCGTTGTAATCCGTCATGCCTGTCTTCTCCCCACTGGTTGGTAGCCTGTTTAGCCCGGACCGCTTATTAGAGATGAACCATCCAGCTCCACTGGAGGGCACCCCTAATAAGGACATGTTCACTAAGTATGGACTAGTCGCTATAGCTTACACTAAACTATGGCATAAATATACGAAAAAGAACCTTGAAAGTCAGTGGCCACTGATAGGTTCCTTTGACGAAAATAAAATAAAAACATTAGAAATAGCGCTCCAGAAGAATAAGACCACGCCCACTATGCTCGACAGTATCGGCATGTGGCGCAAAGAAACGGAACAACGAAAGAAAAGAGAAGAAGCAAAAATAGGGAAAGAATTACGAAAGGCAGCCCACCTAGCCGCAAAGCAACTAGAAGAAGAAATAAAAGAAAGAAAGGAAACTATGCAAAACCAAGAATCAGGGTCGACAGGCCAATGTCCTGTTAGGACCCCCTCTGCGCTCTACCCTGAATTGCCCTCCAAACAACGAGCGAACGACGAGCTACTACTAGGTCCCCCAACCATCTACATGCCCCCTCCATATGCCCCCTGTCGACAAAGCTTTCACGCTCCGAGTGGGAGTGAAAGCGATCTCAGCGCTAGTGCACCAGCCCTCACGGCCTTTGCACCAGCCACATTAACAACCTCATCAGACGACCCCGAGTCTAGCAAACAATCATCGGCCAGATTAAATAGGTTGAGCAAAGATGAGCGGGATGGGATCGACAAAATAGCAAAGACATTAGTAGAACGAAGGGAGAGCGAAGATTATACAATGAGCGTATATAATTCACATGCCGACAGCCACAGGCGGCATTTCATCTTGCGATTCAGCTACTACACCCTGAACGCGTATGAAGATAGGTATCAGAGTAAGGGACCCGCTAAATTAACAACACTGTATAGGAAAATTGATGTTGGAGATGGGACTGAACGTGAGGCGACGGAGCTCTTCATGCAGATGCTTGAGGTCTTCCGCCACCTCACAGAACAGAAGCCAGAAGCCAAGGTTACGGTCCCTGAAACAACCTCGGCAGAAGTAGCCAATACTATGATGCCTATCAGAGAAGCGGCTCCTTACTGGATCCCGCCACGGGGCCAGGGAACGAGCGATGATATTAACAATGAAAATGCAAAAGGAAGGGTTGTGTACAATTGGGTTTACCAACCATGGGACCGACAAGATATCCTAACCTTCAAGCAAACCCTGCCCGACTTAAGAAAGAACCCGACAGCATTTTATACCGAATTGGGTACAGCCTTGGGTTCAACAATAATGACTATAGCAGATATTGACTTGTTCTTTGGGCTATGTCTGCCAGCTGACGTGTGGAAGCAAATCCGGAAGGCTGACCACGCGGATCTGTTTGGACATACCTGGGACCAACTCGGTAAACTAGACAGACAGCGAGAGCCAGGTAGTAAACCAGTGAAGGACATACTGGAACTCCCAGATAAAATAGTTCAGAAATTAAAAACACTGGTCCCGGAAAGAAAAGTAGACTGGTCGATAGTCACGGCCTGTCGACAGAAACCCCAGGAAGATGTGTCAGAATACTTCTCCCGATTTGAGACAGTGTTCTCCGACTACAGTGGCCAGGACATGACCACCGCAACCGGACAGCACCTGTTTGTGCAAAATTATGTAAAAGGACTAACTCAAGAAGTCTCCCAAAAACTACAGACAAGTGAGAGTAGTTGGGGGGCCTCCAAACCCGCAGCTATCCTTCAGATGGCTCAGTATTACGAGCACCAAAAGAATGAGAATGATAGGGCGTCCGAGAAAAAGAAGAAAGATTTGAAGGAAAGGGTAATGATAGCCCAGATACAGGGTATAGCGCTAGGACGGGAACATCAAAGGGGGAACTACCAATCAAACGCCCCCAGAGATCTACCTCCTAAGGATCACACCCCGACATCTCACACTGGACGGAGAGACATTAGCAATGACCAATGCGCCTTCTGCAAAGGGTTCGGTCATTGGAAAACCCAGTGTCCGGTTTTGCTAGAGATGAATAGAAATAGGGATTCCAGGGATGTGGCAGGTGGTCCGAGGAATAGAGTACAGGGACGAGGGAACTCCAACGACACTAACAATGACAGATCAGGAAGACTGAATACATTTGACCGTCCCCGACAGAATCAATATCAGCTATCCGAAGGTGAAAATGCCCCCGATTTTGCATAGGACTGCCAGGGGCAAGGGAGGGATCCAGTCGAGCTCTGTGTTGACCAGCAAGGTCCTTATGTCACCGCTAAGGTCTTGGGTACAGAGTCTCCATTCTTGGTAGACACTGGGGCGACACGTAGTGTGTTATCAAAACGACTGATTCCAAGGGCACCCTTGTCTGGCTCACACATAACGTCGATAGGATTCGATGGGACGCCCTCCACTAACCCCCTGTCCGTACCTATTACCTTTGACCTAGAAAGCAACACTGCTGACGCGACATTTCTACTCTCCTCCAACTCCCCTGACGCCATTATGGGCATTGACTTACTGACACATTTTCGAGCTACCATTAGGTGTTCCCCAGATGGGATACGAGTCATTCTGTACGACAACCCAGACATGCCCAGATCCCGTCCCCCACGACACATGTGCTGCATAACTAACGCTGACCTGTCCCTGCTTGACACCCTGCCTCCGTACTTGTGGGCCAAAAATGACTCTGATGTGGGACGAATGATGATTGATCCTATCCACATAACTGTACGACAGGACGCTATACTCCCGAAACTCCCGCAATATCGGATATCCCCAGAGGGTGAGAAGGCACTGGTAGCGATCATTCAGTCTCTGGTAGATGCAGGAGTGGTTGAAGAAGTGGTTAGCAACGTCTGCAACAGCCCAATCCTACCTATTGTTAAGAAGCAAGGTGAAGGAGATGAGAAAGCGTACCGCTTCATCATCGACTTACGAGAGATTAACAAAGTGGTTGTACCCCAATATCCTGTGGTCTCTGATATCACCACCATTCTGACCCTCATCCCGTCCACTGCCACCACCTTCTCTGTTGTCGACCTTAAAAACGCATTTTTCTCTATCCCCATCCACCCAGACAGCCGTTATCTTTTCGGCTTCACTTTAAAATCTCGCTCGTACCGATTTTGTAGAGCTCCCCAGGGGTACACTGAAAGTCCCAGCATTTACAGCCAGGCTCTCAAAAGACAGCTGGATGCCTTCCAGCTACCAGAGGGAGTGGTGTTGATCCAATATGTCGATGATATCCTTTTGGCGGCCGACACCACCCCGCTTGCAACGACAGCCACCGTCCAACTCCTACACTTCCTTGCAGAAAATGGCCATAAAGTCTCCAAAAAGAAACTACAGTTCTGCCAGCCACAAGTAACTTACCTAGGCCATCTTCTGTCCAAGGAAGGGAGGAAACTTACCCCTGACCGAATCCAAACTATCCTAGACACCCCCATCCCAAAAACGCAAAAGCAGGTCCGCTCTTTGGTTGGCCTAACCTCTTTTTGCAGACAGTGGTTGCCTAATTACAGCCTCATTGTGAAACCATTACTTGCCCTGCTGACCAAAGATGTCCCCTCCCCGCTTCCTTGGACCACTGAGTGTCAAGCCTCCTTTAAGGAATTACGGGATGCACTCTGCTCAGCACCCGTCCTCGGAACGCCGGATTACTCCAAACCCTTCTCCCTCTTCACCCACGAAAGGGAGGGATGCGCATTGTCTGTCCTGACTCAATCGATTGGCCCTAAGCAGCGCCCTTGTGCCTACTTCTCCGCCACTCTTGATCCTGTAGCCAGAGCCTTACCTGCCTGCCTTCGAGCAGTAGCTGCCGCTGCTGTCTCCATCCGTCAGAGCGAGGGAATCGTACTTTCCAACTCCCTCACTGTATTAGTGCCCCATGCAGTTGACACCCTTTTGAACCAGACAAAGACCCAACACCTGACTAGCGCACGACTGACAGGGTACGAGTTGACTCTGCTTGCACCCCACATCACACTTAAGAGATGCACGACTTTGAATCCTGCCACATTGTTACCCCTGCCTGAAAACGACCCCGACGTTCCTCCCGTACACGACTGTGTGACCCTCACAGACGAACAGACTAGGAGTAGGGTTGACCTCCGAGACACTGCTTTTCCTGACCCCGATGGAGAGCTATGGGTAGACGGCTCATGCATCAAACTCCCAGATGGCACCACTTCAGCTGCCTATGCAGTAACGACAGCCCAAACAGTAGTTGAGACAGCCTGCATCACACAACGATCTGCCCAGGCAGCGGAGCTGATAGCCCTCACCCGAGCATGCATCATAGCCGCAGGGACCACCGCGAACGTATATACGGACAGCCAGTATGCCTTCGGGGTGGTCCACCATTTTGGGCTCCTGTGGAGGGAGAGGGGATTCCTGACGTCCCACGGCACCCCAATCCTCCACGGAGATTTAGTGTCCGCTCTGATTGAGGCAGTTCTCCTCCCCAAACGATTAGCGGTGATCAAATGTCAGGCACACAAAAGAGTGACAGACTTAGTCGGACAAGGGAATGCATTAGCCGACATCACTGCACGAACCACAGCTGAGAATAGGACGGTGACACGCATGTATGTGACTAGGTCACAAGCAGAAAAATGGAGTGACACAAGGGAAATGATCAGAGACATACAGTCGGCCAGCACCCCTCACGAATTGACTAAATGGGCAAGGGTGGGTTTGAAGGACGAAGAGGGTTGCTGGCGAACAAAAGATGCAAACAAATGGTTGCTGCCCGACTCATATCTGATTCCCATACTGACAATGGCTCACTCCCCCGCACACATAGGATCTGCACCCATGATCGAACTCATTTCCAAAGTCTGGCACAATGACAAAATCCCCGACTCAGCCAGACGCCTAGTTCAGCAGTGCCTCATCTGTTTGCAACACAACCCCGGGAAAGGGACTGTAGTACCCCGGGGAGGGTTCGGGACCCCCAATCACCCCTTTGAGGTCCTTCAGATGGATTACATCCAACTAGAGAGATGCCAAAACCTGAAGTATGTACTAGTCATTGTGTGTGCCTTTAGCAAATGGGTGGAAGCCTATCCAACCCGTGACAACACTGCCATGACTACTGCCAAAGTACTACTGAAGGAATTCTTCCCTCGCTATGGCCTTTGTCGAATTTTGTGGAGCGACAACGGCCCCCACTTCATAGCTGAGGTTATCCAATTAATCCTAAAAGGGTTGGGGGTGAAGCAACGATTTCATGCGGTCTTCCACCCCCAATCCGCTGGTCTAGTGGAACGCCATAATGCCACCCTGAAGCTGAAACTGGCAAAAATAGTGGCCACCACTGGACTTAACTGGCCGGATGCCCTCCCACTGGCCTTGTTATCAATGCGCTCCACTCCCACCAAGCACCATTTGACCCCCTACGAGGTCGTGTTTGGGCGTCCGATGAATCTCTGGACTGCTCCCAAACCGACCTCCATTCATGACGTCCCGGACGTCCTACTATCTGATTATTTGTGCAAGTTAACTAAAACGTTGTCTGTCATTCATCAACAGGTGCAGCAGGCTATCCCCGATGCTTCCAGGGGCCCCGGCCATGACATCCAACCGGGAGATTTCGTGCTGATACGAAATTTCCAGCGAACCAAGAGTCTGGAACCCCGGTGGACGGGCCCCTGGCAAGTACTGATCACCACCCGAACGGCACTCCGAGTGGAGGGGAAGAAGCACTGGCTGCACGCGCATCATTGCCGAAAAGTCTCTGCAAACCTGGCCACGACAGAAAACGTCAGCACCCAAGAAGAGCTCCTGAGCAAAGACCGACCGATATTGGACTGTTATCCCGATACTGGGGCACTCGAACTTGCAAAATTCTCCGATCCCACTGTGCCGTCCAGAGAAGGGTATTTCCTGCGTCGAAAGGGGGGAGTTTCGGCTAAGTAGGCCACGGACTAAGTTAAATCTCAGAACGGTGACCTAAACACAATCAAAGGTTGCCGGGAGAGAAGCTAAACGAAGTCTGTGGTTCTGCCCGCTACCGAGCTCCCTTGAAGGTGATGGAAGCGCCAGATAAGAAGATGATGGAAGCGCCAGATAAGAAGATGATGGAAGCAACAGGAAATACCCAGTATAGAAATCCAAAGACTGACAACTTGCACAAATCAAAGACAATCGCACTCTTCATTGTCTTCCTCTTCTGCCTCCTCCTCATGACCTCCTTCTGGATTCTGGAGGAAAGCACACCGGCTCATGAGGCATTGCTACCTACTGTGCAGCCGACCCCCCTGAAAGAGCATCACCTAATCTCTCTGTCGCCTCAGCTCCGAGAGAGGCGCAGGGAATTCTGGAACAATTCCTTTGTGCAACTGTTGCACCAACACAACATTGCTGCCAATGCTACGAACTGTTGGATCTGCGGGTTGCTCCCGCATGCCACTGGACACTCTATTCCCTTCATCCCTTCACCCTTCTCAGTTCACGGCTCTTGCCTCGCCTGGCTGATCCTCATGCAAGAGAGCCACAAGGATAACGCCACCTCTGGCCGGACAGTGTCACACTTCTACTCTGGGTTCTGGCTGAACAGAACCGGAAAGACTCCTGCTGCTTTGTGCCCTGCGCTCGCAGGCGCCACCTTCATCAAAGACATTCCAGCCAAAGAACGAGTCGAAGTACAGGTGCTCCACAATCCAGCCAGAACCACCTTCTCTCATCTGCAAAAACAAACTACCGCCACACTGACTGTGGCTCTGTCTGTTATTAATGTCACCGGCCTTGTGTGCCTAGAAGGCCAGGGAACGCAACCGGTGGGTCACAGCGCCTGCCGAATCACCAGGACATTGGACACAGCTGACCCCCCTTCCTTTGTTGCTTCTCCAAACATGTACTTTGTGTGTGGCACCAAAGCTTACACCTGGCTCCCGAGAGGTTGGAAGGGTACCTGTTACATTGCCTTCGTTCTCCCACCCACATATGTAGCCCCTGCCAACCATCACCGGCAGAGGCGTGCAGACGACCTTGGACAAGCCGACTCCACCGGAGCACAGTTCCTAGATGCAGCAAAGGGACTTGTTCCTCTGTGGGGCCCAATGGCAAACAGCCGTGCTATCCGGCACCTGACCCAGGCAGTAGAAACAACGATCAACATCACTGCCGGTATCCTCGCCAACAACACTGCGGAACTTCAGGCGGTCCGTCTCGTGACCCTCCAAAATAGGCTTGTCCTAGACGTGGTCCTAGCCGACCGAGGAGGAGCATGCCGCATCATCGGATCCAGCTGCTGCACATACGTGCCTGACAACTCGCCTTCAGTCTACAAAGCCATTGAACACCTCCACAGACTTTCCTCAGAGGTTCACCAAGAACAAGAAGGATGGTCGCTTGGGAACTGGTTTTGGGACACTTTGAAGAATTGGGGTTGGAAGTTGTTTTCCTTTGTGTTGATACCTGTTGTGATCTTATGTGGGTGTTGTTTAGGTATCCAATGTCTGCCACCTTTGTGCGGCCTTGTTTCTAACTGTATGTGCCCAAAGACTTTGGACTTCCGAAACGAGCACATGAGTCCCCTCTATGAAGTAGAAATACGTGGCCTTATGGGAATAAATTCAAACTGACAAGTTGGCGAGATATGTTAAAAGGGAGGACTGTGGAATTTTGACTTGCGAACTGAACATCATCTGCGCCAGCTTGTCACCTATGTACTACATGCACGGCAGCCATTCTAGGTCACCTATGTATTACGTGCATGGCAGCCATTTTAGGTATCATGGTCTCCCTGTCCACGATCGATCGCCAGCACGTCCCTCTGACCCAGCAAGCATCCTCCGCGCACCCTGGCTCCCCCTCCCTCCTCCTCCTTACGAGCAGGACCCTTCTGCATGACCCTGTCCTTGGGAGTCACGCTAGCGCCTGACCAACACCTCCTCTCCTCCCATGAATGCCCCTCTGTTGACAAACCTCCCTCCTGCGCTGGATTGTCCACGCGGCATGAATACCACTCCATTGATAGCCCCTCACCCCGTGTCCGACTGTCCACACAGGTCCGAGGCCATTGCCTAAGCCGGGAGATATCATTTACTGCCCTTTATTGTATGAGGTCGCTCTCCTTCAAAGGACCCTCCATTGATCCAGGCCTCCCCACCCCCCTGTGATATGATCAGGCGCACACATCCTAAGACTCGACGGAACACTCAGCTGCGTGATGGCCCCCTCCTCTTATCAGCAGGTTGAGGACCTCTATTGTGAAGGTATATGGGGGTGGGATTAGCACTAGGATTACGGGGATGTCTTTTTCTTGCCTTACAAAGACCTGATTGTATTAAAGGAAGGTCACATGCCATAAACCAGTGTATAAGAGGCCAGGCCTCCGAGAGGCTGTTAGAGCACCTCGACATGATACCTTGTTGTCTGATCTGATGTGTTCTGCTCCGTCGGAATAAACTTCTGTTTCCTGCCTTCTGGTCTCCGGCGCCTGCCTCATTGCTTGGTAAACTTGAATGGTACAAGGGCGGTTAGCGCCGGGCAAATCTTGAGAAAGGTCCTAGCCCTACCTTTTTCTACAAGGAAGGGGGCGTGTCCACACTCCCGGCGGCGGGAAGCGGGAGGGGGGGAGCGGGGCGGGTGGGCGCAGGGGACAGCAGTGAAGGGGGGGACAAATAGAGTACAATACTTAAGAAAAAGCAGAGAAATGACCAACAAAGCAGGACTGAAATGAGGAAGATACAAGAATAACAGTGCACAGTGGTCACGAAGCACCCCCAGGCAGAGGTGCGGCACAACGGGCAGCGGGAAGGCTCAGCGAGGCTGAGAGCAGGGCAGGCGGGAGCACACGCAACAGCTGGTGGCCGTGCGGCTCGGGGGTGTCCTAGAGTAGGTCACACTCACCTGCGCCGCACGGTCGCCATATATGGCCAAGTGCAGGGAGGGCGGAGCAGCCGGGAGGCGGGAGCGGGGAGGAAGGGGGCATGTCCACACTCCCGGCGGCCGGAAGCGGGAGGCGGGGAGCAGGGCGGGTGGGCGCAGGGGACAGCAGCGAAGGGGGGGACAAATAGAGTACAATACTAAAGAAAAAGCAGAGCAAAGACCAACGAAGCAGGACAGAAATGAGGAAGATACAAGAATAACAGTGCACAGTGGTCATGAAGCACCACCAGGCAGAGGTGCGGCACAACGGGCAGCGGGAAGGCTCAGCGAGGCTGAGAGTAGGGCAGGCGGGAGCACACGCAACAGCTGGTGGCGGTGCCTAGAGTAGAATTGTAAGAAATAAAAAGCAAATTATGTTGTATTTAAAAATGAAATATTTATTAAATATATATTTGTTTAGTTTAATAAAGCATGGTGTATAAAGTTAGTAAAGCAGAAATAGCAGCGGTAGAGTGGTAGTAGAAATATTAGCTCTGTTTGTTCTATTTTTTGTTATTTTTTTACAGTATGTTTGAAGTGCAAGTAAGTGATAAAGTTAATAGAACTGGGGTTTGATTTGTTTATTGTTGTAAACGGCATTGTGAGTATTTCTGATGTGAGATTTTGTGTGAATGTTATTTTGTGATATAGTGCAAAATGTTAGACTGTGAGAAGCGTATGAATAGTATGTTAGGGCTGCATTAGTGTAACCAAAAGATGTATTCATTTGCAGGATTCAGGCAATGCAACTCGCTAAGAATTTAATGGGCAAGTTGTTGTTGACTTTTAGGTGCTGTAAAGTTTAAGATTAACATAACCTGCCCAATTTTCACAAAACCACCGTAGAGGACAGGGGCAAGAGATATATGCAGGGTAGGGTTGTTTAAGCATAAGGTCGTTTAAGTATTGTAGGCAAGTATGTAGGCACTATAGGTTAGTAGGTAGGTATGTTCGGTACGCTATCCATAGTAGGTACAGTAGGTAGGTATGGTAGCTATGTAGATACATTGGGTTAGATATAGTAGGATAGGTACAATAGTAGGTAGGTATAGTAAAACTTGGAGTTTGGTATGGTAGGTAGGTAGGTTTGGGAGGTTGGTGTGCATGTGGTAGGTTAGATATTATATTTTCATAAGTATTGTTGATATGATTAGTGCGATAATTAAGTGGGTAGGTATGGTTGGCCGGTAGATAAGATATGATAATTGTTGTTGGTAAGCTATGCATCTTAAGTTGATGTACAAAGTAGGACTATTAGGCTTGTTACGATTAGATATGGTTGGCTATTAAAGTTGGTGATTGGTAGGTATGGTTGGTTAGTTATGGTATGTAGATTGTGTAGGAAGATGGAATATGATGTTTTTTTACTTAGTTTGGCGGGGATCCTGCTATTTAGGCCCCAGCCTCTCTTATTTTCTCTCTTGTGAACACCTGGAATATGGTACACCAGGTACTCCGGGCATAGGTACCCCAGAGGGCTACCAGGAGCTGCAGCATGTACTATGCCACCCCTGGGAAGCCTTCCAAAATGACACCACAGGACTGCAACTGCAGTCTGGGTAAGGTGGTGCATGCACCCCTTACTAAGATATAGGTTACCTATATCTACCTCAAATCACTGCACATAGAAACCTATCAGTCACCCTTATGGCAGGCTTTATCAATCCTGAAGGCAGGGTGCTTGGTTTTGTGTGAGAGGGTGCCCATGCATGAGCAGGGCCCCTCTGCAGCCTTCGGAACCTATTTTCTGGGGCTGTTCTGTGATGCAGCCAGACCATATATTCTTAAGTACATTATAACCTCACGGTAAATGCTAACTTTGGAATGGTTGCACGGAAACATGTCGTGTTTAGTGTCAAACACTTTGGAATCCTACCCCCTGCCAGTCCTTGTGGCGGGTGTAGAATTCCACCCTTCTAGAGGGAGAGACATGTACACACCGATATACCCAGTACCAGTTTAAAAGAGCCCTGGCATCACAAAATGGATGCTGCAGCCACAGTCACGAGTCTGGCCTCCTGCTGCTGACCAAATCTCTGGGAGGGGAAGCCTGGTCAATAGGTTTCCTGTCACAGGGAGGTGTAAACACCTCCCAGACAGGTTTATTGTATTGTGGCTGGGTGTGTGCACTCTGAGAGTGCTTTGAAGTCTGCACTGGGGGCACATTTGGGGGTCGATTCCGATTCAGGGAAAACCGCTCCGAATAGCCATACGGAGCGTTTTTCCCGTACGAATCGTACCCTGCAATGTCCCCTGTATGTACGATGAAGTACGATTGGTACTAAGAGCTGGACTCCGTACGAATCGTTCGGAGACCGTACGAATCTCCCTCGGAACCCGCTGTACGCGACTTCTGTACGGTTCACATCTGTTTTTTCCGACCCAGCAAGTACGATTTGTGTCGGTTACGCACCGTACAACGCTTTTTCTACGGCAGCCGCAAACATCAGGAGAAGCAGAGTTTGCCTCGAAATAGGTACGGAACGCCCCCCCCCCCCGGGTACGGTGCATACACCCCATGATCGCAGGGGTACGGTGCATACACCCTGCGATCGCGGAGTACGGTGCGTACACCCCATGATCGCACCGTACCCCTGCGATCATGGGGTGTACGGACCGTACGGTGTGTATGTGATTGTGTGCTTTTCCGTACGAATCGCCTTTACCTGATGTGGACCGTACGAATCACGTCCTCATACCCCGGTCCGGATCGTACTTGTCGGGTCGTACGCCATGTTTACGATTCGTACGGAGAGGGCTCCGGATACGAATCGTACGGACGTTTTTTTTCCAGGATCGGAATCAACCACTTGGTGTCCCTGTGCATAGTCCAGTTCAAACCGGTTGCAGGGTCTATCAGCCCCTGCTCTGGTGTGAAACTGGACAAAGGAAATGGGTGTAGCCACCCCTCTTTCCATACCCTCCCATAGGTGTGTCCCCAGAGTATGTCCAACCCCTTTCTTAGGTATACATAAGGAACCCCTGGCAACAGGACTTTAGATTACACCTAGATGAAACTCTGAAACTGAATCCTGGAACTTCGACGCTCTACTCAAGATTAGAGGACAGAAGAATCTCCATTGGGGTCAAAGAGTGACTCCCCTGCTTGGCAGGCATCAACAAAGCAATTGCCAGTCTGCATGTCTAAAGCTCCCGCCGGACTCCGAAGTATCTGCAGCCCAAGAAGAGGATTTCCAGACTTTTCAGAGGCCGACCCAAGTCCCTAACAAGGCTGAGATCCGCAGCCCTCACGAATAACGTTGAACTGGAACTCCTGGACAATGTGCACATTTGCAAGTGCATTGACTTCTCGACGTCTCTTGAAGTTTTGCTTTGGGTTGCTTGTAGCCCAAGCTCCGAGCACCTTTTGCACCAAAGATTGTGGGTCTACACTCTACGAGTGTTCTGTGAGCCAGCTTCTTGCATTTCAGCTCAAGGCTCCTTCGCGATCCCTAGTTCGTCAACTGGTGGGTCCCTACGAAGGCAACTCTGATTTTCCTTGGGCTTCTGTGGTTGCTCCAGACGTGCCCTGACACCCCACCATGTGGTGAGTCCCTCAGACCTTGCTGGTCCACACCAACGCGTTTCTTTACTTTCTGCATTTGTCGCTGTTGCCTAGGCTTGTTGGGTCCAATCAAGGCACCAACACAGAGGCACTTAACATTCTTCTTGGTATTGCTCAATTACAGCTCCTGGTCATTGTCAACGCCTCCTAGTCCTCGTGGCTGAAGAGTCAAGCTTCACCCCCTTCACCTGAAATGACACAACATTGGTGGGCATTCGACTATCATACCCGTGGTCGCTGGCTAGTGCCCCAGACATCTTTGATCCAGGCTTGGATCACCCCGGACACTTTCCACTTCTACGGCAGTAGCACTTTGCAGCAGATCACCATAGAAATCAACAATGATTGCCGATACCACAAGACATGCACCCGGCTTCCCTGGGTGAGGTAACTCGAGTATTCCGGTGCTCCCGTGGGAACCCTTTAAGTTTAAAGGGGTTTGCTCAAAGTCCTCTTCCAAGTATCCTTTATCTTTAAATTTCCAACCTCGACTTTCCCCATAGAAACTAACGGTGATTCGCGGCTGTGTCCTCACACTGCACGCGTTCCCCATGGGTCCTGTCGCGATCGTCCTCAGACGAAGAAAACGCAGTGCAATGGTGTCATTCCCGAATGAGAGAAACGGATGGAAAAACTACATGTCCCAGAAGGCCATGGGAAGCGGGATGTAAGGGGAGTGTCGTCTTGTATTTAAGCGCCTCCTCCATACAAGGAAGTGCTTGACAATCCGGATATGGTCTCAAGCCTAGTCGGAAGGTGCGTTCAGAGGAGCCCCAAAGTAGTCTATGCCGATCAAGAGCCTGCGCGGTCAGTGGGTCTGTCTTCGAGGGTCTACGCTGATCAAGAGCCTGTGTGGTCAGTCTGTATCTACGCCCTTCCTCCTGAATTTCCCGGAGTATTGCAAGTACTTTAGGAGTGCGGGCTCGCACTCCTTTCTACTTGATTCCCTGTTATTGTTTTGTTTTCATTTGCCCGTACTTGGAATTCTATACCTTGTTTTCCTGGAAATATATACTATTACTTTCGGTCTGACTAACGGTGCTTTGAACTCGTTACTTCAGCCCTTAGTCTCCAATGTTGTAATTGGTAGAAGTGGAGAGTTCCGGCATTATCGATTGGGAGTTCTGGTGAGTCGGGGGTGCAGAGTCGGGGGGAAGAGTGGGCATCATAGTGAGTGTTTCTAATGGTAGTATTCTTGTCTTCCTGTCCTGCAGCACTCCAACTCCCGCCGCAGCCCTGCTGTACATTCGACCAGTCGTTGTTGGAAGTGCAGATCCTTTCGCTCCCTTCTTTCTTTGTTCTCTCCCTTTTTTCCCTGGGCACAGGTTCAAGCAGTGAGTACTTTCATTGCGGGAATTGTGTCAGGGGGAAGAAGGGGGTATATCATCGGCCATCGTCTATGCTTGTTACCCGTTAAAGGTTAGTGGCGTTTTGTTTGTCTTGTTCCGCTTACAATCCAGACAGATTGTCAGGCCCAGACGATGGATTCGGATGGGGTATTAAATACATTGTTGGACGGCTTCTCTGCCCTACAACAAGAGGTCCGTACGTCACGTTTGGAAAATCATGCGTTACATGTAGAAATGGCCAAATTGTTCAGAACACAGGCCTACCTTTGGCCCCCGCTGAAAGGTTTTATGGCGATCCTAGAAAATGCAAAACATTTTTAAATCAATGCCGTCTCCATTTTTTGTGTAAACCAGCGGTTTTCCAGGAGGAAACTGCGAAAACGGCCTTTATGATGTCTTATATGGGCGGAAATGCAGCCAATTGCACCATCCCTTTATTGGAGAGGAATGATTCTGTATTGCACCATTTTCCAGACTTCTGTTTGGAGCTTAGAAAACTGTTCGATAGAAAATCCCACATGCTGACGCTTGATCGGGAATTACTAACCTTGAAACAAGGGTCACAAGACCTGCTGTCATACATTACTAATTTCAATCGTTTGATAGTAGAGACGGATTGGCCTGCCACGAAAAGAATATCACTATTCTATCAGGGACTACGTGGAGAGTTAAAAGATGTGCTAGCTCAAGTGGTTCAATTACCTTCCACCTGTGAAGAGCTTATTGACTTAATGGTTCAGCTGGATCATCGATTGTTGGACAGGAGGGGAGATCGCAACAAAGGGGAAAACAAGTTTTTCTATCCTCGAGTGCACACAGGAGTAGAAACGACTCCTAAACCACCTGAAGGACCGGAACAGATGCAGATAGGAGGCATACGGAGTCCTCTCACTATGGAGGAAAAGGACAAGAGACGAAGACTCAAGCTCTGTCTGTATAGTGGGAAAGGGGGTCATTTCATCAAGGATTGCAGAGCTCGTACTAACATACCAGAGAAATCCCCCTTTCCCCACTTATAAGCCGCCACGACAAATGAAGAACCGTCGGAAAACTAGCGGTTCCGAATCAGAAGGAGATCTCTTATTCGGAACACCCCTGCAAAATGGTCTCACCAGTTCTGGCTAACACACTTCATCCTGCCGTCGCTCACATGAATATCGGTGTATCTCTTTGGGCCACGCCACGAAATAATATACAAATCGATGCCCTCCTGGACTCAGGGGCCAACGGGAATTACATCAACCAAAGAATTCGCCAGACGAATGGGTATTCCATGTGACAAGAAGGAAAAACCCGAAACCGACAAAGCAGTGGATGGGTCAGTCCTTACTTCAGGACCAGTTGAATACCACACACGTAAATGTATTGCGACTTATATAGCGCATGTATCACCCGAAGGCATCAAGGCGCTTGCCTTGGGAACCCGTCCTGGCTTTTCCCTGTTAGATAACCCCTACTGGGCATCCCCAAGGTGAGAGCCAGGCATCCCGCAGCGGGTGGGCCGCCGTAGTGGAGATTAAGCAAGCTATTGCCCAGAGTTGCAGCATGGGACCCCCTGATTAGAGTAGGCACCGAGGGGAGAATTATCGAGTCTGTGGACATTTTTGGGCTCAGGACCCTGCCGCGTCGGGAATTGAACCCTGGTCCCAGGCCAGACCTCTGCATCAGGGTCTGCTGCTCTAATCAGTGAGCCACACTCCTCCACGTGCATTGTTGATGGAGTATGGGAAGGAACATCAAGAGTACATACAATTCGACCTAATCGATGTGCCTCAATTCCGTATCATTTTGGGGATGCTGTGGCTTACTTTACATGATCCCTTGGTAAGTTGGACTTCTCGGTCAGTCAAAATGACCTCAGATTATTGTAGAGAACATTGTATCAACATAACAGCCTTGTCTACCAATATGGAACCATCGCCCGCTACACACATAGCTAATGCATGTACTTCCAGCCATTTCTGCTGTGCCACAGTCTTACCCACAGAGTACCAAGAATATCATGCGCTGTTCAACAAACAAGAGGCCACCTCACTACCACGCCATAGGGTATATGACTGTCGCATCGACCTCATCCCTGGCACAGACATCCCCTGTAGTAGGGTGTATGCCTTAACTGAGAAGGAGACGCAATATCTGAAAACTTATATTGAGGACAATCTAGCTTCAGGATTCATTCGCCACTCCACTTCCCCGGCCTCCTCTCCCCTTTTCTTCATTCCGAAGAAGGACTACGACGAAATAAGGACATGTATCGACTACAGAGCCATAAACAAAGTCACCATAAAAAACCGCTACCCTCTTCCTCTGATTCCCGTCTTGATGGATCAAATCAAAGGAGCTCGATATTTCACGAAACTAGATCTACGTGGAGCCTACCATCTTGTACGGGTAAAGAAAGGCGATAAATGGAAGACGGCGTTCAGAACCAAATTTGGCCTCTTTGAATATCAAGTGATGCCATTTGGTCTCTGCAACGCCCCAGCCGCCTTCCAATTTTTTATGGACGAGGTATTGAGAGGTTGTTTGGAGACATTTTGTGTTGTCTACATCGACGACATTTTGATATATTCTCCAACACTTCCGGAACACATCACCCATGTGAAGACCGTGTTGGGAAAGTTACAACAACGCTCTTTGTACGCTAAATTGGAAAAATGTCTCTTCCATGTCCAGGAAGTTGCCTTTTTGGGTTACGTCCTCAACGCCCAGGGCTTTCGACTGGACATGAGTAAGGTGAACGCAATCCTCACGTGGAAAACACAGCAGAACGTCAAGTCAGTGCAAAGTTTTCTTGGCTTTGCCAACTATTATCGTCGGTTTATCCAGGACTTCTCAAAAATAATCCATCCTATCACCGCTCTCCTACGAAAAAATGCTTCTTTCAAATGGGGGGAAGAAGCCGAGATGTCGTTTCAGCTCCTGAAAAAGAGATTCACTCAGGCGCCCATTCTAAGACACCCGGTCCCCCAACTGCCGTTCATCCTCGAAACCGATGCCTCCCTGTATGCCCTTGGTGGGATACTATCACAACGCCATCCTACCACCTGGCAGATGCATCCTGTGGCATACTATTCTCGGAAACTCACTCTTTGCGAGATTAACTACACTATAACCGACAAAGAGCTCCTGGCCATCAAGAGAGCGTGTGAGGAGTGGCGACACTATCTTTTGGGGGCCTTGCACACAGTGGAGATATTTACTGATCACAGGAACCTACTGTTTCTAAAGACGGCTAAGGCTTTGACACCAAGGCAATTGAGGTGGACCCTTTTCTTTTCCGATTTTGATTTTATAATCAAATATCGTCCTGGATCACGTGACGGAAAAGCCGACGCTCTCTCCCGGCTGGGGGAAGCTGAGGACACGATTCTGGAAACCGAATCTCCTCTCATTCTAACAGAGTCGGAGCATACGGAGAAGTCTGTAGCCTTGATCACCTCGCATGACTTTTTGGAAGATGTAAAAATCGCCTTGTCCAACGTAGATGTGCAAGATTGGATCCAGGAAGAACCAGAGCATCGCTGTGTAAAAGACGATCTGGCCTATCATTATCATGCTTTATACATACCACATAAGGAATTACAACAACGAGTCCTTCAGTGGGCTCATGATTCTATGTTGAGTGGGCACATGGGGATCTACAAAACCACAGCTAACGTAGAACGTTCTTTTTGGTGGAAAGGATTACGTACAGACGTGAAGGAATATGTGAAATCCTGTGCGATTTGTGCCCAGGGTAAATCAGTACATACCAAACCAACGGGACTACTACGTAATATGCCCATTCCTTCTCGGCCATGGCATACATTGTCTATGGATTTCATAGTGGAGATCCCTCCTTGTGAAAATCAGACGGTCATATTGGTGATAGTCGATCAACTCACCAAAATGGGACATTTCATTTCTTTACCTGGCCTTCCTTCATCCTCCGAGTTAGCTAAAACATTCCTACAGCACGTGGTGAGAGCCCATGGTATTTCTAGCGTTCTGATAACAGACAGAGGCACGCAGTTCACATCTCGTTTTTGGAAGGCTCTTTGCACGATCCTACAAATAGATGCAAGACTCTCTTCCTCATACCATCCTCAAACGGATGGAAAGACTGAACGCTTGAACCAAACACTCGAGCAATACCTCCGCAGTTTCACCTTGCAGAATACCACTGATTGGACTACTCTTTTGTGGTTGGCGGAGTTCGCCTACAATAACGCTGTTCATTCTACCTTGGGGTGTTCGCCTTTTTTTTGCCTATATGGGTTTCATCCGAATATGCTTCTTTTTGAGTGGCCTGTAGAATCCCTGGTCCCTAGCATACACGAACATCATGCACATCTTAGAGCCATCATGATTGATGCGCAGCGTAACTTAGTGTCTGCACAAACATCCCAGAAGCAGTTTGCTGATAGGAAGAGAGCTCCAGAACCTGAGTATAGAGTGGGGGACAAAGTGTGGCTATCCACTCGTAATCTGCATCTGAAAGGGGTTAGCAAGCTTAAACCTAAGTATGTGGGACCCTATGGTATCAGTGAGGTTATCAACCCTGTTGCAATGAAGCTTTCCCTACCTGTGTCCTGGAAGATCCATCCGGTATTCTATGTCTCCCTGCTACGGCCCTGTCCTCAGGGCATGCGGTCGCCGGATAGGCCTCTGGCAATCGATGTGCAGGGACAGGACGAATATGAAGTCCGGGCTATTTTGGACTCCCGCATGGTTCGAGGCAGAATACAGTACTTGGTGGACTGGAAAGGGTTTGATCCGGAAGACCGTACCTGGGAGCCCGTGTCCCATCTCCATTGTCCTGACTTGGTTGCTCGTTTTCATGAGGCACATCACGGTAAGCCTGGTCGCCCGCCGGGACGGCGGTCCTCGAGAGGGGGTACTGTCGCGATCGTACTCAGACGAAGAAAACGCCGTGCAATGGTGTCATTCGCGAATGCGAGAAACGGATGGAAAACCTACGTGTCCCAGAAGGCCATGGGAAGCGGGATGTAAGGGGAGTGTCGTCTTGTATTTAAGCGCCTCCTCCGCACAAGGAAGTGCTTGACAATCCGGATATGGTCTCAAGCCTAGTCGGAAGGTGCATTCAGAGGAGCCAGAAAGTAGTCTACGCCGATTAAGAGCCTGCGTGGTTAGTGGGTCTGTCTTCGAGGGTCTACGCCGATCAAAAGCCTGCGTGGTCAGTCTGTATCTACGCCCTTCCCCCTGAATTTCCTGGAGTATCGCAAGTACTTTGGGAGTGCGGGCTCGCACTCCTTTCTACTTGATTTCCTGTTTTTGTTTTGTTTTCATTTGTCTGTACTTGGAATTCTATACCTTGTTTTCCTGGAAAAATATACTATTACTTTCAGTCTGACTAACAGTGCTTTGAACTCGTTACTTCAGCCCTTAGTCTCCAATGTTGTAATTGGTAGAAGTGGAGAGTCCCGGCCTTATTGATTGGGAGTTCTGGTGAGTCGGGGATGCAGAGTCGGGGGGAAGGGTGGTCATCATAGTGAGTGTTTCTAATGGTAGTATTCTTGTCTTCCTGTCCTGCAGCACTCCAACTCCCGCCGCAGCCCTGCTGTACATTCAACCAGTCGTTGTTGGAAGTGCAGATCCTTTCGCTCCATTCTTTCTTTGTTCTCTCCCTGTTTTCCCTGGGCACAGGTTCAAGCAGTGAGTACTTTCATTGCCGGGAATAGTGCCAGGGGGAAGAAGGGGGTATATCATCGGCCATCGTCTCTGCTGGTTACCCGTTAAAGGTTAGTGGCGTTTTGTTTGTCTTGTGCCGCTTACAATCCCGACAGGTCCCCTGTGTCACTATCTTGGGTGGTTCCTTGTGGGTCCAGCAATTCTACAGGCTCTATGCCTTGTGTCCAGTCAAGTCATGGTTCTTAAACCACTTTCTTATGATATGGTTTGGTACGCCCCTAGGGCTCAAAGTATATTTTGCTAATTTACTGTGTGCTATTAAGTGTAATTTATGTGCTTTTACCTCTAGCCTCATAAAGTGATTAGTAGGGTGTGTTTAGAATAAATACATATATTTTATATATATACCTGCTGTGGTTCTCCTTTCATTTGGTTATTCAAGAGATTATAAACTGGTAAAACAACTGTTTTCAAGACTTAGCCTGAAGGCTGCTCTCCATAACTACCACTAGGATTGCTTTCAATAAAGGTTGTCTTTAACCTATCACCTCTAAGAGGTTGTTTAGACTGGTGCTAGGTGCCCACTATAACTAGTGGACAGCATATGCCAGGCCAACTTCTCACAGATTAGTATTGTAGATAGCTGTAGTAGTTATGGTTGGTATCTATTGAAGGTGGTTTTGCGACGTGGGTGTAGTAGGTGAGTATGATAGGTATGTTAGGTAGATAGGTATGAATATCATGGAAGGTTAGGAATAGTAAGTTAGTATAGTAGGAAGATAGGGTATGTACAGTAGGTAAATCCTAATTAAAAAATAACTGAGTTCAATCTATAAAAAATTGTTTATACTGATTCTTCATTTTTGGTATTACTGGGCATGATAATATGGGACTCCACATTGTATTAAAGAAATGTTCTGTGAAAACACCACACAACAGGAAACATGTCTTGTTATGTATTTTATTTTCCTGGTGCAGTTCTTTAATCAAAATGCAGCTTTGTTGTATCTAAAAAAAGCCTTTGTGTGTGCATAGCAGTACTTTGTTAATGTAAATAGCAGTAATCTTGGGAGCAAAGAAAGCAAACAAATGTGCAAGAGCAATTAGTGAATAGCACTGTGTGTTTAGCACAAGCTATTATATCCAATCAGCTACACTTCCAGAACAGCTATAAATCAGAAATTAAAATTATGTTGTGACAATATTGTAAATACGTCAAAGAACACACACTGGTTCTCAATTACAAGCTACGCATATTCCATCTGCAGTCTAAATAAAAGAGTAGAAAATTGGTGTGGGAGCACACTGCTTCACCTCTCAGCAGGGTCGCCCCTAAGCATCATGGTAGATGCAGTCCGACAAGCGAGTACACTTGCAAAGTCTTCAGAGTGTTTCACCAGGTGGGTGCAGATTAGTGCTGGCCATCTCTGGACACGTGTTTCTAGATTATTATCTGTCATCAGCAGAGATTAGGCATTATTTGGGGTTGCTGAGCAGGCTGCCGTATCCTTGGAACGTAGTATCTCTCCAGGCGCGCAGGTGCCTCTCCACGAGCTCGTCAGCCCACAGCGGCTCGAGGGAGCCTTCAAGTAGAAAATTGGTGTGGGAGCACACTGTTTCACCTCTCAGCAGTGTCGCCCCTAAGCATCATGGTAGATGCAGTCCGACAAGCGAGTACACTTGCAAAGTCTTCAGAGTGTTTCACCAGGTGGGTGCAGATTAGTGCTGGCCATCTCTGGACACGTGTTTCTAGATTATTATCTGTCAACAGCAGAGATTAGGCATTATTTGGGGTTGCTGAGCAGGCTGCCGTATCCTTGGAATGTAGTATCTCTCCAGGCGCGCAGGTGCCTCTCAACGAGCTCGTCAGCCTACAGCGGCTCGAGGGAGCCTTCAAGTAGAAAATTGGTGTGGGAGCACACTGCTTCACCTCTCAGCAGGGTCGCCCCTAAGCATCATGGTAGATGCAGTCCGACAAGCGAGTACACTTGCAAAGTCTTCAGAGTGTTTCACCAGGTGGGTGCAGATTAGTGCTGGCCACCTCTGGACACGTGTTTCTAGATTATTATCTGTCATCAGCAGAGATTAGGCATTATTTGGGGTTGCTGAGCAGGCTGCCATATCCTTGGAACGTAGTATCTCTCCAGGCGCGCAGGTGCCTCTCCACGAGCTCGTCAGCCCACAGCGGCTCGAGGGAGCCTTCAAGTAGAAAATTCGTGTGGGAGCACACTGCTTCACCTCTCAGCAGGGTCGCCCCTAAGCATCATGGTAGATGCAGTCCGACAAGCGAGTACACTTGCAAAGTCTTCAGAGTGTTTCACCAGGTGGGTGCAGATTAGTGCTGGCCATCTCTGGACACGTGTTTCTAGATTATTATCTGTCATCAGCAGAGATTAGGCATTATTTGGGGTTGCTGAGCAGGCTGCCGTATCCTTGGAACGTAGTATCTCTCCAGGCGCGCAGGTGCCTCTCCACGAGCTCGTCAGCCCACAGCGGCTCGAGGGAGCCTTCAAGTAGAAAATTGGTGTGGGAGCACACTGCTTCACCTCTCAGCAGGGTCGCCCCTAAGCATCATGGTAGATGCAGTCCGACAAGCGAGTACACTTGCAAAGTCTTCAGAGTGTTTCACCAGGTGGGTGCAGATTAGTGCTGGCCATCTCTGGACACATGTTTCTAGATTATTATCTGTCATCAGCAGAGATTAGGCATTATTTGGGGTTGCTGAGCAGGCTGCCGTATCCTTGGAATGTAGTATCTCTCCAGGCGCGCAGGTGCCTCTCAACGAGCTCGTCAGCCTACAGCGGCTCGAGGGAGCCTTCAAGTAGAAAATTGGTGTGGGAGCACACTGCTTCACCTCTCAGCAGGGTCGCCCCTAAGCATCATGGTAGATGCAGTCCGACAAGCGAGTACACTTGCAAAGTCTTCAGAGTGTTTCACCAGGTGGGTGCAGATTAGTGCTGGCCACCTCTGGACACGTGTTTCTAGATTATTATCTGTCATCAGCAGAGATTAGGCAGTATTTGGGGTTGCTGAGCAGGCTGCCATATCCTTGGAACGTAGTATCTCTCCAGGCGCGCAGGTGCCTCTCCACGAGCTCGTCAGCCCACAGCGGCTCGAGGGAGCCTTCAAGTAGAAAATTCGTGTGGGAGCACACTGCTTCACCTCTCAGCAGGGTCGCCCCTAAGCATCATGGTAGATGCAGTCCGACAAGCGAGTACACTTGCAAAGTCTTCAGAGTGTTTCACCAGGTGGGTGCAGATTAGTGCTGGCCATCTCTGGACACGTGTTTCTAGATTATTATCTGTCATCAGCAGAGATTAGGCATTATTTGGGGTTGCTGAGCAGGCTGCCGTATCCTTGGAACGTAGTATCTCTCCAGGCGCGCAGGTGCGTCTCCACGAGCTCGTCAGCCCACAGCGGCTCGAGGGAGCCTTCAAGTAGAAAATTCGTGTGGGAGCACACTGCTTCACCTCTCAGCAGGGTCGCCCCTAAGCATCATGGTAGATGCAGTCCGACAAGCGAGTACACTTGCAAAGTCTTCAGAGTGTTTCACCAGGTGGGTGCAGATTAGTGCTGGCCATCTCTGGACACATGTTTCTAGATTATTATCTGTCATCAGCAGAGATTAGGCATTATTTGGGGTTGCTGAGCAGGCTGCCGTATCCTTGGAACGTAGTATCTCTCCAGGCGCGCAGGTGCCTCTCCACGAGCTCGTCAGCCCACAGCGGCTCGAGGGAGCCTTCAAGTAGAAAATTGGTGTGGGAGCACACTGCTTCACCTCTCAGCAGGGTCGCCCCTAAGCATCATGGTAGATGCAGTCCGACAAGCGAGTACACTTGCAAAGTCTTCAGAGTGTTTCACCAGGTGGGTGCAGATTAGTGCTGGCCATCTCTGGACAGGTGTTTCTAGATTATTATCTGTCATCAGCAGAGATTAGGCATTATTTGGGGTTGCTGAGCAGGCTGCCGTATCCTTGGAACGTAGTATCTCTCCAGGCGCGCAGGTGCCTCTCCACGAGCTCGTCAGCCCACAGCGGCTCGAGGGAGCCTTCAAGTAGAAAATTGGTGTGGGAGCACACTGCTTCACCTCTCAGCAGGGTCGCCCCTAAGCATCATGGTAGATGCAGTCCGACAAGCGAGTACACTTGCAAAGTCTTCAGAGTGTTTCACCAGGTGGGTGCAGATTAGTGCTGGCCATCTCTGGACACGTGTTTCTAGATTATTATCTGTCATCAGCAGAGATTAGGCATTATTTGGGGTTGCTGAGCAGGCTGCCGTATCCTTGGAACGTAGTATCTCTCCAGGCGCGCAGGTGCCTCTCCACGAGCTCGTCAGCCCACAGCGGCTCGAGAGAGCCTTCAAGTAGAAAATTGGTGTGGGAGCACACTGCTTCACCTCTCAGCAGGGTCGCCCCTAAGCATCATGGTAGATGCAGTCCGACAAGCGAGTACACTTGCGAAGTCTTCAGAGTGTTTCACCAGGTGAGTGCAGATTAGTGCTGGCCGTCTCTGGACACGTGTTTCTAGATTATTATCTGTCATCAGCAGAGATTAGGTATTATTTGGGGTTGCTGAGCAGGCTGCCGTATCCTTGGAACGTAGTATCTCTCCAGGCCCGCAGGTGCCTCTCCACGAGCTCGTCAGCCCACAGCGGCTCGAGGGAGCCTTCAAGTAGAAAATTGGTGTGGGAGCACACTGCTTCACCTCTCAGCAGGGTCGCCCCTAAGCATCATGGTAGATGCAGTCCGACAAGCGAATACACTTGCAAAGTCTTCAGAGTGTTTCACCAGGTGGGTGCAGATTAGTGCTGGCCATCTCTGGACACATGTTTCTAGATTATTATCTGTCATCAGCAGAGATTAGGCATTATTTGGGGTTGCTGAGCAGGCTGCCGTATCCTTGGAACGTAGTATCTCTCCAGGCGCACAGGTGCCTCTCCACGAGCTCGTCAGCCCACAGCGGCTCGAGGGAGCCTTCAAGTAGAAAATTGGTGTGGGAGCACACTGCTTCACCTCTCAGCAGGGTCGCCCCTAAGCATCATGGTAGATGCAGTCCGACAAGCGAGTACACTTGCAAAGTCTTCAGAGTGTTTCACCAGGTGGGTGCAGATTAGTGCTGGCCATCTCTGGACACGTGTTTCTAGATTATTATCTGTCATCAGCAGAGATTAGGCATTATTTGGGGTTGCTGAGCAGGCTGCCGTATCCTTGGAAAGTAGTATCTCTCCAGGCGCGCAGGTGCCTCTCCACGAGCTCGTCAGCCCACAGCGGCTCGAGGGAGCCTTCAAGTAGAAAATTGGTGTGGGAGCACACTGCTTCACCTCTCAGCAGGGTCGCCCCTAAGCATCATGGT
The DNA here is from genome assembly GCF_964263255.1 of Lissotriton vulgaris. Taxonomy (NCBI): domain Eukaryota; kingdom Metazoa; phylum Chordata; class Amphibia; order Caudata; family Salamandridae; genus Lissotriton; species Lissotriton vulgaris. Next base: position 1,264,956,254 of record NC_141693.1, read on the forward strand.
AGATGCAGTCCGACAAGCGAGTACACTTGCAAAGTCTTCAGAGTGTTTCACCAGGTGGGTGCAGATTAGTGCTGGCCATCTCTGGACACGTGTTTCTAGATTATTATCTGTCATCAGCAGAGATTAGGCATTATTTGGGGTTGCTGAGCAGGCTGCCGTATCCTTGGAACGTAGTATCTCTCCAGGCGCGCAGGTGCCTCTCCACGAGCTCGTCAGCCCACAGCGGCTCGAGGGAGCCTTCAAGTAGAAAATTGGTGTGGGAGCACACTGCTTCACCTCTTAGCAGGGTCGCCCCTAAGCATCATGGTAGATGCAGTCCGACAAGCGAGTACACTTGCAAAGCCTTCAGAGTGTTTCACCAGGTGGGTGCAGATTAGTGCTGGCCATATCTGGACACGTGTTTCTAGATTATTATCTGTCATCAGCAGAGATTAGGCATTATTTGGGGTTGCTGAGCAGGCTGCCGTATCCTTGGAACGTAGTATCTCTCCAGGCGCGCAGGTGCCTCTCCACGAGCTCGTCAGCCCACAGCGGCTCGAGGGAGCCTTCAAGTAGAAAATTGGTGTGGGAGCACACTGCTTCACCTCTCAGCAGGGTCGCCCCTAAGCATCATGGTAGATGCAGTCCGACAAGCAAGTACACTTGCAAAGTCTTCAGAGTGTTTCACCAGGTGGGTGCAGATTAGTGCTGGCCATCTCTGGACACGTGTTTCTAGATTATTATCTGTCATCAGCAGAGATTAGGCATTATTTGGGGTTGCTGAGCAGGCTGCCGTATCCTTGGAACGTAGTATCTCTACAGGCGCGCAGGTGCCTCTCCACGAGCTTGTCAGCCCACAGCGGCTCGAGGGAGCCTTCAAGTAGAAAATTGGTGTGGGAGCACACTGCTTCACCTCTCAGCAGGGTCGCCCCTAAGCATCATGGTAGATGCAGTCCGACAAGCGAGTACACTTGCAAAGTCTTCAGAGTGTTTCACCAGGTGGGTGCAGATTAGTGCTGGCCATCTCTGGACACGTGTTTCTAGATTATTATCTGTCATCAGCAGAGATTAGGCATTATTTGGGGTTGCTGAGCAGGCTGCCGTATCCTTGGAACGTAGTATCTCTCCAGGCACACAGGTGCCTCTCCACGAGCTCGTCAGCCCACAGCGGCTCGAGGGAGCCTTCAAGTAGAAAATTGGTGTGGGAGCACACTGCTTCACCTCTCAGCAGGGTCGCCCCTAAGCATCATGGTAGATGCAGTCCGACAAGCGAGTACACTTGCAAAGTCTTCAGAGTGTTTCACCAGGTGGGTGCAGATTAGTGCTGGCCATCTCTGGACACGTGTTTCTAGATTATTATCTGTCATCAGCAGAGATTAGGCATTATTTGGGGTTGCTGAGCAGGCTGCATCTACCAGAGGTAGTGTCATATAGTGACATGTAAGAAGCTCAAGTAGTGCATGGTCTAAAAACAGTCTCTGGGAGAGACCTTAGTCGAGTCTACATAGAAAGAGGATATTAATATTGTGTGTCAATAACACAAGAAGAACCCCACAAAGGTATACAAGTCACAGAGAAGGGCGGGGGGGAGGAAATCATGGAAGAACCGCTAGTCGGAAGGAATGTAAAATGATGCACGTTTCACCTGCTGCGCTCTGTGGATGTCCAGGTGCTCTTGTGAAGACTAAAGAAAAGAAAAAAGTATGGGGTGATTATCAGAGGACGAGAGTGCGAGCGGCGTGATGACTGACAGTGGCAGGGGGTCTTACCGTGGTGGCGACTACTGGATACAAAGTCAGCCACGTTGTAAAAAGTACAGTAAACGACCAGGGCACCCCGTGCCAAAGGTGGGAGTACTGTACTGGACGGGTGCGTCCAGAACTATTCGAGGCGACCTGGGAGGGAAAATAAGAATGAGGTCAGAGAGAGATAATAAGGGGCTACTGCAGTCAGCATCGGGTGGACGTTATGGCTCTCACCTGAGTCAGAAGGTCAGAAGACGCATCCGGTCCGCACGTCCATGTAGCGAGTTCCGGGTAATGGACGTGTCCCGGCGCCCCTCCCTTCTCTGCGGCCGCACTCACCAGTACTTGGACGCTGCAGCTCTTCCTCACCCGGTCCCGCTTCTTGGGGCCGGGTGCTCTCACGGGCGGCGGGGGGGCTCCTCTTCCACCATGGAGCCCTGCCGGTGGGTGCAGCTGCTTCTCCTTGTCCGCGCTGGGGGGGCGGGACTTCCGGGTCGCCCCCTCAGCTTCCGGGTTGTCGTGGGCAGCGCGGCGGCCCGTCTCAGCTACTGCAGGCGGGGAATTAATTCACCGAGGGGTGGGCTCCCTCGAGGTGAAAATAAACAATAGCGGCAAGGTCCCTGGGCGCCTGCCAGGGGACAATTTAATTACAAAAAAGCGAGGTGAGCACTCGCTAGGGCAGAAAAGCGCTATGAAGCACTCGGGGTGTTTTTCACGAAACTCCCCAGCCCCGAGCAGGAAGGCGGGTGCCGGCTCAATGCCGGACCAGATTCGGGGGCGTTCCCGAGGGCTTTTGGCTGACGTAGCGTGACGTCGCCAAAAGCGAAAAATTCTCGGGAACGCCCCCGAATCTGGTCCGGGATTGACGGACAGAGCCGTCTCCCAATGGCTAGCCTCCATTTATGGAGCTAGCCAATGGGAGAGTGGGGCAGGTCCCTGTTCCACACTCTAACTCATAAGGTTTTTTAGCGCATGCGCACTTCGTGCGCATCGCTAGGCAAAACCTAAAAAGGAATGATTTTGATTCAGAGAGAGAGAATCTCCTATCCCAAGTACAATCAATTGAGGGCTGAGATTAATTTCCTTGCCTAGCATGCTCACTAGGAAGCCTTTAACACTACATTTCAAGGTATCCAATTGTGGGCATGTTGCAAACATATGGACCATGTCTCCTGCTGGAAACTGGCAGAGTGGGCAATTAGAACCTGCTACTCTCCCCCATTTGGCAATCTTGGCAGGTGTTATATACAGATTAAACCATGTTTTAAAACATTGGAGCTGTAAATTGGTTGCCATAAAAGATGTCTGAGCCATGTGTAGTGAATCCTCACTATCCCCTGGTTCAATCTCTAGCAAATTTTGCCACCGATCAATATGTTTAGTCAAATCATCAAGTGTTAAATCTATCAGCATTTTGTACAGCCCCCGCAAAGTACTTGAGTCTTTAAATAGTTCACACATGACCTTTACCGTGGAAAAAACGGAAGTTCCCCTAGCTTTTTACTTAAAACGTCTCTTAATTGGAGGCATTTGAAAAATTGCTGATTATCTAGTGCATACTCATCCCTTATGGTTTCGAACAATAACATATCAGATCCACTTATAATATCTCCAATTATTCGTATTCCTTTATCATACCATTTCCTCATATACCCCTCATTAAAAATATTGGGAAGGAGGCTATATCTATATAGAGGGGTATAGGCATTAAAGCGTCCCATTCCAAGTTTTTTGCGAACGGAGGTACAAACCTTGTATGCACAAATCAGAATTTTAAACTTCGCCCTTTTATAATAATTAAAGTCAATATGTCGTAAGAAAAACCCCTTAGCGTCAGCTCCTAAAATCAATTAAAAAATAGAGACAGAGAGGTCATCCCGTATTGATTCATCCTTTTTTGCATTAAGCAATAGCTCGATATTCTGTAGCAACGCTGCCCAGTAATATAATTGGAGATTGGGTACAGCCCACCCTCCTCTATCCCTAGGCAAAGTTAATAATCTAAATGCTCTACCAGGGCTACAGTTTGCCCAGATAAATCTAGAAAACAGTTCATTCATCGAATTAAACCAGGTATTGTTGATAAATAGAGGCATGGCCCTTAAAAAGTATAAAACCTTTGACAAAAAAATAATTCTAATTATATTACATCTCCCCACCATTGTGAGCTTTAGATTCTCTAAACGAGCAAATTCAGTTTTAAATTTAACAGTTAAGGGGTTTAGGTATTGTCCATAATTTTTGAGAAATCTGCTGTGATTTCTACCCCCAAATAAACAGCTTTTTGAAATACACGTATGTCATTTAACTGCAAACCATTGCCAATCAGTGAGTTTAACTCTGATTCAATTGATGGCCAGAATGTTTCCCAAAGAGATCAGCTTCTCTTTCAATCACTCTTAAGGCAATTCTAGGATTCAAAGTGATTATGGTGAGATCATCAGCATAAGCCAATATTTTGGTGTTCGCCCGATATTCTGTACACCAACAATCAAATTATTAGCTTCTATCTTTCTAACCAACAGATATATGTAAAGCGCAAACAGTAAGGGTGAGCAGGGACACCCATGCCTGTTCCCTCTCCTAATAAGAATTGGATCCGACATCTCCCCCATGATGGAAATACTGGCCGTCGGGCTACGATACATTGATTTTAAAGCTGTGATGAACTTCTCCCCTATTCCTCTATCCTTTAATGTTGCCCATAAAAAGAGCCAGGAGACCCTATTGACCGACTTTTCCGCGTCAAGCAGAATAAGTCTGATAGGGTCCTGTGTGATGCCTGCAGCATTGAACAGAGTGATAACCCGCTGGACATGCTCTATTGTACTACGTCCAGGTAAAAAGCCATGTTGTGATGGTGGGACTAAGTTCTTAAAAAGAGCTGCTAAGCGAACGGCCAATATCTTGGCATATATTTTAATGTCGCTATTTATTAAAGTAATAGGTCGATATGACCGCATTTCATTAGGTGGTTTTCCTTTTTTTCGGGAATATGACTATATTGGCAGTTTCCCAGGAATTCAGAACCCCCAAACCCTTCTGGGCATTCAAGAACATGAGCTTCATTATTTCAAGTAATGATGGTGCGAAGATTTTATAAAACTCTCCAGGTATAGTATCAAGTCCAGCTGCCTTACCACTGGCTAATGAGCTACTAGCACCCTGAATTTCCTCAGTTGTTATAGGAGATTCTAAGGCTATGCGGTCTTCTTGAGTTAGTTTCTCCGCTATAGTTCAATCCAAAAAACTTAGCATTACTTCCTCATCGCTCCTCAAGCAGCACAAATTTCATTAGGTTCTGTGGCCGGCCCGCTCCCTGGATTATCTATTAGTAAGATGTTTCCCTGGGTCCTGCGTTGTCTCGCACGCATCGCCAGTACATGACCCACCTTTTCCCCACATTAATGCAAACTTGAACGCCAAGCAGAATATTTCCCTGCTGCTTTAATTGCTAATGTTTCTTTGATAGTAGATTTGGAAGTAGCAACCCTATTTTGGGTCTATTCTACTCCCTGATTACTAGTGATGGCTTGAATCAATTGTGTTTCAGCTATACTCAGTTTCTGATATTGTTCTCATAAAACCTTTTTCGCTTTTGATTGTGCAGCCCGCCCATAAGCAGTTGTTTCCCCTCTGATCCCGGCTTTGAGTGCATCCCAAATCATCTCGACCAGCGCACTTCCTTTATTTTCTTCTAAGAATCGAAGAATCCATTCCCTCATATGTGGAATATACTCATCTTCATATACTAATGCTCTATTAAATACCTGTGGGCCAAAAATCCGTTCCGCTCGCGAAATTGCGGAAAAATCCGCAATTCCACTCGCGGGCAGATTTTTTTTGGGGCCCACAGGAAGCACTTACAGTTAAGGCAGGTGCTCGAGTTGAAGCTAACTTTGTAACCATTTTAGAATGACGCCGGCAAGCTGCCAGAGTTGAAGTTGCTTACTTGCAAGTTGCAACTTCAACTCTGGCAGCTTGCCGGCACCATTCTAAAATGGTTACAAAGTTAGCTTCAACTCGGGCACCTGCCTTAACTCTGTAAGTGCTTCCTGTGGGCCAAAAATTAAATCTCAACATGAAGCACTTACAGATATGAATAAAGCAGGTGCCCGAGTTAAAGCTCAAATTCAGTAACGTTTTAATCAGCCAAAACATTAGTGAGCACGGTTGAGTCTGGGCAAGTGTGCTTTAACCCCATATCTGCAGTCTAAAATTAGCTGTAATACTCGAGGGAGGTCTTTGAATCCCTGAGTTTCTCGAGCGCAATCTCCGTGTAATTCCTGTGACCAGGAGACTGCTTTCTCCTCACCTGCTGCCCTGCTCGCTCTCTGACCTTTTATACACAAGAGGCATGTTGACACACATAGAAGCCCCGCCTATTTGGCCCTGCACCACACACTAGCGGTATCAAATGTCTTCCTGCCCTTTCCCAACTATGATGGACAGCTCACTCAAGGGACCTCGTCGCCTTTTGGCGCGGTGGCAAAATTACAGGCACACATGGTCAGTGGAGTCAAATCTTCTGGCCCTTTAGCTTAGCATGAGTTTGATGTGGGGCAGAAAAAAAAGTGTATCCCACATCCTGAGTATTGAGCTTAGGCCATATATCTGAGAGGCCATGGATCTTACATAAATTGGAGAGTGCTTTAAAAATTTTAGGTTTGCGCACTGTATAAGAGCTTCCACCAATTACTCCAGTTCGATTACATACATTTATATTACCATCACCACAGATGATAAAGGGGAGAGGCCAACCCACTAGTTCAATACCAATCGAATAAAGTCGGCTCATCTAGTATCGATCCATATATGGAGCACAAGGTAAAAGTGTAGCCCTCAATAAAACATTGAGTAATAACTTATCTGCCATATGGATCTGATTTAGAGCATGAAAACCTTAAAACTAGGTTCTTTTTTTGCAATGACTGCTACCACTAAATGAAACCCCTCTAATTCATTGATCTTGATTCAACTAGCCTCAGTATGAGTCTCTTGGAGACAGATAATATGTCCTTTCAGATATTGTACTTATACGTTAATCCTCCGTTTTTCTAATGAGTTATTCAAGCCACAGATATTGATCGAGGCAATCCTTAATTTATTTAGCACCATTTTCTTTTTTTGATGTGCAACCTACCCATTCTGCTCCCTTCTTCTCATTCATCACCACCACCACCAACGTAAACAAAGCTACTAATTCTGACATCTTCAATACCACAAACAAACTCGCCTCCCTCTCCCCCCTGGTGTGTCCCCACCCTTCTAACCCAAGGCAAAAAAGGTCCAAAGACCCTTGTGATGCCTCCAGCATTGCGTTGCTTCTCCTGTCACCCATCGAGTTGGCCCCATCACGAGAAAGGGACCAAAAACCAAAAATTAAAAAGATAACCCTCCCCCTTCTCCTCCCACCAAACCGCTCCCACAGCAGTGCTGAACAACTCAAATAATCTAGTCTAGCTGGAGCCTATTCCATCACACAGAGAAGCCCCACACTAGAATAAGGAAAAAAAAAGACATTTCTATCTTATCAAGGAGCTCAGAATTGTCTGTTAATCGTCCCTTAATCCTTCATCCAACTGGTCCCGTAGAGACTTTAGTCCCTGAGATGTCCTTCAAATAATCTTGGGCCTGGATTTCCGAGGTGAATATTCTTGTGGTGTTTTTATAGATGATTGTAAGTCTTGCTGGACTAAGTAGGAAAGCCTCTGCTCCTACTTTCTGGAAAGGGGTAATTAGTAATATGGCAGAAGTCTGGGCTTACAAAGAAGGAGAGACCTTCTGCCAAATGTCGTGATTCAGGTCTAGCTTTATCAAACACTGCTTGGGGAAGTAGGAAGTAGCCGAAAAAGAGTAATATGGCTCTTGGTTTGTCGCTAGAATTATTGGAGTCATATTTCTTTTTAAGCGTGAGAGGAAAACGACAGACCCGCTGAATTTCCTTCTCCCAATCCCACTGCCCAAGCTCAGGAAAGCCCCCTTTCATCAAGCGCAAAACAAAGCCTCTAATGTTATCCCCTTTAGCATGTTCAGGCCACAACTCGATTCCTGGCTGGTGACTTTGCAGGTGCAGGCTGTGACAGTGTTGGGGAGGTCTCAGGAGAGAACTGCAGAGTAGGCGATTGGGAGAGGTGTGGGGAGTGGGGAAACTCAGGTGTGTTGAATGAGTCCTCATCCTGGGAGGCAACAGTTGTGTGCTCTTCCTCCAGTGAGGCATTGACTTGGCTTGGGCCTGGCACATCACTCTGGTCCATTGCTGGTGCAGTTCCTGGTATAGCTGTGGCTTGACTGTCTGCTGTTGGCCCTAGGTATAAATAAGCGTATGTCAACTGTGTGGTACTGTGTCACATTGCATTAAATAAATGCATTACACATTTCACTGTGGTTATTCTGCATTGCTTTCAATGCCTTGTTGATGTCTGGGTAGTTACACATGTTCTAATGCTAGCTGACTACATTTCCCATAATGCATTGCTGGTGTTAGATGCTGACTGGACTGGGGTTTGGCTGTGCGATAAGGGTTAAGGGAGGCAAGCTGGTATGGGGTGTCTTGCTGCGCATGCATCTTACCTTTTCTTTTTCCTGCTCTGGCTGAGCTGTCCACGTCTCCCAAGCCCACCACACTGTCTGGCTCAATGGTGGACGCCACCAACTCCTCCAGGTCTGTCAGGGGGGGCGCTGGGTTCCTGCCTCCGCCAGTCAGACCAGCCTGCTTATGTAGCTCTGCCATCTTTCGCTTGGTGAGACTCCTGATGTCATAGAATCTTTTTTTAGGTCATCCAGGCTCTTGCTTGTCACTCCCACAGCATTCACCCTTTCACCAATTTCCAGCCACAGCTTGCGTTTTACTGACTCTGCTACTGTGAGGGAGTGTCTGCCAAACAGTTGTTTGTGGTTTTTTACCACCTCCTCCACTAGAACTTGCAGCTCCATTCGGCTGAACTTTGCTTTCCTCTTCCTTTCTGCCTTCTGGCTCTCACTGCTGCTGGCCATTTTCACTGTGGTAAACTTGTATCGATCACTCCCTGCAGCTCTGTGTCTGTGCTGTGCTCTGACTGCCTCTCCTGAGCCTTCAAATTTGTTGCAGCTGCCTGGTTGTCGACTTCCTGGTTTGGTGGGGAAGGGTGGCGGCACCTGATTGGCTGCTTTCTTAGGTTTCACTTTTGTTTGCTTCCCCTTTCGGGATTTCACCGAATCGGTTTTACCCGATTCGGTATTTCCCGATTCGGTGTTTACAATGCTTTCCTATGGGCCTTTTGGCCCATAGGGTTGTATGGGAAATACCGATTCGGGAAATTCGTATTTGGTCACTTCAGAATCGGTGAAATCCGATTGACAGATTCCGATTTGTACCGATTCGGAAAATGATACCGATTTTTTACCTACATATCAATTACCGATTTCAGAATACCGATTCGGTAGGACTCGGTATTTTAAAATCGGTAAATGTTTTTTACCTACATCTGGCCCTAAATCCTTAGTGGTGGTTCGGAGTAGGCATGGAAGCATTCTTACAATTCCGAAACCACGGGAATTTAAGACTGTTTTTATTCTCTTTGTATACCGCTGACATGCAGAAACGGTTAGACTCTGTATGTGCATTCCTGCCTAGGCTAGGCTTCAGGGCAGGAAGTTTAAGAGCCATATGTATATTGATCACACAATTATTCTTAATTTAACCGAGATTGGCTTGCAGCGTTCTTTAGATAAATTACATGAATATAATCTATTAAACAAATTAACCATGAATGCAACTTGCAGCTAAGCGAGTGAAAGGTCAGTTGGCATATTGATGGTCAAAAAGGTTGACTGCTCCGCCCACTGCAACTACTTCAGTGTTACCGTAGCCTCTAGCTCAAACCTAAACACACACCTCTTTCTGGTTACATCAAATGTGCTGTCTCCTCTATAGCCTTCGACCTTGTAAAACTGTATAGAATCTATTGGGTACAACAGATGAGGGCTCCTGCAGGGTGGAGAATGTTGGAAGCGTTTTGCCAGGGTTTATTTTCATGGTTCAGTAGTAACCAAGTACATACTGAACTAACATTGCAGCTCTTTAATATGTAACGATTCACAATCCATTTTTTGCTTTACCTCAAGGTAAATTACACATCCAGATTAGGCTTGAATGTCGATTATTTTGAACTTCCCTATTAGTTGATAAAACATTGTTGATATAACTGTATTATCATTGGCGGTAAAATAGACATTGCTCTAGGTCATGTGGTTACAATTTACAACCCAACCTCGTCATTCATTACAAATGGGATGGAGGTGTCTGTGGAATTTACCATTCTAGTTAATATATCCAGCTTAAATTCAAACATGATAATGGGGCATACAATATGTAATGATATGCCTACTCTACCAAATCCATCAAGTTCCAGTAATTGACATATGTTTCCCGCCGAACATTTTTAGAAGGTTTGTCAACGCAAAAATGATCTGGTTAAATTGTGGGGTTCGTATTTTATCTTATCTTGTAACTACTCGGGCCGTAATTGTTTTAGAGCCCAAAGATGTACTGATCCTGAACAGAGATGAGGGTATCTCGGTTTTCTGTTCGAATATAGCTATTTGCAACAATGAAACAGTTCACTTATTTTAGGTTTCTGTCACTTTACTGCCTTTGAATTTCGAAGCTGGTTAAGAAATAATTATACTTTACCTAACATATCCTGGCTGTATCATAAATGCAAAGAAAATGTAACGCATTTCAAGGCCTTTTGTTCATTGTTAATAGTAACCTAGAACAATTCTTTAGGCCATGGTCTAGCTAAGATAATATAAGAAGTAATAATCATGGAATTTCACTGTGTAAAGCAGGAGACAACCATATTTGTGCATATATGTGTGGTTAAGGCACCTTTTAACTTGTTTTTAGATCCGCATAAGAGTATCTATTATTGTAAGCATGTTGGTCTAATTACGGATTACATCGAGATCATGCGTTACAGTAAGGTATAGGTCTGTATTCTTCTAGGCCACTTAGCAATTGGTCTCATTTAACTTACAGGTTTTTTTTAACTTACGCTATCTTCTCCTTGTATTATTCTGGCTGTGCAATTTTTCGTAGTTGCTTTAACTAAATGAAAATCATATTGCTATTACAAAACTCCACCCCACTTCATAATGTTGTCTCCTGATTGCATTCATCTTTAGTCCCTCCTCAACTTGACTCTTCTTCTGACTCAGTTGCTGTTAATGCACCATTTAACACTTGTAGCATTCCAACATGCAACATGCTCTCTACAGGTGTACACACTGGAGGCAAATGATTACACAGGTGGCCTACATGCAATAGTTTCTGAAAGGCGGGATACTGGGAAATATAATGGATACTGGGCTTAGGGCACCAGAGAGGGGCTGACACTATTAAATGCATTGAGGCTAGGCTAGGTCTACTTGTTAGACTTGAACGTGGGTGCATAAATGTAGTTGTAATAGATGGAAGAAATTCATGCTTCTCTACTAGTTTTTAGGTTGAGCCTATAGTGACAGCTCGCATGCATGAAGTATTCAGTGTGGAGTGGAAGCTCTGTAAAACCTCCACCCACTCTCCGTCCATCTTTTTCATTAGCGTGTGTCTTTTTTGGTCCTAAATGCTGCCTTATGATTGGCTTTAGGCTTGTTAGTCCCTCCTTATGATGGCAATGTCGTCAGCATTTGTATCCTTCCATGGCTACTGGCCCCTTTACTTCAAGTCCGTGCCTTCTCGCACCCCCCCCCCCCCCCCCCGCCCTCCGTTGTTTATGTTTTCTCACCCGCCCGCAGTCCTGTTTGCAATGTAACAGGTCTCACGTAAATGCGAGTCCTATTTCATTGAAAATGCTTGTTTACTCTTTTGCAATTTAGTATGGCATGTGTGCAAAGAGTGATGACTATATTCTTTATTCATATGTGCACTCAGCACTATGTAGTGCTACCTGTGCAACCAGTAGTCTACGATACAGGCGACCCTTTGCAGGGAACGTGTAATTTCACCAATAAAAAAACAATGTGCTATTTATTATGTTGCATGCTTTTGGTCTGCCTCCAATATGTATTAGTTCTTCAAGGTGTTAAAGGAGATGATACGACTTTGATACATATATATTCAGTGACATATAGATTGCTTGTATCCAACAGCGTGATCTGTGTGTGCTTTTGAAACACCTGAGCAGTGTACCAGGACTTCGTACCAGTACGGAGTGTCCGCTGGAGTTGCTTCCGGAGGAAGGCGCTGTGCTTTCAGCTTCTCCTTCAGCATGGGTAGATGTGTTCTTTGTTGTACTTCTGACACAGCTCTGGCTTTCCAGACAAGGCTCGCTTGAGCAGAGGCACCACTGCAGGCTATCATGCCATGGGACTGTGGGTCAGAGGGCACCGCACAGCAAAGGCGACCCTGTCGCCAATGGTGGGTGCCACGTCCCTTCCATTCCCAATGCAGCGCTTTGCCGCCACTGAGGTCCACTTGTTGCTCTCTTCACGCACTGTAGCATAGCCCGCCAGCCCCTACCTGCAGCCAGCATTGTGCCCATGCCTGGCAGGCCGACGGGGTGACCGCCACTACCACATGCAGCCCAGAGTCTCCATGATGGAGTCTGACATGCCCCTTCAGTGCTCTGGGATATGGCACACCTAGGGCAGGTATTTTACCACTCCCGGTTCACAGTACTCATGCATCGACTAAAGCGGGCGGAAATAGTTTGCGCGTCCCGTGGTGGTAAACCTAATGGCCATCGTTGAATGTGGTGCTCTTACTTCTCTGAATATTTACTTTAAGACTCTCCCAATTCAGACCCAGAGATGACAGTGTTGACGCTTCTCAACGTATGTTGCTTTTTAATATATCCTCATTCCAGTGCAAGTCAGTGAGCAATTACTTTGTTTCCGCGGATACAGTGTCTGCAAGTTTACTGTTAAGTAGCATATCGATCACTTGTGAACGGGGTCTTCCTGGAATGTCGATTCAATACCCCATTTGGTTGCTAAATGCACAAAAAGTGTGGGAACTACCATCCCAAATATAATGGGAGCGGGGTCAGTAAATGACGGCCTGCGTTGTGAAATATTTAATTGGTATCCCAGGTAAAACGTGTTTCGCCCGTACAGTTTGATAATCTTCTGAACTCTGCCATATTTGAATCAACCCCGACGGCTCTTCTGTAGCTCCACCCACTGAAAGTGAAGCATACAACAGTCTGCCTGGGCAGGTGCAGAAAAGCAGGCTCGCTCCGCCCATAGGGGTTAAAGGGCTTCAGCCCTCACCTCCCCCCTCTCAGCTGGGACTGCTGTGGGCTCGGCTGGGCAGTGTCTGGAGTCTTATCTCCAGCATCCGAATTTTTCACAGGTCTTTGCAAAAACCATTTACATATTTACATACCTTTGTAAACTGTTTAACAAGGCTTAGTTTTTAGGTCGAACATTTAAGACCTCTTGTATATATTTTAGTATATACTTATATCTGTATGTACTTTGTGGCCTCTAGAGATCATCCCTAGGACTTGTCTGCTTCCGCTTAGGGACTATTTTTTCTGTTCAACTGCCTCTATTTAACTGTCTTGATAGAAAACGACCAGCTGTGGTCAGTAAAATACCAGAATTGCTTTTTCCTGAGGAACATTCTTTTTTTCTTTTTCTGGCAACTGCCTCTATTTAACTTTCTTGTTCTCTGATGGTGGGCACTTCTCTTGAGTGCAGAGTTGCAATGTTAACTGAAAGAACCAACAATGATGAATGGAATGCTTGAAATATTCTCAGCCCTGGGTATTTAATCTAGACTACATTACCGTCCATCTTTTTGTTCAGTCTGCACCACAATAAGCGAATCGGTTTTGACTATTGCTATTGCTGGGCCATGTCCCTTCTACGAGGGAACACCTGTGCAGACATTGTTCGGACATGTTGGTCCTCATCTAAGAGGGTCAGAAAGAGTCCACAGGGACAATGAGCGATGAGGTGCACTCATAAGGTACCACAAGGCTGAAATAATTCTGTGTTTGCTTGCACTCTGGTTTAAAGGCAACATGCCATAGCACTGTGAGCTGTTGTGTTCCCTTTGGTGTAAGACCAGGTTGGTTTGCATATGTTAAATCACCTTCGTTAATGACAGAAACAAGCTGAATACTGTGGTGTAGAATTAACTCATAGTAATGTTCTGTAGTTCAGATTAAAATATGCTATTCCATACTCCACTTTTTTTGCCATCCAAATGTATTGTTAACTTTCCTTGGCTTTTATGAGATTCACAGTAATCTTAATGGGATCCCATATGCCTGCATGCCAAGTAGACTGACTCAGAAGTGATCAGTTCCTTCCCCCTATTTGTTTTGTCGTATATCAGATGTAAATTCTTCAAGTTTGAACTTGATCTGGTGAACTCAGGCCATGCATGAGTTTTACAGAATCCCTGCAGTAAAATCTCAGTGCTGATTAACTAGGAATGCTACCAAATCTCATCATTTTAAAAAGTTGTACCCCTTCGTTGTCTTCATCTAAACTACACGGTGTGGGATGGCCATTCTCCCACTCTAACATTCTCCTGTAGGACTACAGTCTTTGGGGATCAAGTTAGAGCTAGAAAGTCTGCCATGACTTAACCAAGCACCCACGGTCCCTTTCTAGTTCTGGCCTCCCGTATTTTGTGGCAGGATTAAACAATTTGTTTGGGCTGGTTTTAGTTCCTATCCAGCTTTGTTTAATACGAATGCACTGTGTCATCGCTTCATGGTTCCCATTCAAAAGATTATAGCATGTATCAGGATCTCTTTGAAGCATATTCACCTGCCGCATGCAAAAATCTCTCAAATCAGACATGAGTTTATCTTCTAGAACTAGACAAACCTGTAACTTTGAGATAAATAAACATTATTCCAAACAAATACATGCATACGAATGTATTTATGTTTTAAACACTATCAAGATGAAACTACTGTTAGTTCATTGGAGTATTTGGAATTTCACCAATACTTTATCTTCTCAAAGAACCACAAACCCTCAATCAGTTTCACTCCAGTGAATGTTCTCGGTTCTGTAGCAGGTTTAGGTTTTAGGATGTTAGGTTTCAAGATTAGGATTAGCAAAACACACCATGGTAAAGATTGAAATAATGGAAAAACAAGATGTCAAGAGATTCAAAGGAAAGGTAAGGATCTGCTGCAAAACGTGGCACTGGTTCTTTGAAAATAAGACTTCGACATTGACTATAAATGTGCCAAAAAAATCTTTTCATCTTGTGAAATCTAGTAAACATGAATGTGATTATAGTTACATTCATACAGAAGACAATACTACTTCCAATATGAAGATGAAATCAGAGCACTCTTTACTTTTTGGAATTTCACTCATCAGCCCCAGAGGTCACAATCAAAACACCCACAGGTGTGTTGGGGTTTAAAGATAGATGTTTAAGTCTTTTATGCACATGGGTGTTTCCAAAGTATGACTTGGCAATAATAAGGAAATTCTATTGTGTATGCATATATTCATCTGAAGTCAGAAATCCTTTGTTGCAGAAACACTATGGGGCATCTGAATAGACTCTTTTGAGTACTGGGAGTAGCACGCCAGTAGTAATATTTCCAGTAGTCACACATACTATTCACAAGTCACCATTCGGAGATATCTGACTCTGCACTTATTATCTCTTATGTGCAAGGTTTTCTACATATAGCGGTATATGTTTTAGTAGTATCTGTGGGAGGGGCAAGAAGGATTGACTGGAAAATTGGCATTATTTATTCCTAAATGGGCAGGATTTAGGGAATATGTAGGGTGTTTAGGGATGCCCATATACTGACATCATAGTCTCAAAACTACTCTAGCTAAGCCTTGGAGCAAGTAATGCACCACACATGACCAGTCAGGGGTACTGAAACACTATCTTATAGAAATCAATGGAAGGAAAGAATAAGACAAGCAGCACAGATGGAAAAAGAGGAAAATAAATGAAGGAATAATTTTGAATGTCCAGAATGAAAAATCTTATAATTGTTATAATTTCTATTTATTTTAAAATAATTTCAAAACCATCAACATTTTTAAGATAATACAACATGAATCACATATTCCTACAAGGCTTCAAACACACAGGCCACATGCCTGTTTCTGCAATTAGACAGGGGGTGAACAGTCAGGACTCCACAACACCCATGAACAGGAGAAGCTCATTACAACCACAAACAATCCAACATAGGAAGCAAGAGACACACACAAAAACACAAGTTTTACTATAATGGTAAATATCTTTGCTGCGTGTTCCCAAATTTGGAAAAACTATTATTTGAGGAGGAGAGAGGGCAGAGAGATTAGGGGAGCATTTACTAACATGTGTGTTGCTTAATAGTTTGGCTAGGTGTAATTGAAGTCATTTTTAATTCTAATATGTTATTAGTAAGTATAATGTGTTGGCAGATAGACAGACACAGCAGTGAAGTCTGGATGTGGACAGAGTTGCATGAGTGCTGATACAAGAAGTAGTTACGAGAGAGGGGTGTTAAATTCTTACCTGGCTTTACGTTGATTATTCACCAGAACAGGCAAGTTATATAGCAGATCAATCCACTGGGAGTCAGAGGGGGAGAAAACGAGGAGAGGCCATCCCCCACTCAAAACATTATAAACAACAGGAGCCACTCCCCAATTACACTTGGTCCTAGCAGGAATGACTATCCAAGGGTTTTCAATAGCTTTCTCCATTCCCTTGAGTGTAATAATTTACAGTACTCTGATCTATTACAGTGTGTCCTATACTATTTTCTTAAAAACAACTCACATAACCATCCAGGCTGAATTCCAGCTACTACCCAAAAAATATGAGGGGAGAGAGCTGACATTGCAGCGTAGTTTTTCAGACCTTTAGGCCCCGCCTTGTAGCCACGTCACATTCCTGGGACACGCCACTCAGATTGCGTCCGTGGCGGCCATCTTTGACTGGGAACATTGCCGTGTAAAGTTTCCCATTCAAAACAAGATCTTCACTTACAATATAATGTTGCGTGACCCTGACAAAATCGAAATACATGCGGTGGCGCTTTTTAGTACATAGTACTCATCATCAAACGGGTTTCTAATTAAAGGGCAAAATCCGTCCCTATATTACCACTCATGTTTGAAATCAGAAAAGATGTCTGTTATTATTTTTCAAAGACCGCCACTCTCCAAAGCCACTTTCCGATTACTTAATCACCCGACACTCCGAGTGTATACAAGGAGGCCATTTTAAACAGGACCAGTACAGTAGGAAGTTTCATATTCACAAATCCCTTACTCACAATATGATGTCGGGTGACCCTTAAATAGGCAATATAAATGTGGCAACATTTTACTGTGCACAGTGCTACTCTTTAAGGCAATGCCTAATCATCCTTTAGTTTTAAGCACACCTAGATGACTATAGTAATGTTTCGCCTACATCAATCATCGCACCACCATCACGCTACCAGAGTCATAAGTGCCCATAACAAATGCACCAGGAGGAACAGGATAAACAAGGGATGTAAAACCCACAGGTGCACACCAACCTAAATACAATTTCTTTCATATCCCCCTCCTTAATACATGTGTAAATCCACTGTTAGATCATATCAGAACTTGAAAGTGGTGTTAGTGTCGACTAAGCTCAGTATTAAAGACTTACAAGTGGGGCATTAACCTGCACTGCACATCTAAGTCCTGCTCTCATATCTGCCCAGGTTCACTTTACTGATCTTGTTCCATTCAATGGAATCGTTCAGTCCCTCACGGTTCACTTTTTCAGAAAAAATCCATTTGGCCTCTTTCCTTGCTAGTATATTTTCAATGTTATGTGTTTCACCCAACGCTCTCTCGAGGACAGTCCATCTCAGATCCTTGAGATCATGTCCTATTTCAATAAAGTGTTGCACTAGACGTGTCAACAGTTTCTTCGCCTTAATTGTGCTTAGATGTTCTTGTATACACACCTTCACTTTGCGTGAGGTCAGGCCTGTATAATGTAGCCCGCAACTGCAGGTCAGTCTATAGATGACGTCAGAAGTATTGCAATTACTGAACTTATTCAAGAACCATGTTCTATCATCATGTAAAGTTACCTCCTTAGTCACTTGTGAAAGGTTACAAACAGAACATCCTCCACATGGATAGTGACCTGCTGGAAGAGAGGTTATCTGTAATGTAGTGGCGGTGGGGGTATGGACCAACTTGTCCTTAAGATTGGGCGCTCTTTTAAATGCAAACCGTGGCGGTGGCATCTTACTTGTGGCAGTGTTGAGAATAGACCAGTGCTTTCTTACAATCTGTTGCATCTTAGTGGAAACGGGATCAAAGGTGGTTACCACTGGGGGATCTATGACAGAATTTCGACAGACAGAATTTCGACCTACACAAATATCGGCGTAATTATATCGATTGCAAGAATATCGACGCCCTATGTACAACATGGTAAGTACCAAAATATCGAAAAAATAATATCGATGTTAAAAATATCGTTGTCAAATATATCGTTTTTTTGGGGGTTTAAAATAACATGAAAAATACTGTAAATAATACTTATAAATTACTTAAACATATTTAAATATATTTAATAATGGTAAAAAAAAAAAATACATATTTAAAAAAAAAATATTAACAAATCATATATAATATACACTTACTTAACAATAATTACTATTCCCACTCCAGAGGGTGCAACAGTAGAGAAAGTGTTGGATAGCGTAGGGGTAAAAATTACTATTCCCACTCCAGAGGGTGCAACAGTAGGGAAAGTGTTGGATAGCGTAGGGGTAAAAATTACTATTCCCACTCCAGAGGGTGCAACAGTAGGGAAAGCGTTGGATAGCGTAGGGGTTAAAATTACTATTCCCACTCCAGTGGGTGCAACAGTAGGGAAAACTGACTCTGAACCCAAAAAATATCCCTTTACCCAAGAGCTAAAAACTGACCCTGAACCCTAAAAATACCCCTTTACCCAAAAACCCAAAACTGACCCTGAACCCTAAAAATACCCCTTTACCCAAAAACTGAAAACTGACCCTGAACCCAAAAAATACCCCTTTACCCAAGAACTGAAAACTGACCCTGAACCCTAAAAATACCCCTTTACCCAAAAATTGAAAACTGACCCTGAACCCTAAAAATACCCCTTTACCCAAAAACTGAAAACTGACCCTGAACGCTAAAAATACCCCTTTATCAGAAAACTGAAAACTGACCCTGAAACCTAAAAATACCCCTTTACCCAAAAACTGAAAACTGACCCTGAACCCAAAAAATACCCCTTTACCCAAGAACTGAAAACTGACTCTGACCCCTAAAAATACCCCTTTACCCAAAAACCCAAAACTAACCCTGAACCCTAAAAAAACTCCTTTACCCAAAATTAATTAATATTACAATTAAATTACTTCCCACCCTATTCCCCTATAAACCCACAACCCGCTCCAGTAGTAAAACATATAATTTAGTTAAAAATATACATAAATTATCAATTAATTATTCAATTAATCAATTAAAATAATTCATTGCCAATTAATATTTAATTGCAAAATAAATCAATCATTAAAAAATAATTATTTAATTACAAATACATTACTTCCCACCCTATTCCCCTATAAACCCACAACCCGCTCCAGTAGTAAAACATATAATTTACTTAAAAATATACATAAATTATCCTTCGGGAGGGGGCCGCGACAGCGTCAGCAGGGCCCCGATGGTTCCGTTCTGTAGGTTCGAGGATGAGCCGCGACGACGTCAGCAGGGCTCAGTGGGTCAGAGTCTGTTCTCCTCAAAGTTATCCACGATCAGATCAGCAGGGCTTTCTTGTCCAAGATACAACTGCCGACTAGATGGAAGGCAGGCTGTCTTTTAGTACTGGAGCTCTTTGATGTCCGGACCCTCAGAGGCAGGAGGCCGGAGGTCCGAGGGCCAGGCGCCCGATTGTCTGGGCGGTTGGTTCTTTGATGCTTTGGACCATGCGTCCAGGGAATCCCAGACGCCCATCAAGGCCTGGACCCAGCTCACTAGGAGGCCCAAGGTGCGATCGAAACCAGCCCCCAGGGATAGTTCAGACTATCCCTGAAAACTGACCCTGAAACCTAAAAATTCCCCTTTACCCAAAAACTGAAAACTGACCCTGAACCCAAAAAATACCCCTTTACCCAAGAACTGAAAACTGACTCTGACCCCTAAAAATACCCCTTTACCCAAAAACCCCAAACTGACCCTGAACCCTAAAAAAACTCCTTTACCCAAAATTAATTAATATTACAATTAAATTACTTCCCACCCTATTCCCCTATAAACCCACAACCCGCTCCAGTAGTAAAACATATAATTTAGTTAAAAATATACATAAATTATCAATTAATTATTCAATTAATCAATTAAAATAATTAATTGCCAATTAATATTTAATTGCAAAATAAATCAATCATTAAAAAATAATTATTTAATTACAAATAAATTATTTCCCACCCTATTCCCCTATAAACCCACAACCCGCTCCAGTAGTAAAACATATAATTTACTTAAAAATATACATAAATTATCAATTAATTAATCAATTAATCAATTAAAATAATTCATTGCCAATTAATATTTAATTGCAAAATAAATTAATCATTAAAAAATAATTATTTAATTACAAATAAATTACTTCCCACCCTATTCCCCTAAAAACCCACAACCTGCTCTGGTAGTAAAACATATTATTTACTTTTATATATTTTTTATTTATAAAAACATATTAAACACATATTATAACAATTAATTTAAATACTTAACTAAAATTTCTAACATATTAGTAAATCGAAATTACTTACATCGATATATATGCTATCGATATAAGTAATGTCGATATTACTTACATCGA
This sequence comes from Lissotriton vulgaris, assembly GCF_964263255.1. Taxonomy (NCBI): domain Eukaryota; kingdom Metazoa; phylum Chordata; class Amphibia; order Caudata; family Salamandridae; genus Lissotriton; species Lissotriton vulgaris. The sequence goes on from NC_141693.1 coordinate 1,264,976,816, forward strand.
TATATATGCTATCGATATAAGTAATTTTGATATTACTAACCTTAGGGTCGATATTCTGGCCATCGATATTCTGGACATCGATATTCTGTCCCTGCGATATTAGCAACTCGATATAAGTGTAAGTCGAAATTAAAGATTCAATATTTTGACTGTGTACCACCACGGAGAGACAATCTTGTCTCTCCCTGATGTTCCTCTCAAACAATACTTCGCGAGGTGTGCTCAAGGCTCACTTCCGTGCTTGCTTGAGGATTTTGATGGGATTTTCCCTCTCCTTGAGTTTCTTCACCAATTCCTCTGGCTGTTCCATAAATGTTCCAGTCGTGGAGCAATTGCGTCGATAGCGCAAAAACGGACCCACAGGGAGATTATCCCTTAGGGCTCTGGGATGAAACAAACAATTGTGGAGGACGGAATTCCTGTCCGTTGTCTTATGATGAACATGCGTGGCCAACCTTTGGGGCACGGCTGTGATGTCCACATCTAGGTACACAGCGGAAATATTGCTGATAGTCCACGTGAACCGGAGACATTCATCAGCCTGATTCAACCAGGCCAGGAACATCTGGAGATGGTCCTCTGTACCTGTCCAGATACAGAGGACATCATCAACATACCTCCGCCAAAGGGAGATATTCTCCTGAAAGGGGTTCTCAGTGCAGTAGATCACATTCTCCTCAAACTGGCCCACATAAATGCAGGCCAGACTTGGTTGGCCAGCAAGCCTTACTGGTTTTTAACGGTGAGAATTATGTTCACAGATTCTCACAGGGGTTCAATGGGCATGTACACTTAATAGTAAGCATGATCAGTTTGTCTTACTAGCACTTTCTCACAATATTTATGTTTTGGCTCTTTAAAAGGAGAAACATACTGTTTTCTTCTTTTTTTCTTTTTTCTTTCACACTATGAGAGAGAGTTGCCGATGATGAGAAGTGGGTAAACTGGCGAGCATTAGTCAGCAACCCCTCTGGTGGTTCTACCATGAGGCACTCTCTCTCTCTCCTCACATTTTTTTGGTAGTAGGAGGAATTCAGCCTGGATGGTTATGTGAGTTGTTTTTAAGAAAATAGTATACGACACACTGCGACAGATCAGAGTAGTGTAAATTATCACAGTCAAGGCAATTGAGAAGGCTATTAAAAACCCTTGGATCATCATTCCTGCTAGGACCAAGTGTAATTGGGGAGAGGCTCCTGTTGTTTATAAAGTTATATAGCAGACCAAGATCCATGATGGTGAGGACATGCTCTTTGGGAGTCATTAGGCTGCCTCCAGACAGAGCATTCCCCGCCTGAAGAATCTCTTCTTCAACCACCTCTTGTCATATTACATTTTTGTGAGGTCCTCCACGTGCGTGCCTCCACCACTACATTCTCGGACATAGTTTGTCAACTCCTAGCATGTGGCCACCTTCTCTACTGTACTGAGCGTGTATGGAGACAGGCCATGTAGTTTCCTGCAAATTCTATGAATCCCACCCATTTAGCTGCAAATACTCCCCATTTTCCAGGCACTTTCCCTTTTCCCTCCTACATTTACTAAAAGAATATACCTCCATATGTGGAGAACTCCAAGACTCACACTAGTGAGAATATGAATGTAAGGATCATGGGTAAAGTTTTGAGCAACCTTAGTGTTGTAGAATTGCATCTTTGTGTATTAGAAGAGATGCTAACATGTTGCGTATTCTAGAATATTAAGTCATATAATATGTACATTGAAAGAGATTGAGAAAGCCAGCTTTCCCTGTTCATGCCTTTAACGTGTGTTCTTTCCACTGGCAGCCTGTATACAGGGGCGGTGCTGCACCTTGCACTGTCAAAAAGCACGTGATGAAGGCATGGGAATGTGTCAATACTAACACTGATAATGGAGCATCTTCGCTAGAGATTAGAACAGAGCGGCCAAAACATACAATGGTTAGTATTCTCTGAACCTGTCAGGTAGCCATATGGCACTCATAAACACTGAAACTTTTGTCTGTGTTTTTGATACTATACGTTTCACGTTTTAGTCATTAAAGGCTCTCATTTTCCCATACGTCTACTTACTATTTAATATTATTATTATTATCGTTATTTTTTGCAGAAATCATTTTATTGAGTTTAAACATATGAAATTCGTAGATAATTACCCATTGATGAGTTATACAATCACCAAGAGAAACATGAATAGCTAAGCAATAGTGAATCACTAGTTAGCTCTAGAATATGCCTTAACAAGCCTAACATGGCGTCTCTCAGGTCGTAACTCGTCCACAGCTTACAAACCCCCCTCTCTTTCTGTTCCAGAACTTCAGAAGGTGGAGCCCAGCTCGCCACTAAGCTGTGGCCCCAACTCTCAACAAGCAAAGCTCAATTAAAAAAGCCCATAGCCCTCCAGCGGGTTGAAATGCAGACAGGGTTAACCCACCACACAGCACACTATACACAGAGGTTTATGTTGCCTCGTAGGCGAGGTGAGTACATATTACTAGTCAGGCGTTCCAACGCTAAAAAGTACCAGAGTCTTTGAGGCTAATAAGTGAGTAGTGGGCAGGCTGCTTTTTTCAGGTAAAAGCGAAGGTCAGTTTGGCGGTTCATAAACATTGCAATATCATATACCATTCATGTTTCCACAATGCCCTCAAGTCAGATGATTTAGGCCCAGCAGCATTATTTCTCATGTAAAGGGTATGGAAAATCCCAAAATGTCAAAATGTCTGTAAGTCAGTGTGCTATCTGTTCCCAAAACGGCCAAACCTTAGGACAGGCCCACCAAATGCGCCTGGCTTATTCAAGGGTTCCACATCCTCTCCAGCATCTAGGGCACAGGTTATTGTACATGTGTTGAAATCAGGTCGGTGTATAATGCCACCTGAACCATATTTTGTAGTACATTTCCATATCTAGGACCAAAGAGGAGAAAGAGTGAAAGTCCCTTTCCTTCTTTTCCCATTGCTTAGCAGCAACCTGTTTCCCCAGGACTCGTTCTCAGTTCCTGTTGTGTTTCCAGACATCAGGTGAATCAGGCCCTAAAAGCAGCTTCTAAAGACTTTAAATTGTGCATCTGATGCTCACTTGCATGAGAAATGCTTTCTCAAATACAGTTGTATCACTTTTAGGCAGGGCGCCAATTAAGGGGTTGATGAGCCAATGCCGAATCTGAGCAGAGCGAGAACACTCAGTCTCTGAACAATCAGATCTGCCCTACACTGTTAGAAGAACTAGACGGCTGTTTTATCAGACATATCAGGGATCACACAATATCCCCCTCCCGCCAAAGTAGAAAAGCCACACCCTCCGGGGTAGAAGTGAAGGAGGGTTATAAGAAAAGCCATACCCCAAGGGCAGAAGTGCAGGCGGGTTATAATGGGTGGGAGTGTACAGAGATGGCTGAGTTGTCATGCCTCTTAGCAAGGCATATTTATTCCAGGATTTCAAAGGGCTGCTTACAGGGGTGCTGAGATAAGCATTCTCAGTTCTATATGGTTTATCTTACTAGAGAAGGTGCCAAGGGGGACGATGGGTTATTGCACTGTCCATTTTGCACCAATTCTTCGTGGAGGCGAATGCAAATCATCCTGATACCATTCTCAGTTGGGCAGCAGCGTCATAGGCTAATTGTTTTAATGGATATATGGCAATGCTCTGCTTACCCTTTAGATACGGCTCCGTAAAATCGATGTGCCTAGTCGAGAATCGAGATTATTATATTTTATTTGCATAAATAAATTTAAAGCATTGCATAACAAATAAATAATAAAAAAAAACATGATAAGAAACCACCAAAACTCCAATTGCTTTCATTTCCGATTAAAAGGGTTTTTACATAAAACGTTACAGCAGACCCTTCTGTCAAAGTTCAAGAAAGGTAGGGTAGTTTCAGATAATGCCTAAGAAGACACGTTTCCCAGGGCGACCCATGCGAACAATATCCCCAGAGTTCTATCCCTTTAGTTCTCCAGCTTTGTACCCCTCATCTTTCAGCAGCATGTATTTTGCCCGAGGGCCAATTCTCTAGTAAGTTGCATGCGCTCTATGCAGTAGGCTAATGCTTATAATTTGTGTTAGTAATGTCCATTTTCCAGAAGGTAAGGCCCCAATGAATAGATCTTGTTGGCGTACTGCGAGCTCCGTTCATGGCATGGCTAAGCTGGTATAAGGATGTGATCTCATAATTTCGTTTTTTAGTTCGGCAAAAGGACCAGGGCCATGTTTTTATTTAAAGTAGTTCAGTATCAGTTTCTGCACTTTGTGTGGGCATTGAGGACTACCAAGACAAGGCTGAAAAGCATCTCTGATGGTTTGTACATATCTAGCACAGTGGGCCAGGGTTCAGGGTACCTTTTGAGTAAGGCATAAGGCTGAGGCCTCTAAGAAGGAACTCACTCCAACTCTTAAGTATATTCCCTTAAGGAGAACTCTCCTTGCGTGGGCTGTGGCGGGACAGCAGCAGCACAAGAGATATAGCCAAGATTCATGATGGTGATTACAGAGTCTACAAGCACCTCCAGGTGTGTGTATTTGGCCCAGACCCGGTTCAAATCCGCAATCGGTAGAGCCAACAGTCGCATATACATTATCTCTCCTCTGACTTTAGGGTTGGGAGCAGCTAAGAAATAAGTTTGCGATTTGGATGCCAGATATGAGGCATTTAATGGTGCCAAGAACTAAGAGGATTTTAATGGGGCCTGATCTTGTTGGAAGGAGGCTGATTGCACCTGTCTATTAATGATCTTTTTCCAGGTTGCATAGGAGATACAGGGCAAGACAAGTGCAGATTGATTGATCTCCAGATTGACAAGTGCATTCTTGAGCTGAGTATTCCATAGGGAGCTTTTTTTTCAAATATGAATCTGAGGCTGTTCTTTAAAGATTTCTCAGGTGATTTCAAAATTTTGATGTAATATTTAAGGAAGTCATTCTCAATGGTTAGAGCTTATTTGACCAGTCCAAATTCCAAGTCTGGCCCCAAGCAAATATTTTGGTAGTCAGAATATATTTTTATATCCCACACACTGAGCCCGCTCCAGACAGTTAGTGCAGGCACCCGGGAATGCTTGATGTCCTTAAGAGAGTGCTGGGAGAAGGGATGCTTGGATAACTTTCCTTATTCCTTCTCTGACAAACTTTGTAGCTTGTTATTAAGTTTGATTAAACCATAGGTGATGGCCATAGCTTTCTTCTATAAGTCGTGTTTATGGGCAGTAACTTTGCCAGATTTAGTGAACTAGACCCCCAGGTATTTGTACTTCGAGGCAGACAAGATGAACAAAGCTCCCACGGAACATTCAGCTTGTTTTTTATGGTTATGCATGCCGAATACAACTATTTTGGTTTTATCGGGATTGATGGTTCAAGTTCAAGTTCAAGTTCAGGAATTTATATAGCGCACTACTCACCCAGAGGGTCTCAAGGCGCTTGGGGAGGGGGGATTATTATTTATCGAATAGCCAGGTTTTAAGTTCTTTTCTGAAGGAGATGTGGTTCTGTGTAAGGCGGAGGTGAGTGGGGAGTGAGTTCCAGGTCTTGGCCGCCAAGTAGGAGAAGGATCTACCTCCCATGGTGGGTCTTTGGATACGCGGAACTGCGGCGAGGCCTTGATTGGAGAATCTTAGTTGACGGGTGGGTGTGTAGAAGGATAGTCGAGTGTTGAGGCATTCGGACCCTAGTTTGTAGAGGGCCTTGTGTGCGTGGGTTAGGAGGCGGAATGTTATTCTCTTGTTGACGGGAAGCCAGTGGAGGTCTTTCAGGTGGCGGTAATGTGATCTTGGCGAGGGATGTCCAAAATGAGTCTCGCTGATGCGTTTTGGATGCATTGGAGTTTTTTCTGTAATTTGGCTGTAATTCCTGCGTAGAGGGTGTTTCCGTAGTCTAGTCGACTCGTAACCAGTGCGTGGGTGACAGTCTTTCTTGTTTCGGCAAGGATCCAATGGAAGATTTTTTTGAACATATGAAGTACGTTGAAGCAAGAGGATGAGACGGCATTGACTTGTTTGGTCATCGAGAGTGAGGAGTCTAGGATGAAGCCAAGGTTACATGCGTGGTCTGTGGGTATGGGTGCTGATCCCAGATCCGAAGGCCACCATGAGTCATCCAAGGTAGAGGGGGATGATCCTAGGATGAGCACTTCCGTTTTGTCTGAGTTAAGTTTTAGGCGGCTGTTTTTCATCCATACGGCTACTTCTTTCATGCCTTCGTGAAGATTGGTTTTGGCGGTGTTGGGGTCTTTGGTGAGGGAAAGGATCAGCTGGGTGTCGTCCGCGTAGGAGATGATGTTAAGGTTGTGTTGACGTGCGATGGAAGCGAGTGGACTCATGTAAACGTTGAAGAGGGTGGGACTGAGTGATGATCCTTGTGGTACACGGCAGATGATAAAATTATTTACACTGTAGTTGTGTAGGGAGGTCAAGGCACGTTGGAGTCCCACTTTAATGTTGACCATGATAAGTATGTCATCTGCGTATTAAAGAATGTGCAGAGGACTACGGCCTAAGCGAGCGGAGCCAGACAGCTGTTCCCCAGAGTTTTCACCAAATCATCTGTATACAAATTAAAAAGAAGAGGTGCCACGACGCAGCCTTGTATCTAGCCCTCATTGGAGAGAATTTTAGCAGATAGAGATGTAGGGTCTGTTTTCACTCACACCCAGGTGTCAGAGCAGAGAGAAACAATGGCCATCAGGAGAGATGAGGGAATTTCCGAGCTTTCCAGTTTCTTCCAGAGGGTGTGTCTGTTGACCTTGTTGAATGTTGCTTTAAAATCAATAAAACATGTATATACGCAAGGGGTATACCCAAATCATCCTCCTATACCTGGGTATGTGACACGATTATGTACAAAAAAGATAGGTACAGAGGAATTAATGTATAACTTTTATTTTATCGCAAGGAACATTCAATTACCCTAACTTCAGTCTTCAGTCCTACAAAAATATATTGCCTGAATTGATTTAAAGCACACATACACAATGGGACCGATCTTAGAACGAACCTAATGACAATAAATTACACAAGATCAAAGGGGATGATCGACGGAGTGTTGAACATTGCAAGCACTAACCCCCAGTCGATTGATTTGGGTTTAATCCATCATCATCATTCTTTAGCTCGCTCTGCCACCCCAGTTCAGACATGGCCATATGGAAATTAGTCTGACCCTGTGCCTCATGGGAACAACCCAGCCCGAACTATCAAGCCATGTCTTCTCTGGACCCGAACCAAGCATCCTGGGACCGGTATTGGGTTCATAACCCTCATCAGCCAGGCTATCTTGAATCCAGTGCCAAAGTGAGCAAGGGACCCACGTCTGGGCATACCCTGCCAAGTTAGGGCAAACTTAGCAAATTCAAAGGGGATGATGGACAGAGTGTTGAACATTGCAAGCACTCACCCCCAGTCAACTGATCGGGGTTTAATCCATCATCATTCTTTAGCTCACTCTGTCACCCCAGTTCAGACATGGCCATATGTAAATCAGTGTGACCCTGTGCCTCATGGGAACAGTCCAGCCCGAACTACCAAGCCATGTCTTCATTGGACCGGAAACAATCATCCCAGGACCGGTTTTGGGATTTAGGCCCAGATCTCTGAACTGGGGAGAATGTATGATATCGTTCTGCATTCTGTCCATCAATTGTTCTTTTTGCATTTGTCACCCCGAGTGGGACGGGTATGCTCAGACGTGAGCCCCGTGCTCTTCATGCCACTGGAGTCAAGCTATCCTGGCTGATGAGGGCTGACAACCCAAAACCAGTCCTAGGATGCTTGTTTCCAGTCCAGGGAGGACTGGCCTGGCAGTTCAGGCTGGACAGTTCCCATTGGGCGCAGGGTCAAGACTGATTTGCATATGGCTGGGTCCAAACTGGAATGTCATGGTGAGCAAAAAAACGATGGATGTCGGCTGAGATCTTTGTACTGGGGTAAATGTAAGACATTGTTCTGCATTCTGTCCATCACTTGTTCTTTTTTAATAAATTGCACAAGGACATACAACAATACATATAAAATATATTTAAAAGAAACAATAATGGAATCAACTGTACGTAACCAACACCCTAAATTATTTCTACAGCTAGTGTTTACCCATTTATTCTGGGTGATACACTCAGAGGTAGTCAAGCTGTGCACTGAGGTAAAAGGGCCTCTTATCCTATGGGTCTCTTGCGTCAGAAAAAGTTATAAATTACTCAATGTTGATTTGATAAAGACTTCTCCAAAGAAATGTCAAAGCGGACGCGTTTCAGCCTTTGGATTCGTCTTGGCCTCTTCAGGACGAGGGCAATGGAACAAAGATCATGAAATCCTTTAAGGGTCGCGTGTGTCGCACCCCGGGATTTTTTGCACCTGGAATCGCGCCTCAATCTGTGATGAACCCACCTAAAAATATATCTCTCACTGGTGAGGATCAATCTTAACTGAAATAAATTCTTCTAGTATGTTGATTGAAACGCTGCCTACCGGTCAGCAGTGTGTTATCGAGACAAATTCTTCTCGCGGTCATCTTGTGCAACTGTCAGTGTGTGCCGAACCGGCGCCACAGCAGAATAGTGGGGGATGTGCCTAGTCGTGCACAACTGCTAATTGCTGTTGCTCCTTTTAGAAGTCTAAAACGGCATGGAATAGTCAATTTTTTATAACAGAGTCATTCAAAGTTACAATAGTTTCCAACCCTCTTTCACCTCCTGAACCACAGCAATGTCTGGAATGCTCAGAAGTCAAGATAATAACTTGTTTGCACACAATACTGTGCAGTCGATATTAAACAAAACACATCAGACACTGTTTCTAAACTAATCAGATAGTTTCCCCATAAATAAATGCTCAGTAAAATGTCTTCCAAGTAGGCGCATCCTGCTTCAGTTCTTGTGGTAAATAGACTACGTGCCACTTTTTATCTGCTGTACTTCTTGATGTGAAGGAAGGTATTGCTGCAGCTCACTCGGAGTATCAGTCACTGCGTTTCAGCTCAGTGTTCTGTGACCTCGGGAATCGAGGGCACCTCTTAAACCCTCGTATCAAGTATTGGCGATGTGCCTAGAATCTCAGAAAGCAGGTAATAGTCAAGCTCGCTAAATGTCAAGCTCTCTACACTTTGAGTCCTACCGGTATCGAGAGAGCAGAGTCAAAGTTTACTCTTGAAGGCTGGTGCTGCGTTGAGATTCACACACAGGTAATACTTGAATGGCCCTCTACAAATGGAATGTTATAGCTCTATAAAATGTATACGATTTTCATTTAGTAAGGTTAATATGGCTAGTAAATTGAATTATATTAATCCTTGCTAGGTATTTTTTTATCCACATACAGAATATGTGCAACCTAGATGTGAATATGTACTAGCAATGTGGCCTTCATCTGTGTTTGGGCTCTAAGAATGAGCGAGACACTTTTGCTTTGGTATTTGGTATAGATTTTTAGTGAGCGAGCGTCGGCATGATTGATTGAGTTTGTGCGCACCTGTTGGCTCCTTAAACATGTGATTGCCACTTCCGACGGCATTATGGAGTGCAATGTACAGTGATCCAGGACTGACAAAGAGCATTCCAGTGCTACGAGCACGCACGGCTGTGGTTTTTGAGTACAGGGATAGAATGGCGTGCCTTGGTTCTACAAAAAGGGAATGTGTGTACTGCTAAAATGTCAATGATGCTGAATGGGAGCACTGTAATGTAATGTAATGTAATGTATGTGTCTTGTAAAGCGCACTGCTGCCCTGTGGCGCTGTAGAACACGTCCTGCTATCCCTGTGAGATGTTCCCTCCTGGGTATCTCCAAGGTGAAACCAGGCATCCCTGGCGAATGTGGGGGGCCGTTGTAGAGATGAGGCAAGCTAATGCCCAAAGTTGCCGAGTGTGATCCCTGGTTAGAGTAGGCACCGAGGCGAGAATTATCTAGTCCGCTGACCCTGGTCCACGACCCTGCAGCGTCGGGAATTGAACCCTGGTTCCCAGCCGTTCTCTGCTTCCAAGTCTGCCACCTCTAACCAGTGAGCCACACCACTCCACTGTAAAGTCCACAATCTTGCAATCCACTCAAAAGGTGGAATTCCACTGTTGTGGAAGGGTTTCTCACCTTACCTACGTGTCAACAATAGTTCTAATTGTACACTTCTGGGCATTCCGCACCCACTCTAGGGCCTCTGGTCACAAAGTAACTGAGTCAGCCCAGGAACATTAGAGGGCCTGCCCAGCTACCCCAAACTCTCTAGTCTCAATATTTCCCTAGCCCAAATCAAGCACTATTGGAGTAGGGGTGCTTTGTGGCTTCCTTTACTGCATTGTGGTATTTTGACACTTCGGTGAGTGTAACTGAATTTTAGGTCAGTTATTTGTTTTGTGATGCTTAGAACCATGATCAGAATAATTTTTCTTCCTAAATAAGAAACAGCTGATGATCCAGTCTACATGTTATCTAGATTAGAGTGTAGCAATATCATTCTGCTACGTCTGCTTAAATAGCTTCTGTTATTACTACGAACTGCTCAAAATGCAGCCACATGCATTTGAACTGTTCCCAAGTACTCCATGGTTAAAGTCCATTTGATCAAGCTTCACTGGAGACCTTTAGACAAGCACATCGTCTTCACAAAATTATTTATGATTTGCAGGGTAGTAAACAATGCAAGGTCAGTGTATCACAGCTCAAACTGTACACCCTTGCTTGGTGCCTCATATCCTCATCTCAGGCAATTCTATCTATCTATCAATCAATCAATAAATTAACCAATAATTCAATCAAGGACTTATAAAGCACAACTACTCTCCCGTGAGGGTCTCAAGGAGCTGGTGGGGGAGGGGCAGGGTTTTTGGTTCAGTTGAAGAGCAAAGTCTTGATGTCTATTCTGAATTGCGGCTGCTATGGTGATTGCCTGAGCTGCAGAGGCAGGGAGTTCCAGGTCTTCGCAGTGAGGTAGAAGAAGGATCTTCTACCTTCTGTTGTCTTACGGATCCGTGGGATGGTGGCCAGGGCCATTAGGGCAAAGCAGGGATGTCTGGTAGGGTTATAGAAGGAGAGGCGGTGGTTAAGGTAGGCAGGTCAGGCATTGTGGAGGGCTTTGTAGGCATGCATGAGAAGCTTGAAGGTGATTCTCTTGTTGACAGGCACCTAGTGAAGGTCTCTCAGGCGGCCGGTGAGGTGGTTGGGTGTGGGATGTTCAGGATGCATCTGGTGGAGGCATTCTGGACAGTCTGCAGTTTCTTTTGGAGATTCTGGATGGTGCGGGCCTAGAGTGCGTTGCCGTAGTTGAGACTGCTGCTGATGAGCGCACGGGTGACCATTTTTCTGGACTCTGTGTGGATCCACTTGAAGGTGTTATAAAGGTAGCAGAGCCTGTGGAAGCAGGCGGACGTTACGTCATTGATTTGGTGGTTCATTGAGAGCAAGGAGTATAGGATGATGCTGAGGATTCCTGTGTGGCCCATGGGTATGGGGGGGATTTCCAGCGCTATGGGCCACCAAGAGTTTTCCCAGGCAGAAGGAGAGGAGCCCAGGATGAGGACTTCGGCCTACCTTGAGTTAAGCTTGAGGCAGCTGTCCTTCCTTCATGCAGGTGGCAACTGCCTCCATCACATCGTGGAAGTTGCACTTGGCAGAAGTGGGATTGTCTGTGAAGGAGAGATTCAGCTGGGTGCCGTCAGCGTAGGAGACAATGTTGAGTCTGTTGCTTCTGACGATGGTTGCAAGCGGGGCCATGTAGATGTTGA